>NC_137517.1:15310000-15355000 GCF_041902795.1 Electrophorus electricus | reverse complement strand
AACACCTTAAATACTGATTATGGTACATGATACATTAGTTACAAAGGGATTCAAGAAACGCTCGGCAATGAACAAAGGACTTTACAAAAGAGTTAATGATATACTGATCCCAGTGCAGTAACGTGTTTATGAATGAAAATACTCACAGAGCTTTTCTGGATGCTGTGACCACTGGCAGCAGTCTCAGTAGACATTCCTCAGATGGGTCATATTTCCACACGTCAAATTCATCCAGCTCCTCTTCTGAGTTCAGCATCATAAACACCAGAGCTGACCACTGAGCAGGAGAGAGTCTGGCTCCAAAGAGATGACGGTCACCGTCTCTGCTCAGGTATGTTTGGACTTCTTGTACTAGAGAATGATCCTTCAGTTCATTCAGGCAGTGGAACAGATTGATGGATTTCTCTGGAGAGGGATTCTCCCTGATCTTCTCCTTGATGTAGCTGGCTGTTTCCTCTTTGCTGTGAGAGCTGTTTTCTGTCTGTGTCAGTAGGCCTCCTAAGAGAGTCTGATTGGACTCCAGTGAGAGACCCAGAAGGAAGCGGAGGAAAAGGTCCAGATGTTCATTCTCACTCTGTAAGGCCTTGTCCACTGCATTCATAAGGAAGACAGACATTGTTGATCTTTTGAAGTCATGTAGGACTGCAGTGCTCTGCTGTTCCAGCTCATTTCTGTTGTTGGAGATGAATGAGATAAATGCATATAAAGCAGCCAGAAACGCCTGAGCGCTCAGATGAACAAAGCTGAACACCTTCCCCAGGTGCAGCCAATACTCCTCTCTGAAGATTTGGGTACACACTCCTGAGTACACTGACACGTCTTTGACATCAATGCCACACTCTCTCAGGTCTTCCTCATAGAAGATCAGGTTACCCTTTTCCAGCTGTTGGAAAGCCAGTTTTCCCAGTGCCAGAATTGTATTTTTAGTCTGTTGAGGATCTGTGTCAATGTTTCCATGGTACTTTTTGTCCTTGTGTTTGATCTGAAAGATCAGGAACTGTGTGAACATCTGAGTCAGAGTCTTGGGGATCTCTTCACTCTCTGCTTCACCCAACATTCTCTCTAGAACAGTGGCTGTAATCCAACAGAAGACTGGAATGTGACACATGATGTAGAGGCTTCTTGATGACTTCATGTGTGTGATGATTCTATTGGCCAGGCTCTGATCAATGATCCTCTTCCTGAAGTATTCCTCTTTCTGAGGGTCATTGAACCCTCGTACCTCTGTTACCTGATCAACACATTCAAAAGGGATCTGATTGGCTGCTGCTGGTTGAGAGGTTATCCAGAGGAGAGCAGAGGGAAGCAGATTCCCCTTGATGAGGTTTGTCAGCAGCACATCCACTGAGGTCGACTCTGTTACATCCCACAAGTTCTCATTGTTCTGGAAATCTAGAGGAAGTCGACACTCATCCAGACCATCAAAGATGAAAATGACTTTGTAAACATCACAGTCTATTAATTGTAGTTGTTTTGTTTCTGGGAAAAAGTCATGAAGCAGATTCATCAGACTGAACCTTTTCTCCATCATCAAATTCAGCTCCCTAAAAGGAAGTGGAAATACGAAGATGACATCCTGATTTGCTCTTCCTTCAGCCCAGTCCAGAATGAACTTCTGCACAGAGACAGTTTTCCCAATTCCAGCCACTCCTATAGTCAACACACTTCTGATGGATTTGTCTTTAAAGAGGTCGTTGCATTTGATGGGTGTCTCCTGTGTTGCTGGTTTTCTGGATGCTGTCTTAATCTGTCTCACCTCATGTTCATTACTGACCTCTCCACTCCCTCCCTCTGTGATGTAGAGCTCTGTGTAGATTTCATTCAGAAGGGTTGAGCTTCCATGCTGAGAGATTCCTTCATTAATTCCTTTATATTTTTCCATCTGTTTGTTTTTGAGATTTTGCTGATATTCAGAGACCAGCTCTAATAAACAGAAGAACATGATGACAAATATTTTACTTTATGTTGTCAAACGCAATAGTCTTTTTAAAAAAGTAAGTAAAACAATTTGCCCAAACACAAAGGACAAGATTTAGTTAAAGTGATACTGCCATCATAAAGCCATGACAGAGCTCTTACTGGTATGTAGCATGTTAGCGAGGTCTGTCTGGTTCATGTTCCCCAGGACGTGCAGTGTGATCTTCAGCGCTCGCTCTATGACACTGCTCTGATCCTCCTCATCCTCCACCTCTCTCTCAGAGCATGCTGGGTAATCTGGACTCAGCAGCTTCTTAAACTTCTTCAGCTCCTTCTTCACCAGAGAAATGACTTTGTGCTCCAGCTCCTGGTTAGGAATAAACAGCAACAGACAATCAGAAAAACACCACCATGTTACAGAGAGAATGGAAAAAGTAATCTTATTACTTCTGTTACATCCTAAAACCCAAATATACTAGAAATCACCCCCACACTTACATACCTTGAATATGGACTCCAATTGTTTTCTGTAGGTGAGTTCTGCTTTTTCTCTTTGTACACTGTGGACAAACACAACAGACTTTTATGGAGGAATATGTAGCACATTCATACCTGCACAACACATGATTGTACAGACAAGTAGATATTATACAAGATTATATATTATCAACACTTGTGTTTCTGCATTTCATAACAGATCTGTGATGCTGCCTGGTGTGCGGCAGCAGAAAGGATCAGGATGCAGGTGTGAGTGTAGAAACTCAAAAAGACATTTAATAGAAAGTGAAAGTAAAGCAAATGTGCTAAACACACTGAACCACAAGAAGACAACAATCCACAAAGAAGAATACGAAGAACACAGGAACAGGAGCAGTATATACATGGAGGAATCAGGCAAGAGAATGACACAGAGACTAAGGACAAGTGGCAGGAATGGTGGGTGGAGTTAGGCTGGGGAGTGGCAGGAATGGTGGGAGGAGTTAGTCTGGGGAGTGGCAGGAATGGTGGGAGGAGTTAGGCTGGGGAGTGGCAGGAATGGTGGGTGGAGTTAGGCTGGGGAGTGGCAGGAATGGTGGGAGGAGCAGGGAGAAGGACAACACACAGATACAACAATAAACAAAGGACGACATGGGAAAGTAATAAAGACAAACGGCTCCGTTACAAGATTAATTGTAACTACATTTACCACAACAGCATTCATCAAAGTGCTGTGCAAAGTTAGGGAAAAAAATCTTACAAAAGAACCTGTGAAATGTAAAACAAAAGGAAAAGTGCCATAGAAAATAAACAAACATGGCAAGAGAAATCAAAATGCCAGAGTAAAGAGACGCATTTGAAGTCTGGACAAGAGGGAACAGAATTGATATTCAGAGGAAAACTGTTCCACAGCCTGAGTGTTGCAGCTGAAAAGACACAGTTACACTTCAGCTTTAGTCAAGATGTTGGAACATCCAACAGCAGCTTTTGAGACCTAGAAGAGCACACTGATGATCGATGATGGTTCATGTAATATTTTAAAAACAAACAAAAGTGAGCATTTGAGCAGCTGCAGTACAATCTGCACACGTGTGAGTTCCTGTTTATGCCCAGGCACAGGAAGTTACAGTCTATGTGAGGAGAAAAAAAAAAAAAAAGAAAAAGCTTCCAAGGTGCCAGTGAGTTCATCTTTATAAAATAAAAGCATGGATGACTTGTTCCTGAGCTTAAACAGATAATGTGATTTTGGGAAATTTCTCTGAACTGGTAAACATTATTCCTAATAACAGAATGGATTTGCTGATCAAATTGGAGATCTGGATCAAAGATAACACCAAGATTTTTGTATTTCTAGGAATAATACTAGGAATAAGAAGATTAAATCAACTACTACAGTGCAGCAGTGTTAACCCCTCACTATCCATGTTTACATGTGCACCCATGATCTTATATTAGTTTACAACTGTCTTACTTAGATATGATCATGTTAATATTACAGTCTGAATGTTATAGTGTGACATAGTGTCTTAGTTGACCTAAGATTAGCCTGATAAAAACATGTGGTCCAGGATAATATTAGCCAGACTATGTGCACATGTAAACACACACTGATCCACTGACTCTAAACATTTTTGCTGCATTTCTGGCAAAGCCTGATAAACTGTAATCAAGAGTTTCTTTGTGTCCAGTCATTAAAAGAGGAGCTCAGTAATGTTCAGTAATAGCATTACTACTGTAGCTAAATCCAGCTCATCTACCTACAGCTTGATCCTGCCCCCACTCCTCTTCTTAAGTGTTCTTCTGCTATTTCTCCCATGTCTCCTCATTAATGCTTCCCTTACTTCAGATTCTGTTCCTACAGCGCTCAAAACCTCAGCTTTAACTGCCATTCTTTATAAAACAGGACTAAATGCTGCACTACTTGATAATTACTGGCCCATTTCCAGTCGCCCCTGTCTAATCAGGGTTCCAGCCTCTCAACTACAATCTTTCTTAAATATTCAGGATCTATTTGAACCTTTCCAATCTGATTTAAGTATTATGTACAACACTGAGAGAGCCCTGTTACATGTTTTCAATGATCTCCTTCTCTCTACTGACTCTGGTGCCCTGTGTGTTCTCCTCCTTCTAGATCTTCTAGATAGAAGTGCTGTGTTTGACACAATTAAACCATAACATACTTATCGGCTGCCTCTCACATTGGGATTACTAATACAGTTCTTGAATGGTTTACCTTCTATATCTCTAATAGATCACATTTTGTCACACTTGGTAAACACAAATCACACACTGTTACCGTTACTCAAGATGTTCTCTAGGGATCGGTCCCTGGTCCTCTGCTATTTAATCTATGTTAGCCCTTGGTCAGATTATCCACAGGCATAGTCTTTGTTTCCACTGTTATGCCGATGACACTCAGATTTATATTAGAACCAAAACTAACACCACCTTATCACCTCCTGATTTACTCTCTTGTATCAAAGATCTCAAACAGTGGATGAACATAAACTTACCAAAATTAAATCTTACAAAATAAAACTTTACTTATTGGTTCTAAATCCACAATGGCCAAATGATCTATTTTAAACTCAGTGTGGATAGGTCTTGGTCAAACCCTCAACTGCAGTTTGGAACGTTGGTGTACTCCTCATTCTCCTTTGAACCCCACATCATGTCACTGGTTATAAATGTCTTTTTTTTCACATTCACAGTATCACTAGATTAGGCCCAAGCTCTCCAGACAAGGACCTGAAACGCTGGTTCATACTTTCATCACATCCCATCTTGATTACTGCAATTCTCTCTTCATTGACATCCCAGAATTCTCTTACATGTTAAAAAATGTCAGCCCACAACACCCTGATTCTACATCAGTTACACTGGCTCCCTGTCCCTCAACGCATTCAGTATAAACTCCTCTTGCTTACATTCAAAGCTCTGCATGGTCTTGCACCTCCCTACTTAGCTGAACTTCTACATCCATACTGCCCCACCCGTACACTTAAGTCTTCTGATGTAGGTTGTCTCTCCATCCCCAAGATCAGACTGGTCTATGTAGTGGCAGCTCTTTTGGTGTCAAGGCCCCAAAACTATAGAACACATTGCCACAATTTCTCCATCTCTGGTCTTCACTTTCTACTTTAAAATATCAACTTAATACATATCTCTTATCTCAACATTTTAATCACCTTTATTCTGTTAATAGTTGATAAATGAATGAGCTAAATGTGTTAATTAATGTGTCTTTCCATGTGTATTGCTATTTTAAAGCAACCTTGAATTTAAGAAATGCACTATATAAATTAAACGTATTATTATTTTATTATTACAATACATACTGAATACAGTATACAGTCAGCTTCAGAATACCTGGCAGTGTTTTTAAACAAAGAAGGTAAACTTTGGGGAAATATTGGTAAATGTACAGATGTGTTTTGTACTCTTGGTAAACGTACACCTGTGCTATGAAACTGAATTGGACTGTGCCGTAAAAGAGGCTGAAAATTAATATTTTAATAAACTATAACTATTTTTACACATCTGTAACTGCACTGTTCCAGCACACACCTCTCCTCATAGACACCTCCCTATGTTTGTGACATTGTGTGTGTGTGTGTGTGTGTGTGTGTGTGTGTGTGTGTGTGTGTGTGTGTGTGTGTGTGTGTGTGTGTGTGTGTCTCCCATGTATCACACTTACAGGTTTATTCTTTACAACAACTTGAGGATTTGACTGTTTCTCTCTAAAGAGGACACCCAGGTAGCTCCTCCAGTCCCTCATTACTTTGAGACTGGGTGACTGTAACTCACTCCTGGCTGCTTCCTCCATGTGTGTCTCTAGGCCCTTACAGCTGATCCAGAATGCAGCAACACAGCTGGTCTTAAACTTTCTGAAATTTATACTTATGTTTCATCCGTATTGTGTATTGTGTCTCAGTCTCAGCAGAGACGAATGTTTCTGGCAGTATCTGAGATCAGGATTATTTAAGATTGTTAGCTACTCGTACGATCCAAGGGTTTTCTGAATGGACTACAAAAGCACTTTAAAGAGATCTGTGTGGTTAAGGGCATCTACTAAATGCAATAAATATACATTTGTTCATATATACCAAGTAAATAACTATGCACTGCAAGTATGTTTATGAAGCATGTAAGATTTACAGTCTCACTGTTACAGAAGTGACATAAATAAAGCACTTTTGTAAGTCGCTCTGGATAAGATTGTCTGCTAAATGTTATAAATGTAAATGTAAACATCCTCATGTGAGCACAGAGAGGTTAGTGTCAAGATCACTACCAGGCTAAAGCCCTGGCTAAACTTGAAAAGAGGGCAGTAAAGGTGTGTTTTTATAATAATTGCACACCGGGTCACAGACCAACTCAAAATCAGTCACACAAATAAACAGCGCAGAATTTCATAAATTATTAGCTACATTTACATGCGCACCGTTGGTACAATACTAGTCTGACACTGTTACTTTAACTCACACACGATCGTATAAAATCACTGTCTTAGCCAGTTCAAAACACGTAGCCGAGTTGGACGTGTAAACACGTTCTGTCAGATCTACTGGTTCACAGTCCGAACTGCAGCCAAGATCTCCGATTAACGAGTCACGACCAAGACATTCACGCGCTTTAATCAATCACGACCAAAACATTCAGGCGCTTTAATCAATCACGATCAAGACATTCACGCGCTTTAATCAATCACGACCAAGACATTCACGCGCTTTAATCAATCACGATCAAGACATTCACGCGCTTTAATCAATCACGATCAAGACATTCACGCGCTTTAATCAATCACGACCAAGACATTCACGCGCTTTAATCAATCACGATCAAGACATTCACGCGCTTTAATCAATCACGATCAAGACATTCACGCGCTTTAACGAAGCACGACCAAGACATTCACGCGCTTTAACGAAGCACGACCAAGACATTCACGCTTTAGCTCGGAATGCGCCTATAAGCGAGACATTACAGTATTTTCTCGCTTAATTTTCTCAAAAGAGAAACAGAGTCATTCATGTTTTTGAAGAGCTTTGGTGTAGACAGGCACCTTTACTAACTTTATAAGTACAAAATACAGTTTACTAAAATGAGCAAATAATGCATAAAGTTTAAACCGTAATCTTACAGCACTAAAACAAACTCAAAAACGTGGGTGTAGTGAACAGTATCAGTCCAAAGTGGAAAAGAAGACAGGCAGGAAAAATGTGTTCTGTAAGTGCATAGTGGGTCACAGACTAACTCAATCACTGTCATACAAAGAAACTGTCGAAATATCACTTAATAATATTACTAATAAATATTATAAATATTACTTCTTTGGTTACACTGACATGCACACTATTGGTACAATACTAACCTCACACTGTCAGTCTAATTACGACATGATCGTGTAAACAGCACGGTCTTAGCCTGATAAAACAACTAGTCTACATCTAGTTGGACACCTAAACACTTACTGTTAGATCTACTGGCTCACAGTCCGAGACGTTTGTGACACTTCCTGCAGTACGACGCCTGTTCTATTTGCGCAGTTTGTTTCTGCGTAGAGGACGACATAGAAATATATGAAGTATACAGTGCGTTTATTAGTACTTTTTATACAGTTCATGTAAACATCTTGATTCGGAACAATTTCTTAGATGAGCCTAGAACGACTTTAGTTTGGTTATTCTGAATCAGACGACCTCCGTTCTGTTGCTGTATTCGTGTAGTGCAACAAAATGTCGCCGAAAAGCTTTACGTTTTCAGACAGTAACATATATTCTGTTAATATTAAACTTAAGAGGTTTTTCTTTGAGTAGTACAGGTTCATATAATTCTTGATTGACAGCTCAGATTCAGATACTCACCGGCTTTCTTTTCTAAAGATATTTACATTCCACTTCAAAAAATGGAGCACAAAAATTGAGTTTCACTTTCGCGTTAAACCGGGGCTGGACAGCCGTGACCAGTCACAACACTTTATCCAACCTCCTGCGGGGGAGAGAAATCAGAGCTACAGTATAGAACTGTATTTAAATAACACAGAATAGCGTAGAACAGTGACAGTAAATTACCAGTGGATTTTGGCTGCAGGAGAATTTTGTTTGTCATGCAGCTTCTACAGTACAGCTGTTCTGAGCAGACGTTTACTTAGATTTTCACACACACACACACACACACACACACACACACACACAGGTTATTAGTATATGTGTGATGCCTATTCTGTGTGTGGTTTAACAGTAAAATGGTGCCTTAACAGTGCACTATTCGGTGAAGTGCACACACAGATGGTGCCGGTGAGGTTGGCTGCCGTCACGACTGCTCTGTCCACACCTGGCACTTTTTTCGCTCTTTTCGCTCTTCCCGCTACCCCTGATTTCTCAGCAGCCCTTCTCTCTACACCACGACGCGTATCTCATACAGCAGAGACGCTCTTATTTATCTTAATCTATATAGCACTCGCCTCAAGCCGTCTCTAACCCCAGACCCAAGATGGCCGACGGAGATCCTGAAGGAAAACAAAGGACGCGATGCAAGGAAAAGGCCTCGAGGGAAGCGAGCCGGCATCAGGAACAGGCTGAGGGCTCGGGCACACCGAGCTCCCTTACCCAGCATCCTGCAGGCCAATGTCCAGTCTCTGGATAACAAGCTCGACGACCTCTGGGCCAGGATAAAGTTCCAAAGGGACATTCGGGACTGCAACCTCTTCTGCTTCACCGAGCCGTGGCTGAACCCAGCCATCCAGCCGGCCGAGTTCTTCTCGGTTCACCGTATGGACAGGACGGCAGATTAGGGGAAGTCGAGAGGCGGTGGAGTGTGTGTGATGGTAAACAACAGCTGGTGCAACAATGCCAATGTTGTTATTCTCGCCCGCTCCTGTTCACCCAACCTGGAGCTGCTCGCCCTCAAGTTTCGTCATTTATACGTTCCTCGGGAGTTCACTTCGGTCATCAACAACGTGTACATCCCACCTCAGGCCAACATGGACACTGCACTGTGTGAACTTCATGAGGCTCTGACACAGTTTTAGGCACAACACCAGGATGCTGCACTTATTGTGGTTGGGGATTTCAACAGCGCTAACCTCAAGCGTGCAGTGCCCAACCTTTACCAGCACGTAACCTTCCCCACCAGGGGAAATAGGACACTAGACCACTGCTACACCCCATACAAGGACAGTTACAAGACACTAGCGCATCCACCGTTTGGTAAGTCGGACCACGCCGCCATCTTCCTCCTACCAAAATATAAACAACGGCTGAAACGGGAAGCTCCGGTTCAGAGGGCGGTCGCGCGCTGGACAGACCAATCGGCAGCTGCTCTGTAGGACGCTCTGGATGACGCAGACTGGGACATGTTCCGGCGCAGCACTGATGATGTCAGCGAGTTTACGGAGGCAGTAGTGGGGTTTATTGGGAAACTGGTGGACGACACGATTCCAAGAACCACCGTCAAGAAGTTTCCCCAACCAGAAGCCAGAAGGACAAAACCATTCGCGAGGCTCTCTCGCACTGCTGCCTACAACGCAGGGATCATCAGCGGGAACATGGACGAGTACAAGTCTGCGGCATACGGAGTGCGCAGGGCGGTGAGGGAGGCGAAGCGGCGCTACGGGAAGAAACTAGAGACACAGTTCCAGCAGAGCGGCTCTAGATCCCTGTGGCAGGGACTACGGACGATCACCGACTACAGGAGCCCACCCTCCAGACTGATGAGTGCGGACGAGTCTCTGGCGAACGAGCTGAACACATTCTTCGCTCGCTTCGAGGCTACATCTAGCAGTGCTAATGCTAACAGCGCTTACGCTAACAATGCTAATGGTGCTATCGGCACAGCCAACGGCACATGTGCAGAGACCACCATAGAACAGCACCCTCTCATCATCACGGAGAGTGACGTGAGGAGTGTTTAAAAGGGTGAATTCCAGGAAGGCAGTGCGACCAGATGCTATCTGCAGGAGAGTCCTCAAAGCCTGCGCAGACCAGCTAGCCCTGGTATTCACCGACATCTTCGATCTCTCCCTGACGCTCAGTATCGTCCCATCTGGGTTCAAGCGATCCACCATCGTCCCCGTCCCGAAGAAACCTCGACCCTCCGGCCTCAATTACTCCTGCCCTGTTGCCCTCACATCAGTTGTGATGAAGTGCTTTGAAAAGCTAGTCAGAGACTTCATCACATCTTCACTGCCAGCCTCCATGGACCCATTGCAGTTTGCATACTGCCACAACCGCTCCACTGATGATGCAAGTGCACATCTGCTCCACACCACACTGACCCACCTGGACAAAGGGAGGGGTAATTATGTTAAAATGTTGTTTGTCGACTACAGTTCAGCATTTAACACTATCATCCCCTCCCTACTCACTACTAAGTTGGAGGATCTAGGACTGCATACATCCCTGTGCGACTGGATCTCCAACTTCCTAACAGACAGACCACAATCAGTACAGGTGGGTAACTGTATCTCATCCACCCTCACGCTCAGCACTGGAGCTCCTCAGGGTTGTGTCCTAAGCCCCCTGCTCTACTCACTGTACACCTTGAACTGCACAGCCACTTCCAGCTCCATTGTCATTGTCAAGTTTGCTGATGATACCGTCATCATGGGCCTGATCTCGGACAATGATGAGAGGGCCTACCTGGAGGAGATTAAACACCTGGAAAACTGGTGCCAGGAAAATAATCTCCTCCTAAACGTCAGCAAGACAAAGGAGCTGATCATGGATTGCAGCAAGAAGCAGGAGTGGCACTACCAACCTGTGAGGATCAATGGAACCACGGTGGAGAGAGTAGATAGTTTCAGGTACCTTGGAGTTAACATCTCACAGGACCTGTCCTGGTCCCGCCATACCAACTCCCTGGCAAAGAAGGCTTGTCAACGCCACCTCAGACACGTAAGAGACTTCAGCCTGCCCTCCAAGGTACTGCGGAAGCTATACATCTGCACTATCGAGAGCATCCTCACGGGGAACATCACAGTCTGGTTTGGGAACAGCACCAAGCAGGACAGACGAGCACTTCAAAGGGTGGTGGGTTCAGCAGAGCACATCACTCATACGGAACTTCCTGACCTGCAGACCATCTATTACAAGCGGTGCCAAACTAAGGCCAGGAGGGTTGTGAAGCACCCCACCCATCCCAACAATAGGCTCTTCTCTCTGTTGAGGTCAGGGAAGCGCTTTCGCTCCCTGAAGACCAATACAGAGAGACTGAAGAGGAGCTTCTTCCCACAGGCCATTTGGGCCCTGAATCAGGGAAACTGATAAACTGTGGGGACCACCACCACCATGTCACATGTAACTGTAAATATGTTCAGTTGCAAGATGGAACTGTACATTGTGTACATACATATATACATATCCATATATACATTGTACATTGTGTATATAAACATAATATACATATATTGTATATGTTATACTGTTATACTGTGTATGACTATGTATGTGACAAATAAACCGAACTTGAACTTGAATACCCTTGTCATACCCACGGACAAGCGTCTCCTGTTTCCCTGGCTTCCTGATCAGTTCTGTGTTTTCCAGCTTTCATCTGTTTCCATGGTTTTCTGTCTCCTCCCCTTTATCTCCAGCTGTCCCTAGTTTGTTCCTAATTGTGGTCCTATTTAAACCTTGTTTCTGCATGTCATGGTTGTTGGTTATTGTTTTTGCTATATCCTGCTTGAGCTCTCTTGTTCCAAGTAGTTTCTCCCCACGTTCCAGGTCTAGTTACCCTCTCAGAAATCAAGTATATCGTTACATATTTTCACTTAGGAATATACAACTGGATTCAAATGATTCCTTGAAGTAGTCATAACAAATTTGCAATTGCAAGTGCTTTTCAAAATGTTTCATTCTGTCACATTCAGTAATTGTATCAAATTTGCACTTTTCAAACTAGTCCTAGGATTTTCATTCAATCATATCAAATCATGTCTTGAAATAATCTTTAGAGTCTGAAACTAAATAATTATCAAAAAATGTTGTTGTTTTTTTACTGTATGTGACTGCAACACATTAATCAAATGGGTACCAGTATCACTTTTGGCCAAAATGGAAATATATATTTACACTACCATTCTAAAAAAAAGGGCAGGGTTAGCAGAATTAACTATTTTGCTTATAATTGTAAGCCTAGTGTTTTCATTCCTAAATAGGCAAAAGTCAGGAACAGCATGTCACATCAACACAGAAATTTACAGACACACATATAATGATAATCTGATGTTTCCTGCAATGTTTGAGCCACTTATGAAATAGGGAGGCTCTACAATGCACAATTAACTACTTTGCCTTTAAACACAGGCCTCGTGTTTAAATAAATAAATGGACAGAAGGGAGGAAAGGTAGGTCACATCAACAAAGAATTGTCAGGTGTTTTATTAACTGCTTCCCATCTTAGGTAAACGTGTAGATATGGGGGTCTGTGGGCATTGAGAGTTCTGGTAAACCGGGATGTTATGATGCTGTCACTTCACCTCTCTTTTGTCACTCAGGTTTGTTGACAGATAGTGGTGGACTGCTGATGTTCCAGGGTGCCCTCATGCCTGTGTTTCCTTCTGGCTCTTTCCTGTTAGCTGTGCTGCCGTAGCTAGATCTGCCAGTCCATCTTTGCACATTATAGTTCCCTAATTTACACACCCTCATACCTGTAGATGCCTAATAATCTAGTCTCTCTTTGTGCCGAGGTACACCTACCCCTGATGTCATGATGTTACTGAGCCTCAGCTCGTCTCAGCTGCCATAGCTACTCCCACCACCCCCAATTTCCCCTGCTGTAGCCCACCACACCTCCACCCCAGCTAATTGCTTCTCCTTTGCCCTTGATGGACGTTCTCTTGTGGGATGGGTTTCGGACACGTGCACACCATCAGGACAACACTAGGACCTCTAGAAAATCAGAGTAGACATTTATTGCTTTTTGTATTTTATTTTATTATTTATTTATTAATTTTTCTCTTAACATTGTTATTATTGTGGTGACCCCCCTTTGAGTCTTGGCTCCTCTCCAGGTTTCTTCCTCATGCTCTAGGGAGTTTTTCCTTGCCACTGCCACCCTTGTCTTGCTCATTGGGGGCTCGGACTCGGACATTTGTAAAGCTGCTTTGTGACAACATCTGTTGTAAAAAGCGCTATATAAATACATTTCGATTTTTAATTTGAAAAGGCAAATAGCGCTTGGACGCAGCAGAGCAGCGGTTAACACTCGGGAACGTGCAGTGAGCGTGTCCCTCGCGCACGGTGTAGCGACGTACAGCACACCTCATACCATATGCAAGTAGGTTGTTTTTTTGTTTTTTGTTTTTTTATTAGCCAATATTACCTGTTTTTAAATGTATTTAATTACAATACTTGCTCACTTTAATCAAGTAAACTATATCATGTACTTATAAATTTAGTAAAAGTGCGGATGACTGTTCTGTGTATCGCTAAAGTGCGGATAGCTTGACCGCGGTAATACAATATTCTAGCACAACTAAACTCGTCAGCCGTAGCTCCAGCACCCTTCTCTCCTTCTATAACACACTGCTTACAAAACACGCACCCATATCCGCTTGCTTAGCTTTAATCCTCTCCAGGTTCTCTACTTCTGTAATTGGGAGCGCATACATCGTCAGTGGCCATCTAATACGAGGAAACAAGCCAAATTAGAAACACCACAACTTCAGTTTACCTGATACACATGATTTCTCAATATTATATAATAGCCTTCACCACTTCTGTCTTCAGCCCTTCAGCTTACTCTTTATCGATATAATCATACTAAACTGTTCTTTGTACAGTTTATTCGTATAATTCTTCAATGAGTTCGGATTCGGATACTCACTGTTTCTCTCCTAAATAAATTCCACGTTTCACATAATGGAGCTGTTAAACGTAATGGAGCTGTTAATGGAGCTGGTTTTTTTTCCACTTTTTTTGCAATTGTTTAAACAGTTAAATGAGATGTGCTTAATTAATTGTATTTAATACTATGTTCGAACATAGCTCTGGTCATGTACTGGAATATTTGGCGGAAGTCGTACATCATCCGGGTAGCTTTCGTGTACTGGAAAATGTTTATTTTGATCGTATACGGCACACGACATACTGATTTGGAGCCCAATCGGTGTGCGAGTCGTAGCTATTGAGAACACAGCCAGTGGTGCACTGTGACGTTAACCCTGGTCTGAGAGTGCCAAAGACCAGTCTGGCGTCCAGCTTTGGCGACTGAGCCGCTTAAATGAAACTGATACACTAGAATGAGCGCTATTAGTCTATAAACAACCTCAATAAACACATCTATACACTAGAACGGGGGTATTTCACAAAGCAGGATTTCTCAGTTAGCCAAATAACTTAATCCCAAAGGTGACGACTGTCCTACATGAATGTTTCTCAGATCTTCTACTATAGGACAGGCTATGCTCTGGGCTTATCTGGTAAACCAAGAAATCCTACTTTGTGAAATACCTTCCAGGAGATCAGTAAGCACACACTACAGTAGGAGATATTAGTCTTAAAAACTCAAACACTGTACTGTAGAATAGGATATCTTCATCTATTAAAAAAAAAAAAAAAACCTCAAACACCATACACAAGCACTAATACTATAAATTCAAAAACAACAATAAGATCATTTAACTTTCGAGAGATTTGTAAAGTGATGCAAGACAGAAAGGGTCCCAGATTTCCTCCTTCACACTTTCATCAAGTGAAAATAAATATAAACTTGAAATCAAGGATATATAAGGTTTAGAAACTATGTTCAAATGAAAAAAAATTAAAATCCATGCACTTACACACATGTGAAGGCTTGCATTGTTGTCATTTTGATAACACAGTGTGGGAATCGGTTATTTGCCTTCTAGTGAGAGCATTTAATGAGACAAAATTGTATTGTACCACTGCCATGGATCTGTGACCAATGGAGATTTATTTATTAATCTGTTCTTTAAAAAAACAAAGAGTGATGTTTCTAGTGTGCCTGCAAAGTAAATCAAGTTCAGGGTCTGGTAAAGGGGAAGAAGCAGCAGAAACCAGACAGAAACCAAACAGAAAAGAAATAACTGAACAAGTAAAGTAAAGCACTCTACTCCAAATTCATAAAGTGAATCACTCTATGGCTTTAGGATATTCAAACCACATGAAAAATGGAAAAATTGCTGAGTTTTAAGCTGCTCTGGAAATTAAGACCTGGTGAATACATTAACTGCAGCTAACTCTGTTTATTGAGCTAATTATTTATATATTTATTTATCGGAGAGAAAGAATAACCATCGTGTAATCAGTCTCAGACTAAATGTTGGTTATTCGTTTTAAGCAGAGGTTGAGTGAAGAAAGACTCTTAGTACGAGTAGCCTGCTGTGTGTTTGCTGTGCAATGGGTAGAAACCATTGCTACCATCCCAATAGCAATATCCCAATTATTGCTACCATCCCAATAGCAATAATTATAAGGTCAAAATTAAGTTGATGTGGAATTACAGTTGCATTCATTAAAGAGAAAAAAATGCAGAATATATATATATATATATATATATATATATATATATATATATAAAAACACACACACACACAACTATTATGTATATTTCAGGAGTGAGTGAGGCTGCCATAATGAGCAGACAGACAAACAAACCAGAAAGAAGGTGTGTGTGTTGATGGTGAATACACTACAGAGAGAAGCAGGAAGGTGATGACCAAGGCAATAATCTCACAGTCACTGACTGTAAGGCAATGGAAGGACAAAATTAAATGCTTGTCTTATAAAAGGTTTTTTGTTTTTTTTGTTTTTTTAAATAGCACATATAATACATCCCAAACACAAAAGTTCATCCGAATACTCAATACAGTGCCATAGTTTTTTTTATTATTAAAAAAATACCAGATCAGGATCAACTTTGAGTGACATTCAAAGAAAAAGATTCCAGTTGAGTAGCTGAAGTGGACTGTAGTAAGTGGACTGTAGTAAGGGACTGCAATAAGTGGACTGCAGTAAGTGGACTGTAGTAGGGGACTGTAGTAAGTGGACTGTAGTAGGGGACTGCAATAAGTGGACTGCAGTAAGTGGACTGTAGTAGGGGACTGTAGTAAGTGGACTGTAGTAGGGGACTGCAATAAGTGGACTGCAGTAAGTGGACTGTAGTAGGGGACTGTAGTAAGTGGACTGCAGTAAGGGGACTGTACTAAGTGGACTGTAGTAGGGGACTGCAATAAGTGGACTGCAGTAAGGGGACTGTACTAAGTGGACTGTACTAGGGGACTGCAATAAGTGGACTGCAGTAAGTGGACTGCAGTAAGTGGACTGTACTAAGTGGACTGTACTAGGGGACTGCAATAAGTGGACTGCAGTAAGTGGACTGTTGTAAGTGGACTGTCTAGGGATATTCCAAATTATAGTGATGTATACAAGGTTTCCAGAGGCCCTTCATCAACTGTGAAAGCAAAGTGTTTTTGGAATTGTAGAGGAGGAAAAAGTTTAAATTTGAAATCTCTCTACCTTTCTTTCCCTCTGTAAACTCTCAAAAAAACTTGAACCAACCTTCAGTTTTAAAATACAGTGACCAAAATATGTATGAAACACCACAAGGCATCTACAGTCATCACTTGTCCTTTTCAGAAAAAAAGATTCCTAAACACAATTAGCAGCACACAAACCAATTAACAATAAAAACATGGAATAAAAACTCACACTTCGTGAGGTAGTGAAAAAGACTAAAACAGTACAGTCACTATCCAGGTAGATAGCCAAGCAATCCCAAAAATATAACAAAGATTTTCAAATTATTTCTAAATTTAAAAAAAATAAATAAATAAATAAAACTTCCACCTTTCACACCCCTGTACTATTTAAAGGGATTTAAATCACCAAAGACAATTCAAATCTTAATGTCATTGTGGTGATGATTAAGAGCTATGGGTATTGTAAAATTTCCCATTAATCTGATATTCCAAATACAGCTTCAGATCATTGTGAAGCAGAATATCTATGCTAATAAAACAAAGGTTTTAACATATTAGTTGAATTCCTGTTTGACATGATTGTTAAATTTTGCCCATGATGTCTGTCTAGTGCGGAGAGGCTTCTACAGCCACATAAATAAAGTGCTTGCATCAAGTACTTTGTGTTTTTTGTGGAGGTAAATACTGCAGAACGTGAGATCAGTGCCCCCTTCAGGTCACCTCAAGGCATGCAGCACATTCTAATACCACAGACAGGCTCCCTGTCGTAATGAGGTTCATTTTTGAACTAGTATGTGTAAATATGAGTGGGACTAGTTGGGAAGGAAGATGTTGGGATGCTGTAAGAAAGGAAAAATCAAAGGAAGAGGAGAAAACAGAAGAGAGGCAAGAAACCGTGCAAAAATAGGAACAGAAATGAGATTAAAGGTAAGTTGAAGGTAAAACAGAAAGAATGCACCCAGATATAAAGCTTAAGAAAAGTCCGACCCTGCTAGAAGACTGGTGTTCAATAAGCCCAGTGAGGGCTTGGCTTCGCAGAGACATGTGTTGGGGGGGACTGCAGTCACTCTAGATGAGTTTATGCACATGTGTAAGAGTGCACACACACACACACACACACACACACACATTTTCAGGGTCCAGAGCGCCAAGCGGCATGTCAGTATCGGAACATGTGGTAGGAGCTGACCCAAGAGGACGGGAAAGACCACGCTGGGAACCTCCCCAACAGAGCATCCAGCTGAGGGGTCCGGTGGGCCTCTCCGAAGTAGTGGCATGAGACAGCTACGGAGATGAGCCCCTTCTCGGCCGAGGGTTCGGAAGGCGGCTGAGGAAACAGGAATCACGGAAGACATGAACAAGAAAAGAAAGAGCATAATTGATGCTTTCACAACACAAATAGCAATAATAGTACATACACCATGATATGAGTATTGTATTTCAGAAATCTCACACCTACACAAAAATAATTTGATTTATCTGTTTACAAAATGTATTGAATGTTGAACACAAAATAAGGAATGCTTTTCAATAAGATTGTATGTTTTGGAAATGACCTGCCAATAAAGTCTTTGAACAAAATGATATTGATCAATAAGTTATCAATAAGTTAATAGACTTAGCAATAAGTATTTAATTTATACACATAGCATCCAGCCCAAAGGACACAGGATGGATATATATGGCATCAAAACAAAATGATTCCTCTCATGAGAAACCTCACATATTGGAGGGGAGGAAAACAAATGGCATAACAGTTGACTGATTTTTCCTGCTAGACGACACACATCTGCTCCTACAACAGTTTAATGCATTTTTGACAGTTGTCGGTGGGCAAGGTATAGAACTTGTAACCAGAAACAACACTGGTTACTATGGTTTTCTGGAAGTAATTTTCTGGTGGTCTGGTTGTGCTCTTCAAAATAATCTACATTTTCGAATGTATTTACATTTAACTGAGTTTGCTTAAACACATTTTAATATGGTTATAATTCAGTTGTGGCAATATTGGATATTTTTTTTCTTAAGAGACTAAAAAGATTTTGATGTATGACGTAATGGGGGATGTAGTGAAGACATACTACAAATTATCCCTCTGATGAAACTTTGATCTGGTCAGGCTGGGCCTTCTCTCACTCCCAGGTCACAGACAGAAACCAAGACCTCACTGGCATGATGCTGAGCAACAAAGCTACAGCATATCTGATGGCTCATCACACAGGCTTGGCTTTCTGACCCTTCCCCCTCTCCCTAGGTGTCATAAAATCCACAGATTGGAAGGCGAGAAGCTCTTACTACCCTGGTTATACTTCAAGAAACTGTGACCATAAATTCCATCAGACTCAAACCCTTACCAGGACAATTTTTCATCCCACAGAAATATATTCAGAGACATATGTTTCTCTTTCCCGCAAATTCACAAAGTAACAACTTACTAAGATGTCAAATGGTAATAAGCCAGTAACGTGTTCCATTTTAATATAATCTCCAAGTTGTGATGGTTTCTCCTGTTATTTGATAAGTGTGTATTGTTTCATTATTCGGTTAATTACCTTATTAATTTATTCTGTATGTTGCTTAACTCATGTTTGTTGTAAACAAATTGTTAATCACTCCTAGTGGTGTTTAATATATTGTCTAATTGGTTCATCTAAGATTTCTAGTAAAGTCAGTATTTTGTAACTTTTAGCTATGAAACTATGAAAGTAAGTTGATCTAATTGCTCTACACATCCCAGTGTTTGTTTTACAAACTTTATTCTAAGACTGGTATGAAGAAATTATTAGTAAATGTGTGATTTTCTTTGTTTAATTGATTCTTGATGGATCGTAGGTCAGAGAATCCTGGTCTTTTCACCTTCATTGGCCTTCAACACTGATGCACTATTGAACCAGTTATTCTGTATCCCAGCGGTTTGATGGACTTGCATTCTCCAGATGGCTTCAGTGGAACACAGACACTCTCCCTCTGTGCCACCCAAATGGTTTCAAATGGTCGAGCGCCAGCGAGTCTGTCACGTTTGCTCCTCCCTGGCATTGTGTTTCCCACGGCAACTTCTCCACTTTGTTTACACCACGGTTTTGTTTCCTCATGCCCTGATTAGTATCTCCACCTGTTATTGCCATAACCTGTATTATGCTTGTCCTCGTTAGTATCTGTATACAAGCCCCGTGTGTTTAGTTGGTCTCGTCTACTCTTGTTACTTTTCTGAGCTGTTGGTTATTGTGTCTGTCTGTTCATTGGCTCTCAGCCTGTTTTTTGGATTACCCTCTTTTGCCTGTTCCCTGTCTGTTTTGGTTAGCTTTGTTGACTGCTTTTTTGATTTACGACCTTGGCTTGTACTTTGGATTACATCTGTGGACTACGCATGTTCTCTAATAAACTTCATTCACTATACTGCATGCGACTCTGCCTCTGTTTGTGCTAAGGATGTTACAGAGCCAGATGAATGGGCATTTCCATTTTTACATTACTAGTTGGTATCAATAGTAATTTTACTGTTTATACATGAAATTAGATCAGTTAACCTTTTGCTCTCATCTATGATATAGCCTCCTCAGTTCTATAATTAGTTCTCCCTCTGGCTATTTCTCAATGGTTTTCCCTTTTTCTCCTGATTCTTCTTATACTTTAGTCATGCTTTCACCACAAATCTCATTTGAATAATAGGTTTCCTTGGTTGGTTTTGTTTGGTTGATCGCCTGGTTGATTATCCCCATAGATTGCTTTAAAAGGTTTGTTTGTTTGTTTATTTCCATCCTTCCTTCCTTTACCCACTTAGCCACCTTTAATCAACCATGTTAATTTTCTTTTGGTTGCATTTTTATGATTGTTATTATAGTGATTCTAGCGGTCTTGATACTTCTGGTCATTAGTAGAATCTTAGTCGATGTTTGTTATGCATGTTTTTCCTATCTCTGCTTATTCAATAACACCTTGGTTATTATTATGTCTGGTAGATGAGAAATAATCATATATCGAATTGGCAACTTTCATGAGTTGAGACTGAATTATTAATCATTCATAAATTAATTAAAATTAATCAACTTTCCCTGTTAATCAGGGCGATTAACTTTATCAACTGTAACTAACCATTTATTAAGTGTTAAAACTGCTACAGGCATACACACTAAATGTGCCCCGTAGTTTTGTATATTCAACTGTAACTAACCATTTGTTAAGTGTTAAAACTGCTACAGGCGTACACACTAAATTTGCCCCGTAGTTTTGTATATTCAATTGTATGTAACCATTTATTAAGTGTTAAAACTGCTACAGGCGTACACACTAAATTTGCCCCGTAGTTTTGTATATTCAACTGTAACTAACCATTTGTTAAGTGTTAAAACTGCTACAGGTGTACACACTAAATTTGCCCCGTAGTTTTGTATATTCAACTGTATGTAACCATTTATTAAGTGTTAAAACTGATACAGGCGTACACACTAAATTTGCCCCGTAGTTTTGTATATTCAACTGTAACTAAACATTTGTTAAGTGTTAAAACTGCAACAAGGCGTACACACTAAATTTGCCCCGTAGTTTTGTATATTCAATTGTATGTAACCATTTATTAAGTGTTAAAACTGCTACAGGCGTACACACTAAATTTCCCCCGTAGTTTTGTATATTCAACTGTAACTAACCATTTGTTAAGTGTTAAAACTGCTACAGGTGTACACACTAAATTTGCCCCGTAGTTTTGTATATTCAACTGTAACTAACCATTTATTAAGTGTTAAAACTGCTACAGGCGTACACACTAAATTTGCCCCGTAGTTTTGTATATTCAATTGTATGTTACCATTTATTAAGTGTTAAAACTGCTACAGGCGTACACACTAAATTTGCCCCGTAGTTTTGTATATTCAACTGTAACTAACCATTTGTTAAGTGTTAAAACTGCTACAGGTGTACACACTAAATTTGCCCCGTAGTTTTGTATATTCAACTGTAACTAACCATTTATTAAGTGTTAAAACTGCTACAGGCATACACACTAAATTTGCCCCATAGTTTTGTATATTCAATTGTATGTAACCATTTATTAAGTGTTAAAACTGCTACAGGCGTACACACTAAATTTGCCCCGTAGTTTTGTATATT
The DNA here is from genome assembly GCF_041902795.1 of Electrophorus electricus. NCBI lineage: Eukaryota > Metazoa > Chordata > Actinopteri > Gymnotiformes > Gymnotidae > Electrophorus > Electrophorus electricus. The sequence goes on along the minus strand of NC_137517.1, from coordinate 15,333,054 downwards.
TCAAGTATTTTGTTATCACTGATTCTTTCTATGATTAAAGGTTGTGCAGAACTACTACTTCTCTCTACTTGATAAAACCATGCTGAGCTTGTAGTTTTGCTCCCCACATAACATGCTTCTCACATATAACTCTCCAGTACTGTACTCAACCACACTACTACTACTACTATGTATAACTATGTGTGACAAATAAATCAAACTTGAACTACTAGCAGTAGTAGTAGTTATAATACATCTTTATTAGTAGTCACAGTAGTAGTAATATTAATTCCATGGTGTTTACTAACTCATATATTATTCATCTTGGAAACCTTCATACATACCTGAATCTCAAGCCAGAAATGCCATGCAGGAGCGCCTAGGCCGTGGGAGTAGAATATGAAGTTCGACTGAGGGGTGTTGTTGCCAAACGACCAGCTGGAGAGGGAGACCCCAGTGTTGGGACGCAGGTACAGAGACATGTGGCTGGGCCCTGGAGAACAGGAACAAGGAGCCACCTCAACATCAGCTACAGTAACTACAGCCAGCAACACACCTCAACATCGGCTACAGTAACTACAGCCAGCAACACACCTCAACATCGGCTACAGTAACGACAGCCAGCAACACACCAACATCAGCTACAGTAACTACAGCCAGCAACACACCAACATCAGCTACAGTAACTACAGCCAGCAACACACCAACATCAGCTACAGTAACTACAGCCAGCAGCACACCTCATCAACTGATACAGTGTTTAATCTTGCTTTTAGCTTCAAAACCTTTGGCTTGGTAAACAGTGTTTAATTTTACCTTTAGCTTCAAAGCTCATCTTTATTGTCCCCCATTCAGTCACCTGTTTTGAAACCAGTCTGAATTCAAGTGGAGATTTAGGGGACGCTGCAGGGACTGGCAAATACCAGCTTTTCCTAAAACAAAGACATGGTTGTCACTGCGATTTGTGCATTTGTTGGGAGATTGTTACAACTACTGCCACAGAAAAGCTGCAAAAAGGTTTCTTTTTTTTGTCTTTCTTTGGCAAAACCAAATTTCATTTTCAAGTCAACTACACCATAAAACAGTGTCTCAGCCCTGTCTCGAGGACTGGGTTCTAGGCCTCTGAACTTACTTAATGAGGAATGGAAGAGGCAAGTACCCAGGAAAGCCACCGAAGGGCAGGTCATCATGACGTTGAGTGCGGATGGTGTCATTGATCTCTGGGATGTGAGGAGTGATATAGCTCATGCCTGTATAGTCGCAGCTGTTGATCCACAGGCCAGAGTCCTCATGCTCCACCAAGCCATTTAAAGTGTGGAACGTCCGTGTGGTGTGCTAAGAAAACAGAGAGCAGGACAATCACAAGGTGGAGGTCATTTATGGGTGGAGGGCAGTCGATGCTGATACAGAACTTGATGGCTGGACCCAAGTCTAATAAATCAGACTAATAAATCCAGATCAGGTGTGTTTGGGTCAAATCAGGGAAAGAACAGATGTGTGGTTGTAGTTACCTGGACGATGATCCATTTATGGTGTGGCCTGTATGGGTCAGGTGTGTGGTTGTAGTTACCTGGATGATGATGCGTTTAGGGCGGGGCCTGTCTGGGTCAGATGAGTATGGGAAGATCAGGCCACTGGAGACCAGGAGGAGCATCACAGCAAAGAGGGACCCCAGAATGGTCAGCACACGTCTCGAACTACGCGCCAGGTAGATGAAGTGCATCTGTATATGTCGTATTTCAGTAGGACAGAGAGTGAATAACAGAAAGAGACAGTATCAAATGTTAACATGCCTGTGTACGATCTCTCCAGTACTGCCCACACAGGTTTAAGTGAGGATGAGGATTAGCGTGAGTGTGGTGGCCAAAGCCTCCTTCTTAATTCTTTCTCTCAGCATCTAACATGACCTCTGACCCCAACCATTATAACAGCTCACAGTGGGATGAGCGACTTACAAAGTAGGAGGAGAGTAAGATGATTGCCAGGGTGACAAGGCAGGCAAGCACCACCTCAGGGGGGATTTTGGTGCCACTGCGGCCCAAGATGGGGCAGAAGATCTCAAACACGACCCAGATGAGGAACATGAGATGGACGTAGGGCAGAGTCAGACCCAGCAGGTACAGCACGGCATAGGGCACGGACGCACCTGGACACACAGGCACGCACACACACACTCAGACAGTCTTCGGTACAGTTAGGGTTAACCCTAACCCATTTGTCATCAGAGTCAGGGTTTAGGGGTTAGGGTTATGAAGCAGTGGAGTGGTGTTCACCTCTGCCTAGTGACTGGTGAAGAGAGTTAGGGTCTAGGGTTTAGGGGTTATGAAGTGGTGGTGTGGTGCTCACCTCTGTGAAGTGACTGGTGAAGAGAGTTAGGGTTTATGGGTTTATGGGTTATGAAGTGGCGGTGTGGTGCTCACCTCTGTGAAGTGACTGGTGAAGAGAGTTAGGGTTTAGGGTTTAGGGGTTAGGGGTTATAAAGTGGTGGTGTGGTGCTCACCTCTGTGAAGTGACTGGTGAAGAGAGTTAGGGTCTAGGGTTTAGGGGTTAGGGGTTATAAAGTGGTGGTGTGGTGCTCACCTCGGCATCTGAAGTGGCTGCTGAGGAGGAGCTTGGTGGCCAAAGGGAAGGCCACCATCAGCATGGGCACATATGCAGAGCACAGTCCCCGCAGGGTGAGACAGAGCAGCACACAGCACCACAGGAGCAGACTAACATCAAAGAACAATTCACCCAGCTCCACTCTACGCACACCCTGAAAGAGAGAGAGAGAGAGAGAGAGAGAGAGAGAGAGAGAGAGAGAGAGAGAGAGAGAGAGAGAGAGAGAGAGAGAGAGAGAGAGAGAGAGAGAGACTTTATTGCGCTTCCAACCTTATTGTCACCATATGAACAGATGGTCCTAATCACCTTTTCATAATCAGTGTTTCTCTAGTCTAACCCCTAAGCCCTGCAGTAACAGTGTAACATTATCCAGTTGTGTACAATCACATGTTCCAGGTAAACACTGACCTCTACACACTGCCAGGGCTTCACAAGTTTAAACCACCATCCAAGAGAGACAACTCTGCCTTTAGCACGCCAGGGCACTTACTCCAGTTCACTTACTCTCTACAGCTCAAATAATCAATCACTACATTTTAAATGCTTACTTACTACAGTTCAAATGCTTACTCGCTACAGTTCACTTACCCTCTACAGTTCAAATGCTCAATCAGAATAATTCACAATATTCAAATCACTACAGCTCAGCTACTGACTGTTAAAATACTGGGTACATAACTAATTCTCTTTAATAAAATGGGGAAAACGGACTACTTACAGTAAAGACCCTGAATGCCCAATAGGTGTTACAATAGGTGTTATCGTAGGTGGTTAAATTACGTGTCCAGCACATGCTCACCCCGTAGTAGAGGTTCTTGGCGAGTGTGTGGACGAGAAGGATCTTGGCGGCAGCAGCAGACCCGTACAGGGCGATGGCGACACTGAAGTGGCTGTACCAGAACATGGAGCAGCCGGCCAGAGTGAGAACCAGAGCTACGATGAGCACAGACAGCAGTGTGGCGAACCAGCTGAGCAGAGCCACACACGAACCCAGCGCCAGGTCCCGCAGGTAGTGCCCACCTGCAACACACACACGTTAACACCCTAACCCTGCTGAGCAGAGCCACACACGAACCCAGTGCCAGGTCCCTCAGGTAGTGCCCACCTGCAACACACACACACACACACACACCCTAACCCAGCACCAGGTCCCACATATAATGCTCACCTGCTGCATGACAAATCCACCACCATATGCACACACATTAAAGAGAGTGTGTGTGTGTGTGTGTGTGTGTGTGTGTGTGTGTGTGTGTGTGTGTGTGTGTGTGTGTGTTTGTGCGTGCGCAGGCATAGGTGAAACTTAACATTTTCCCTTGTTCTTCTTGGCCAGGTATAGGAAGGTCGCCATGACAGCCATGTAGTTGATGATGGTGCCCACTCGTGCTGGGTAGGCCACCGCCACCACACCCAGCACATCGAAAAACACCATGTTGCCATGGCGATACTCTGAAGAGTCTGCCAGTTTCTCTGACATGAGCAGGTGTTTGAGAAGAGCCAGGATGTTGTCTCCTAAACACCAAGAAAAACACCCCAAATTTGAGAGCAGGAATATTAAATAATGTAACCAACCAATGCAGAAGGTGTAGAACGGTAGTTACACATAAAGGTAAATATCACTTACATTAGACCCATTAAAGTAGCACAGACCATTTTCTACTGAGGAGGGTGTTGTTCAGCTAGTTGTTAAGTTAAAGATTCAAATATGAAATGAAGATCCAGACTTCTTTTATTGCAGGTTAACGTTAACAAGCAATATTGAGGCACCCTCTGGAGAAAGTCTAACAATCAAACAAAGAACCCACATTTTTATACATTTGTCAGAAGTGATTAGTATGTAAAAGAATGTGGGGTGAATACATAGTGTTTGCATCCCTAACATCCAAACCATACATTAGTCAACATATGCAAACTGATATTCAACACCCACACCAGTTGGAACCTGTTACCACCACATTCCAAGGTAATAATTCTCTTGACCTTATCCTAAAGAAGATTGTTTTTCTGTACCATCCTGAGCCTGGTGGAGAGGTCATATATTTTACCCTGAGGTCCGCCAAAGCCTACCCAGCATCCTTTGCTAAAGCCTGCAGAGGCCTCTACAGAGGCCCTGTATGCAAGTAATTCTGTCAAGGACACAGAATCTCTATACTCCCTTATGTTTTATGTTATTAATATATCTAATGCACTGTTAGGCCTCTTTTCCCTGTAAGCACTCTTTTATTACCTCAAGGGGATGGCCATAGACATGGTCTAAGACATGCCACATCACACCATCTTCACTGGTCTAAAAACAGACTAAGCTCATTGCCAACAGAAACCCCACATGTAATCGATGCAGGGAGACCCCAGCCTCTCTGCTGGACTGTTTGGACACATCCCAAGCTCTCTACATTATGCGGAGTCCTCTTCCAGATTTTCGAGACCTTCTCTGGGATATTTGGAACAATAGTGGAGCCGTTACCTCTCACTGCACTGTTTGTTGTGGCCCCTTAGTAGGTATGAAACTGTCATGTTGGCCTTCTGTGCTCCCCTGGCCAGAGGACTGATATTGTTTAAATGGAAAGACCCCATTTCACCCACATACAGTCAATGTATCTGTCACATCCATAGCCCGGAGCGTTCTCCGTTTCCCAGGCAACCTAGTCACTTCCAGGTTTACGTCAGTCTCCATGGTTCCATGTCTCCTCCCCTTTGTCTCCAGCTGTTCCTAGTTTGTCCTTAATTACATTCCTATGTAAACCCCGTTCCTGCGTCTCTTATTGGTCAGTCATTGTCTTTCATGGTTTCTGCTTCGTTCTCGTTGGTCTTTGTTTTGCTTCGTTTTGGTAAGGTTGTTTCTTGTTAGGTCTCGTTTGCTCTTGCTAGATTCTCTTTCCTTGTTCCATGTTTCGTTACTCTCTCTGTCCGTTACTTTCCGTGTTCATGTAGGCAAGTGTTGACTGGTTTTCCTTTTTATTTCCACTTACCTGTGTTCTGGTTGGTCAATCATCAGTAAGCCAGTTCTGTATATTCCCCTTTAGTTCTAGTTATATTTATCATCATTATTCTTTGTTAGTCTCCCCTAAGTGTCTACACCCCATTTACCCAGTTCTCGCATCCACCTTGTTAGCCAGTTCTGTCCCTTTGTTCTGCTCTTGCTTGTAAGTTTCTGTTATTGAATCTCTTATTAATTATATTCTATTTATCACGCTCTTTATGGCATCACTCATTAGTTTTGTTTCACAGAAAATCCAGCGCGTCGGCACTTCCCAAGTGTGTTCACTCTTAACTCCTCCCACGTCACAGTATCAAGGACAATATAACCTTTTTCTTTTGTTAGCGATGAGTCAATGCTCTAAGAAACCATAAGAATCTCACGCTATTAACTTACTCTATATATTAGTTCCAAGTTATTCATTACTGAATATTGCAGCAACATATGAGATGGTGAGGTAAGCTGAAGCTGTACCTGCTCTCTGGATGGAGTCTGTTAGGATGCGGTCGGCGGTGTCATATTTGGTGTGGTAGAGGAACCCATTCTCTATGAACGCCAAGTCAATCCCTGAGGAGAGAACAGGACACATTCATCACCAAACAGAAGGGGGGAGGAGGGGGGAGATAAAGTGTAAAATTTTATGAATGTGAACTTTTGAATGAAATATATTAAAATGCAGAAATAAAAACCATAATTAAGTGAACACTAAAAATTAAACATGGAGCATCAATATTCAAACAGCTGGAGAGTTTATATGATAGACGTGTGTGTGTGTGTGTGTGTGTGTGTGTGTGAGAGAGTGACTGTACCCGGAATGTTGCCAAAGTCCCTGTAGATACGGAAGTCCGTTTCAGAAGGAATAATCCCACTCTGAAAAATCTCCTGTCCCACAACTGAGGCGAAGGGGTGTACAGCAGCGTGGACATAAGCTTGCACCAACCAGGGGTTCTCTGGACCTGAACACAATGAACACACCCCCACAGACCACAATGAACACGCCCCCACAGACCACAATGAACATGCCCCTTCAGACCACAATGAACACGCCCCTTCAGACCACAGTGTATGCGCCCCCTCAGAACATAGAGAAGGGCGAGGTATGTTCTCTCTTTGATACACACACCCCTACACCCACCCACACCTACCCACACAGTTGTATACACACACGCAGGCACATAGCCACAGACTGTCATACACACACACACAAGTGCATACACATACACACATACACACACAGATTTACGATCTCTCTGAAGGACAGCCACAAAGAGCTGAAAGCAGCACGGCGGAGTTCAGAGCAGAGTGTGAGCAGAGAGCAGCAGGCCGGGTGGAGCGGGTGGTACCTGTCTGAAACACCACCTCCTTTCCTCCAACACCAGCGGCCTCCAGATTCACGAACGCCTTCACCTGCTTCGCCCACGGGTGCTGGGTGATGAACCCATGACTCGCCTGGACAACAGACGGACAGACATTTCTACTGCTTCAGCAAAAAAAAATGAGATGCCAATAAAGACAAAATCAATAAAGGACTATAATTGAAAATGAATGAAAAATGGAAATGAATGAATGGGAGGTGGGGGGATGGGGGCAAGAGAGAGTGACAAAGAGAAAAAGAAAAAGAAGCGAAGAGGAGAAGAGAGAAATGGTGTGAGAGTGGAACTGGGGGAAGGAGAGCGAATCAGGAAACAAACCCCTGTAGGATTTCTGAGTGTTTCCGACCCAAGCTGTCTTCATTTGTATGTCTTACCGTTCAACATGCTACTTTACTGCATGGAGTAGAATTCTTCATCAAATGTATTAAATGTCTCACTCTACTAATGCTACCTCTGTCTGCAGCATTCGTTACATTTCACTGCTGAACCGTGACTACACTCTAGCCCCTCCCACCTGGAGGACGTTCTCCTCCGCTCCATTGAAGAGGAAGATGACGCCGTGTGTCAGAGGAGATGAGAGACTGGCCAGGGAGCGCAGGACCTCCAGCATTACAGCACAGCTGACCGCATCATCACTCGCCCCTACACACACACACACACACACACACACACACACACAGGAAGATGACTCCGTGTGTCAGAGGGGTGGAGAGACTTGCTAGGATGCAAAGAAACTACAGTGACTTTTTAAAATCTAGCATTTGACCTGCAGCCTATTTGAAAATGCTGAGGCCACCAATTAAGTGCTTTGGGCTGTTTGTTGCCAACGAAGATCCTACTCAGCTACCTTTTTTTTTAAAACTGCACAAAGAACAGAAGTGTACAGATTAACATATAAAAAATCATGCCAGAACCTTCTATATTTTAATTTTTGTTATATTATAGTTTACCTTTTTTTTTGTATTTTTTCCCCCAACTTATTTACACTTTGTATTTCAAACTAACTTTACTTTATAGTGCTATATATACCACATGCCCTTGTAGGTTACTGCTAGGCAGGCGGTTGTTACTGTTGCATAGCAGCAAAGTCTGTGTTGTTCTGGAACACAGACTATATATACGGTCCATATTGTGGAGCCATCTTTTGATGGAAAGGATTAATGTTAAAACATACTGACACTCCATTTTGGGCTTCCTTTCTTTATTTTGTTAGTTTATTTTGTTGTATAAGAGCCTTTGGCTGGTGTGCCTATGACCAAATCACAGTCACGATGTTATTCGTGATAACACACTCCCTCTCATTATCCTGAATCTCACAGCCAATGCCTCAGCAGACAGTCAGACCAGCACCATTACTGCATTATAGAATGAACAAAGATTTCAGAATAATTATGATCCTAATGTACTAAACTCTAGAAACAGCAGTTCCTTCGCTCTGTCCTGTTCAGCCAGGCATTGAGCAACAGCAGTAGAAGTATACATAGACAGTAGTGTGTGTATGTGTGTGTGTGCGTGTGTGTTTGTGTGTGTGTCAAGGCCATCACTAAAGTCAACTTAATGGGACACCCATGTCCTGGCAATATATCCACTTCATAATAGTCCACATTAGGTCATGCCCACCACATTAAAGCTGCTCTGGGTACCTGGGCTGTTGGCCACACTGTCAAAATGGCAGTTGGCCAGCATAAAGTGCTGTGCTCCATCTTTGGGTTCGAGCCTGACAGCGATGTTGGTGATGCGGTCGTAGTAGCTGATGACGTTTTTGATGCTGAAGGAGCCAGTGGGTCGCTGCAGGTCGAGCGTGATGGCATGAGGCCCTGCTATACTCTCACTGCGAATCTGTTCCACCTGCTCCAGCAGGTAATTCACAGTCAGGACCTCGTTCTCCACGCTGCCCACAGGCCGCGGGCCCACATCTGTGATGCGTTCCAGGTGTTTCCTGTTTCACATGACAAAGCTGTTTAGCCATTCTAGACCCCCGTGAAGACGATACAGCTGGGTTAGTCATTCTAAAACCCCGTTAAGACCCCTGCCAGAAAGGACAAAGATAAGCAAGACATGATTAAGGATTTGTGGGCCCACAGAGTGTAAAGATGTAAAACACTAGTTCTATCTGCCAGCGGTTCTCATCTTCAGGCTTTGCACTGAGTCCGGTATGTTACAGAGAGGTGCAGGGCTCACACTCCTTGAGCCTGTGAATGTCTGCAGTAGTGAGGCAATAAAAAGAGTGTTACCATTGCATTAGATATATTAATATATTAATAACATAAAGCATAAGGGAGTATAGAGATTCTGTGTCCTTTTAGAATGATTTGTATACAGGGCCTCTGTAGATGCCTCTGCAGGCTTCAGCAAAGGATCCTGGATAGGCTTTGGTGGACCGCAAGGTAAGATATATGACCTCTCCACACCAAAGACTGCAGTGAGAGGTGACGGCTCCACTACTGTTCCAAATACCCCAGAGAAGGTCTCAAAAAACTCAAAGAGGACTTGCCATAATGTGGAGAGCTTTGGACATGTCCAAAACATCCAGCAGAGAGGCCAGGTACATGTGTGCTTTGGTTTGTCTCGTTGGATTATCATCTTGTTGGTTAAGGTAGGCTCTGAGTTCACTTATTTTTGTCTTAGATTCTGTGAAATTCAAGGCTTGTTGTCTAAACCTAGTTGTTAGTTGCTTGGTAGCAGTAATTACTCACTACAGGTGTAGTTTCACCCTGACCTTAGGTGTGAATTGAGGGGCGGGCTCAGCATTTATTGAGTTAAATTAGGACGACTCCACTACAGACACTGTAGCGGTAATCAACATCTGGAGGAGGTTTGGTGGTGTTCTCAATCAGTTCATCTACATCTCACCTACAGGACTTCACAAACTCAGCTAAGTATCTTCTCATATTATCTCAATCCTTTATCTCATACTTCCACAAATCAAGCATCTGAGATGTGCTTCACAATTCCTGTCCACATATCCCACAGATCTCCTCGACACAATCATAGACGTCGCAATCTCAGCAACCTCACTGACTCACAACGCTTCACACCATCACATATCGTGGTGGCACGAGGGCTCTGGAACTGCCAATCTGCTGTCCAGAAGGCTAACTTCATCTCAGCATTAGCATCCCTCCACTTCCTCCACTTCCTGGCTCTGACAGAAACATGGATCACCCCTGAGAACTCGGCGACTCCGGCTGCCCTGTCCTCTGCCTTTTCATTCACACATTCTCCGAGGCGTCTTGGCAGGGGTGGTGGCACAGGTTTACTAATGTCTCAAGAGTGGCATTTCACTCCACTTTCCTTCTCCACACTTTCCATCTCCTCTTTTGAATTTCATGCCATTACAGTCTTTCCCCACCAAACTTCTTATCATTGTCATCTACCGCCTTCCAGGTTCCCTAGATCACTTCATTGATGAACTCGACATCCTTCTGAGTCATTTCCCCATTGAAGGAAATCCACTCATTCTCCTTGGTGACTTCAACCTTCCATCAGACAAGCTGCATTCCTCCTGCATCCTTCCACTGTTGACAGCATTTGACCTCACCCTCAACCACTCTCCTCGGACTCACAAAGCGGGCAATGTTCTGGACCTGATCTTCACCCGTACCACCACAACATCGGACATCGCAGTCACTACCCTCCACCTCTTGGACCATCACTTTCTATCCTTCTCTCTCTCCCTTCCTTCTCTTTCCATCCAGTCCTCTTCAACATGTTCCTCCTTCCTCCATCGCAATCTGCACTCCATAACTCCCTTTTCCCATCTATTTGTAGAATATTTACAGGATAACTGACACTGCTCCCATATTGACTGACTAATTTAGTATTTATTGTGGGGTACTGTTTATATTGTTTAACAAACTCTAGCACTTATTGTTTATAGCACTTATCATTGTTTAAGATAGCCCTTGTGTATTTTGTTCTTCTAGGTATCAGCATTAATTCCTGTATTCTACAGTATTCTAGTTCATTGGTATGTTTGATTCTAACCTACTGTACTGTACTAGGATATATTCTATGAGTAAATGACAAAGCACTTTTGTAAGTCACTCTGGATAGGAGCGTCTGCTAAATGCCATAAATGTAAATGTTGGCAATGAGCTTAGTCTGTTTTTAGACCAGTGAAGATGGTGTGTGATGTGGCATGTCTTAGACCATGTCTATGGCCATCCCCTTGAGGTAATAAAAGAGTGTTCAACAAGGAAAAGAGGCCTAACATTTCATTAGACAGATTAATAACATATAACATAAGGGAGTATAGAGATTCTGTGTCCTTTCAGAATGATTTGCATACAGGGCCTCTGTAGAGGCCTGTGCAGGCTTCAGCAAAGGATGCTGGGTAGGCTTTGGTGGCCCTCAGTGTAATATTGAATATCTGGGCATTGAATATCAGTTTGCATATATTGACTAATATATGGGTATTGAATATCTGGGTATTGAATATCAATATTGAATAACTGGGTATGGAATATCAGTTTGCATATATTGACTAATATATGGTTTGGATATAACAGTGGCGAATGCAACAGTAATATGTAAAAGAATGTGGGGGTGAATACATAATCACTTCTGACCAATGTCTAAAAATGTGGGTTCTTTGATTGTTGGACATTTTCTGGAGGGTGCTTCAATAATTCTTGGTAATGTTAACCTGCAATAAAGGACAGGACCAGCTATTCTCTTCAACTAATTCTGAAATCTGCATCTTTATTTTATATTTGAAAGTTTAACTTTAGGAACGACAGTAGCCTGAGTGTAAACGCCATGCATAAGAGGCAACATGTTCAAGAAGGAACTTGTGTAGTGTTGGGGTTTATACTGATAACGATTTAAGTTATACTTAAAACAGCAACCCTTCAGTAACAGAGAGGTAACTTGGTAATCAGTTCCTTACTAGCCTATTAGCAGCTGCGTTGACATGTCGTCTAACTAATTAGATATCGCCATCTGTTGTCGTGTAAGTAGGACCAACACCATTATAAAAAGTTTAAAAACATTCCTACCGAGCCCTCACTGCGTTGAATTCGCCAGTGGACTTCCCTATCAGGAGCTGCTGTAAGGATAAACGGACGAGTCCACACAGCAGACCGATAAATACAAGCAGCAGAACAAACGCGACTCCCTCGCTTAGCAAGAACAAACTGACTTCAGGCTTTTTCTTCCCGCTCCCGCGGCCGTTGTTTCCTCGATGGTCTTGGATATCGCGGCATTTTTGCAGTGCACTGCTTTTGGAGCCGAATAACTTTTTTCTCAGCATACTTTCACTTTCCATTTCCACTGTTGCTGTGAATAAGAATGAAACGAATACGGAAACTGCGAATAAGTAACTAACTTCAGAGTCTATATAAACCTATTAAACTGTTCTTTGTGTAGTTTATTTGTATAATTCTTAAATGACAGTTCGGATTCAGATACTCACCATGTTTCTCTCCCTAAGAAATGTATATTTCATTCTACACAAAATGGAGCTGCTCAAAGTTTCTTTTCCACTTGAACAGTTGCATGTATTCCTGCAGGCTGGGAGGGGCTTAACGTCAAACAGGTTTGCCTTAACTTAGATGAGACTGCCTTCTCTTAGAAACGTACGCAAACGTTTGTTTGTGGCCTTTACCTATAATCCCAGTGCTCCAAAATTGTTTCATCTAAACAATACTTTTGTATACATTAAATATAAAATGTGGGCCATTTTAATGTAAGTCCCATTTTGAATGTAAACCATAAAGAGAAATAACTTAAAGTTTTTTCCTTCTTACACCATGCATGGGCCAACACTCATCTCTTCCCATGGAACATAACATGCTGTTATGAAGGGCCTCTATGTAGCCCCTACATGACACTGTCCTAAAGGTACAGGAACATGTGACACAGTGCTGTATAGGGAACTCCCATGAGGTGCGCCTCCAGTGGAGAAAATGTGATACGGTGCTGTAAAGGGTGTCCATCCATGTGAGAGAATGTGGCAAAGTTTTCTAATGGAGCCCCTCCAGTAGAGAAAATGGTATGCGGTGTCACCAAGGTGCCCTCACAATGAGATAAATTTGACGTTCCCTACAGGATCCCAACAAAAACCTCATGAAATGCTTTCCATGTGAGAAAATACGATGACATGCTCTTGCAGTGGAGAGAACACAGGGAAGTATATGTGAGAAAGAGAATGTTATGCAGTGTCTTACAATCTCTACAACATGAAGATGATGAGGTACAGTGTCCTACTGTCTCTTACCACATGAAGAGGATGAGGTACAGTGTCCTACTGTCTCTTACCACATGAAGAAGATGAGGTACAGTGTCCTACTGTCTCTTACCACATGAAGAGGATGAGGTACAGTGTCCTACTGTCTCTTACCACATGAAGAGGATGAGGTACAGTGTCCTACTGTCTCTTACCACATGAAGAGGATGAGGTACAGTGTCCTACTGTCTCTTACCACATGAAGAGGATGAGGTACAGTGTCCTACTGTCTCTTACCACATGAAGAGGATGAGGTACAGTGTCCTACTGTCTCTTACCACATGAAGAGGATGAGGTACAGTGTCCTATAATCTCTACAACATGAAGAGGATGAGGTACAGTGTCCTACTGTCTCTTACCACATGAAGAGGATGAGGTACAGTGTCCTACTGTCTCTTACCACATGAAGAGGATGAGGTACAGTGTCCTACTGTCTCTTACCACATGAAGAGGATGAGGTACAGTGTCCTACTGTCTCTTACCACATGAAGAGGATGAGGTACAGTGTCCTATAATCTCTACAACATGAAGAGGATGAGGTACAGTGTCCTACTGTCTCTTACCACATGAAGAGGATGAGGTACAGTGTCCTACTGTCTCTTACCACATGAAGAGGATGAGGTACAGTGTCCTACAATCTCTACAACATGAAGAGGATGAGGTACAGTGTCCTACTGTCTCTTACCACATGAAGAGGATGAGGTACAGTATCCTACTGTCTCTTACCACATGAAGAGGATGAGATACAGTGTCCTATAATCTCTACAACATGAAGAGGATGAGGTACAGTGTCCTACTGTCTCTTACCACATGAAGAGGATGAGGTACAGTGTCCTACTGTCTCTTACCACATGAAGAGGATGAGGTACAGTGTCCTACAATCTCTACAACATGAAGAGGATGAGGTACAGTGTCCTACTGTCTCTTACCACATGAAGAGGATGAGGTACAGTGTCCTACTGTCTCTTACCACATGAAGAGGATGAGGTACAGTGTCCTACTGTCTCTTACCACATGAAGAGGATGAGGTACAGTGTCCTATAATCTCTACAACATGAAGAGGATGAGGTACAGTGTCCTACTGTCACACCTACAACATGCCCTTCAGGCTTTCCCAAAGTGGGTGCCGTGACAATAAGATTTGGAATTTAGCTCTCAAACCCTGCTTACACATTAAAAAAACACATATACATAATAAATACACATTAACATACACTACATATACACAATAAATACACAATATATACACATTAAATACACAAAACATACCACTGAGAGAGAGAAGTTGAAAATGTCTACAAACACTCCTGCTGGGTGAGCTTCACATGCCCTAAGGACATGTCCGGGAGTGTCGTCAGGGCTGACTGTCTGGTGTATTAACGTGCTTTAATTATAAACCCCCCAAAATAAAAGGCTTTTTTTTTTTTTTTTTTACATTTTTTTCTGTAGTAGATGAGCTCAAATGGAATCTAAATATCTATAAATGCCTATAATTCATTTACAAACTATACACTTTCAAATAAACTTATCATTTTAAGTTGTCTGTTAAGAAATGTATAAATGACTTGGTTATAATTTATAAAACATGTTGCAAAAAATATAAATATTTAGACATTTACAAAGGTTGGAAAATCATTATTATAGCAAGTACTAGCTGGAACATATTTTTTTTGTTTACCTGCTTCCATAAAATGACAGAGAAATCTCAAATGATAATAACAGAATCTAAAGGAATTTACCAAAATGTACAAAAAGAGGAGAATGGGCAATATTTTATTCTGTATAGTACTCAGAACAGAAATTAGTACCTGTTTAATCATTTCTGTTTACTGTACATTTTTAAAAAGCATGCACTTCACCTTGAGTTTCACTAATGTTACAGCTGAACAACCCTGAATTACATGACAATTAACTTTTGCATGAATAATTATACATTTTTAATCTATTTATAACACATTTGAAATAGCATTTTAACTTTATTTGAACATGTCTCATATAACCAGTAAAAGACACGCATACAAAAAAAGACTTAATGTCTTGAGACTAATGTACTGGTTAATAAATATACATAGACAGGCTTCTCATTTATAGATTTTCCAAGATCATCAATTATTGGCCTAGAGGGCCATTATGTTGCCCAGTGATCCTTTAACAGCTCTCACCGGTTACCTCTAAGCCACTAACAGTTTCCTTGTATGTCCTCTGTATGCTGGGTGTGGGCCCTTGTATGAGCATCCATGTATAACACTGTGATGATATTAACTGTGTAATGTCTGCAGACAAGCTGTGCTACTCATCACTGAGGATTGTGGATCCCCTCCTTACATGTTGAATGATAAGTGGCAGTAGTTCCCTTCTGGACTGTCTCTGAAGAACTGGCTTTCTTTGTTTAGTGTGGACAACGTTTACACCCAGCACCCCAAAGACCCACTTCCTCCTCCTCCCTGTTCCAGCCATCCGCCCTCTGTCATACTGTGTAACAAAAAAAAATAATAAAAAGGGAAAAAAAGCAAAGCATTATATTAATTAAGAACTATTAACATGATGAAGGTTAGCCATCATGTCCCACAAGGATCTGTTATAGGGTCTCTGATTTCTTTTGTTGCATTTGCTACTTCTAGGTGGCATTATACATAAACACTGCGACGTTGATGACACTCAGCTATATATATGGTAGAGGACATGATGTTGAAGGACAAAGACTGCCCTGGGAAGGGCGTGTTGATTATATATATATATATATACACCCTGGCAAAATTTGTGATTTTTAAATATTTTTTCAGAGAATAATAATGATAATACAACAACTTTTATTTTATTCATGGTTAGTTGTTGAGTCCTGTATGTCAGCTGACGTTTTTGTGGGTTTTTCTTTGCATCCTGAACGATTTTCCTGGCAGTTGTGGCTGAAATTTTTATTGGTCTACCTGACCTTGGCATAATTTCCCTCATTTTCTGCTTCTTAATTAGAGGTTGAACACTGCTGATTGGCATTCTTAGTTCCGTGGATATCTTTTATATCCTTTTCCTATTTTGTAAAGTTCAACCATCTTCTCCCACAGATCCTTTGATAATTATTTTGCTTTCCCCATGTCTCATGCAGGGGTCTGTCAGGAGCCCAGTAACTTACTGACTCTTTATACACACACACTGATTAACAAGCAAACAGATCACAGGTGAGGATGGTTACCTTTAGTAGCCATTTAAACCTGAGTGTGTAAACTTGTGTGTATTTTATCACGCCAAAATATCCAGGGTATGTAAACTTTATCAGGGTCATTATGATTTAAAAGAGGACAAAAACATTTGTTTGATAATAAATGGTTTGACCCAACCACTAAACATGAATAAAAGAAAAGTTGCTATATTATTATTCTTAAAAAAAATATTTAAAAAAAATCACAAATTCTGCCAGGGTATGTGATTAGATAGAGATAGATTAATATATAGATGAATATGCCTATATGTGTACCGATCCCACCAGGATAGGCAAGAGGTAAAACGCAAATGCAGGAGGCGGTTTATTAAATGAGGAAGCACGAACGGTAAAACAAACAGAGGCAAAGGGGTAACACTGAGGGTAAGATAACACGCGACTGGAGTAAATAGAAAAGCGACGACGACAGTAAAACAAGCATAAGGAAAACCTGACAGAAGGACGTAACTTACCACAATAACCAACGAACCTGAAGACAAAACACAGGGCTTAAATAACTAAGACAATCAGACACTAAACAGACTCAGGTGAACATGGGAACGGGGATAACTAAAACACAGACTGGAATGAAGGAACAGACGAGGGGCGGAGAAAATGAAACTTAGGAGCGGAGCAAGGAAGTAAAGGAAAAACAAAGACACAACAGGGAAACCATAAAACCTTGACTCCGGGAGGGTGGTCAATCGTCACAATATGCTTGGTCAATGCAATCTTAGGAAAATCCAATAAAATGTAAAACAAGCAAGCTGTTGCCAAAGGTGAAAAGACTAAGGAGCTCTAATACTGCTGTCTGTCTCCACTAAAACCATCTACTGGAGTTTCAGATCAAATGCTGATCCAAATTCAGCCTTCATTACACTGAATCTATAGCACAGATTTATATATTCACCGTTTACCTCTGAAATGGATTCATGTGTCTCTCATAAAATGATGATCATGCTCAGTCTCTCTCACTCTGATCTGAAGCTGTTTTTCTCGTTCAGTTTCTCATGTGTTTCTGTTGGAGGTGGAGACTCCAGATTGAAGTTTATCTTCATATTTTAATAGATCGTCTCCTACTGGCCTCCCACTACTGAATAACAGGAACAGGCCCAGAGTGGCTCACAGATAAGATTAAGGAATGCAGCCAGACTGGTACAAGTACAGTCACACACAACATGCAGAACTACTAGAAATAACCTTTAACTGCTGAGCTGAGAACAGTGTAGAGCTTTCCCTCATAAAGAGGAAGATGTGAATTTGGGTAGAACATGCAGGTCCCAGATCAGAGGCCCATCCTACTCAACATTAAAGTAAAGGAGCAGACCTTTCCAGAGCAAGTCACAAGTGAGAGATTTTTACAACCTGTTCATTGATGAACTGATCAGAAACCAGCCCAAATAAAGGGGGAATTTTAGACTAGTTCATAAATTTCTAAATGGTCCGGGGTGACTATGGCATGGAAAATATTGATGTGGTCGCCTTATGTTCTCCGTCTAAGGAGAAGCAGCTTCATTGCTGGGAAAAGTGGTGTGAAATCACAACAGTTTACAGGGGAAAGACAGTGCAGTCACTCCAACCAGGGCAGGATTTGTATTTGATTTCTAAATTATGTGCTTTAAACAAAACTAAGCGTCTCTGGTTAGATGTCTTTACAGCGGTCACGTGCCTCTTCTATGATGTTCTGCGCCATCTTGAGGAGGATGGTTTCCACATCATGTCCAGTTTTTTTCACCTCTTCTGTCAACATTACATGTTTATTCCCAGACTGCAAACCCATCTTGATTTATTCATCCTAGTTTGACTGAGAGAAATCTCACTCCCAACTAACTGTGGAACATGGGACCACAGCACAACTCTGAAAAGGACAATGATGAGGTGACTATTTGAAATATGCCCAGCACAGAACAGAGTTGAGGCAAAATAAATAATGACCACTTAGCTAACAGGATGTGCACATCCCTTTGACTGCCTAGGAGAGCAGTGGCCTTATGCCCCTGTGATCCCAATTATGGTGTCCATGTCTCTGAAAGTTCCTGCCCCTGTAATCCCAACTGGGGTTTCCAAGTCCCTGAAAGTACCTGCCACTTGGGACCCAATGAACTGGCTGGACTTTGTGCATCTGTGGACCAAAAGAGACCCTCAACATGCATAGACAATATGAGTAGACAAATATTTTGCTCTAGTGGAGTATTCACAGTATTGGATACATGTAAGGTCAAATCCTTCTGGGAAAAAAAAAGAACTTCAATCTTGTTGTATGAGCTGGACTAGAGACTATGAATGATCTTTTAGTGCAGTATGATTCTTCTTCTGATAATTATTATTATTAGTTACATTTACAGTATGATTGATTAATCTGAAAATGAGCATATTTATTCCTAATTTTTATATACTCTCACACAGGTGTGTGCAGATATGGGCAGTTAAACACATCTGAGAAAAAAACACATGGTTCAACGAAAAGAAAATGTTTATTTTGATTACATATGTAAAAATTTACATATGGCATAAAGCAGGTGGTCACAATATAAAGTCCATCCATGCAGTAATGGAGGTCAGATTTGCTGGAAACAGCTGTAAATAAACTATGTTTGAGCACAACTGGAGATACAGATGTATGAGAACAGTATGCTTTAGGTCTGACAGCGCTTCATACAACACCGGATAAGAGCAACGCACAAGAGAACAAATGTCTCCACAGACCAAAATGATATTATTACTAGTAATGGTGTTTCACATCTCGTAGTAGCCAGATCAGTGAATGTTGAAATCAATCTAGCCCACCTAACACTGATTAACTGCCTAACACAGGCTTCTGCAAAAACAAATGTTGATGAATCTGGTTTGCTGTGTAATTTTGATGACATTGATTTGGTGTCTGGGCTGGTGTCTGAAGACTGCACTGAAGTGCTGTAGGAGTCCAGCCAGAAAACCCTGCTTTATATGACATTGCAGGAGTCCACAGTAAGTCAAGAACAGGAAGGAGAATGTTGTTTTGTGCCACTATCACAAAACAACATTTCATGTTAGGAGGATTCTTACAGTTTAAATCCATAGTAATTGGAACTTGAATGCACTGTCTAATATAATCAACACAGCAGTGAAGCTGCTACTATGTTTGTTCACCAACATACCTTCATGAATAGATTTTTTTTCTAGAAAATTTAGCCATTAAGAAACATATACAGTAGAAATGTTTGTAATGTGTGTGTGTGAGAGAGATAATGTTTAAGGATTGTAAGAGAAAAACTGTTATATGTGTGATATACATATACAGAGCATGTGATACAACTAGAGAAAGTGTACATGTGTATGAAAGAATAGAGATACAATGACTGTGTTTGTGTCTCAGTGTGAGAGGTATATTGATGGTATCCTTATAGAAAGGGTTAGAGAAAGAGTGATAATTTTTTGTAAGAAAGAATGTGTGAGAGAGAAAGATGTAGTCAGAGTGTATGTATGTTTTAGAGTAATAGTGACAGACAGTGATAATGGTTTTATGAGGAGTAAGAGAAAGAAACTGTGTGTGCACATATGTGAGTGAGTGAGTGAGTGAGAGAGAGATAGAGAAGGGGTTTTGGTATGTCTATGTGTGAGACTGTATATAAAGAGAAATTAAACAGCACCACTTCACTAAACACCCCAAACACATGCAATATGTAGTGAGTGTTATGGAGAACTAGGGGTGCAGTGATTGATTGTGTGTGTGTGTGTGTGTGTGTGTGTGTGTGTGTGTGTGTGTGTGTGTGTATAAAGAGACAGTAAGTCAGTAACTCACTGTAGTTTCTCCAGTTTACAGTGTGGATCCTCCAGTAGAGCAGAGAGCTGCTTCACTCCTGAGTCTCCTGGTTTATTGTAGTTCAGATTCAGCTCTATCAGGTGTGATGAGGGGTTTGACCTCAGAGCTGAAGCCAGAGCAGCACAGCCTTCCTCTGGTATACTGCAGTTAACCAGCCTGCAGAGAGAAGGAGAAAAACATCTCACACATAAAGCTCAGTACACACAAGCAAAATGTCTCTCCCACACACATGTACAAAAACACTCACTAAACACCCCAAACACATGCAATGTGTTGTATATATGTTAGTGAGAAAAGAGAGAGGCAGTGAGAATGTATGTGTGAGAGAGACCAAGCAAGTGGTAGAGAGAGGACTGTTTGTATGTATATTTGAATAATACAGTGACTGTGTGTGTGTGAAACAGACCGAAGGTCAGTAACTCACTGTAGTTTCTCCAGTTTACAGTGTGGATCCTCCAGTAGAGCAGAGAGCTGCTTCACTCCTGAGTCTCCTGGTTTACTGTAGTTCAGATTCAGTTCTCTCAGGTGTGATGAGGGGTTTGACCTCAGAGCTGAAGCCAGAGCAGCACAGCCTTTATCTCTAAGACTGCAGTTACACAGCCTGCAGAGAGAAGGAGAAAAACTCCTCAAACATAAATCTCAGTACACACACCTAAAATGTTTCTCCCACATACACACTCACTCAGAAAATGAAGCTGCACCACTCTACACTAAACGCCACAAATGCATGCAATATGTTGTGTGCGTGCGTTAATGAGAAACAGAGATACCATTATTGTGTGTGTGTGGCGGGCGGGGGGGGGGGTTATATAAAGAGACAGTAAGTCATTAACTCACTGTAGTTTCTCCAGTTTACAGTGTGGATCCTCCAGCTGAGCAGAGAGCTGCTTCACTCCTGAGTCTCCTGGTTTATTGTAGTTCAGATTCAGTTCTCTCAGGTGTGATGAGGGGTTTGACCTCAGAGCTGAAGCCAGAGCAGCACAGCCTTTCTCTGGAATACTGCAGTTAGACAGACTGCAGAGAGAAGGAGAAAAACCCCTCACAATTATAGCTCAGCACACACACACACATGAACACACATACACCCACACACACTCACTGATGCACATGCTTGCATGTGCACACACAAACACACACACATGCACAAACAAAATATTTTTACACATTTACACAAACCCACACTCAGAAATTTAGCTGCACCACTTGTCACTAAACTCCCCAAACACATAATATGTTGAGTGGATGTGTGTTTGTTAGTGAGAGAGAGATTCAGTGACAGTGTGTGTATGCGTGTGTTGCTACGTATTAAGGTGCAAAGTCAGTAACTCACTGTAGTGTCTCCAGTTTACAGTGTGGATCCTCCAGTAGATCAGAGAGCTGCTTCACTCCTGAGTCTCCTGGTATATTGTGGTTCATATTCAGCTCTCTCAGGTGTGATGAGGGGTTTGACCTCAGAGCTGAAGCCAGAGCAGCACAGCCTTCCTCTCTAATACTGCAGTTAACCAGCCTGCAGAGAGAAGGAGAAAAACTCCTCAATCTTACAGCTGAGAACACACATGCACATGTTACTCTGATAATTTGTGTTTGTGTGAAAGAGAAAAGGAAATGACAATTATATTTGTGTGAGAGAAAGAATGTGTGTGTGTGTGTGTGTGTGTGTTAAAGACTGAATGTGAGAGAAAATTGAGTGTGCGTATGTTTCTATAAACAGACAGGAAGTCAGTAACTCACGGTAGTTTCTCCAGTTTACAATGTGCATCTTCCAGTACAGCAGAGAGCTGCTTCACTCCTGAGTCTCCTGGTTTATTGCAGTTCAGATTCAGCTCTCTCAGGTGTGATGAGGGGTTTGACCTCAGAGCTGAAGCCAGAGCAGCACAACCTTTATCTGTAATACTGCAGTTAACCAGCCTGCAGAGAGAAGGAGAAAAACTCCTCACAGTTACAGTTCAGTGCACACACACACACACATGCAAACACACTACTGCACATGTGCATGCACACATGCATTCACAAACTATCACACTTACGCTGTCTTTCCCCGATACAACTACACACACAAAATGTTTCTCTCAAACATATTTCCACACCCACTCTCAGAAGTGAAGCTGCACCACTCTGCACTAAACAGCCCAAACAATACAATACACTGAAAGGGTGTGAAGGGGGGTGAGAGAGAGTGTGTGTGAGTGAGAGACACAAATAACAATTATGCCTGTGTGTGTGTGTGTGTGTGTGTGTGTGTGTGTGTGTGTGTGTGTGTGTGTGTGTGTGTGTGTGTGTGTGTGTGTGAAGAGACAGTAAGGCAGTAACTCACTTTAACTTTTCTAGTTTACAGTCTGGATCCTCCAGTAGATCAGAGAGCTGCTTCACTCCTGAGTCTCCTGGTTTATTGTAGTTCAGATTCAGCTCTCTCAGGTGTGATGAGGGGTTTGACCTCAGAGCTGAAGCCAGAGCAGCACAGCCTTCCTCTGTAATACTGCAGTTAACCAGCCTGTAGAGAGAAGTAGAAAAACTCCTCAGACTTATAGCACAGTACCAGAACACACATGCAAACACACTACTGCACATGTGCATGCACACATGCATACACAACCTATCACACTTACGCTGTCTTTCCCTGATACAACTACACACACAAAATGTTTCTGTCAAACACATTTCCACACCCACTCTCAGAAGTGAAGCTGCACCACTCTGCACTAATCACCCCAAACAATACAATACATTGAAAGGGTGTGAAGGGGGGTGAGAGAGAGTGTGTGTGAGTGAGACACAAATAACAATTATGCCTCTGTGTGTGTGTGTGTGTGTGTGTGTGTGTGTGTGTGTGTGTGTGTGTGTGTTTGTGTGTGTGTGTGTGTGTGTGTGTGTGTGTGTGTGTGTGTG
This sequence comes from Electrophorus electricus, assembly GCF_041902795.1. Lineage (NCBI taxonomy): Eukaryota > Metazoa > Chordata > Actinopteri > Gymnotiformes > Gymnotidae > Electrophorus > Electrophorus electricus. The sequence goes on along the minus strand of NC_137517.1, from coordinate 15,310,011 downwards.
TGTGTGTGTGT
>NC_137517.1:15230000-15307500 GCF_041902795.1 Electrophorus electricus | reverse complement strand
AGGGATCAACCAAAATGCTGATAGCTCTGCAGAAGCAGCATGTGTTGTCAATGTCCATGATGGAGGGGAGGGAGACCCTGTTCATCTTCTCAATTTAAGGATTTACCTGATGCTTTTATCCAAAGTGGCTGAACATAACTTGAGCAATTGAGGGTAAAGGACCTTGCTCACAGAGAAACAGTGGCAAACTCTCACGTGGGGCTTGAACTGGCAACCTCCGGATTACTAGTGAAGTACCTTAACCACTGAGCTACCACTGCCCATTCTTCACTGTCCTCTGTAGGGTCTGTCCTGACTATTCTCTGTAGTCTGAGGTGGAGAAATTCCTAAACCAGGCATTCATGCAGCTGCTCCTTACTGTCCCTCTGTAGAACATGGTGAGGATGTTCTCTACTGTCCCTCTGTAGAACATGGTGAGGATGCTCTCTACTGTCCCTCTGTAGAACATGGTGAGGATGCTCACTACTGTCCCTCTGTAGAACATGGTGAGGATGCTCTCTACTGTCTCTCTGTAGAACATGGTGAGGATGCTCACTACTGTCCCTCTGTAGAACATGGTGAGGATGCTCACTACTGTCCCTCTGTAGAACATGGTGAGGATGGTCCCTACTGTCCCTCTGTAGAACATGGTGAGGATGCTCTCTACTGTCCCTCTGTAGAACATGGTAAGGATGCTCACTACTGTCTCTCTGTAGAACATGGTAAGGATGCTCACTACTGTCTCTCTGTAGAACATGGTGAGGATGGTCCCTACTGTCTCTCTGTAGAACATGGTGAGGATGCTCACTACTGTCTCTCTGTAGAACATGGTGAGGATGCTCTCTACTGTCCCTCTGTAGAACATGGTGAGGATGGTCCCTACTGTCCCTCTGTAGAACATGGTGAGGATGCTCCCTACTGTCTCTCTGTAGAACATGGTGAGAATGCTCTCTACTGTCCCTCTGTAGAACATGGTGAGGATGCTCACTACTGTCTCTCTGTAGAACATGGTGAGGATGCTCACTACTGTCTCTCTGTAGAACATGGTGAGGATGGAGGGAGGGAAATGAGCTTTCTTCAGCCTCCTCAGGAAGTATAGTTACTGCTGGGCTTTCTTGGATATGGAGATGTTGAGAGTCCAGGTGAAGTTCTCTGCTAGATAGACACCAAAGAACTTACTGTTGTAACAATTCAACAGAAGAGCTGTCAATATTGATTGGAGAGTGATTAACACATACTGTCCCAAAGGCAACCAACATCTCCACACTTTTCTTTCCATACTCAGAGGCAGGTTGTTCACTCTGCACCAGTCAGTCACCCACTGCACCTCCCCTCTGTATGCTGACTCATCATCCCTGCTGATGAAACCTACCAAGTCATGTAATAGTGCTGGAGATGCTGCTCCCAATCTGCAATGACTGGGGTCTCCTAGTCATGTAGTCCTGGACCCAGTTACAGAGAAAGGTGTTCAGGCTCAGTAGTGTCAGCTTTTCAATCAGATGCTGAAGTCTATGAACAGCATTCTAACATTTGTGTCCTTTTTGTCAACATGGGTAAGGGCAAAATGAAAGGTGGTAGTGATTGCATCATCTGTTGAATGGTTGGGATGGTTGAATGCACTGTAGGGGGTCCATTGAGGCAGACAGCTGCAGCTTGCTATGCCTCATGATAAGTCTCTGAAAGCACTTCATGGTGATGAGTGTGAGTGCGACTGGATGGTAATCATCAAGGCAGGACACTGAAGACTTCTCCAGCACAAGAATAATGGTGGTGAGCATGTAGGGACAGTGGTACTGCTCAGGGATATGTTGAAGATGTCCATGAGAACATCCACCAGCTGGTCTACACATCCTCTGATCACTCAGACAGGAATGTTGTCTGGTCCAGCAGACTTCTGTGGGTTAATTATGCACAGAGTTTTTCTTGATCAGGCACAGCACCTGATCGTTGAGTGGAGGGGTGGTCTTTCTTGCTTTCTTTTGTGCTCAAACCAAGTAAATCAGTGTGTCTGGGAGGAAAGCATCATTGTCACAGGTTTGTGTAAACAAGATCCAAACAAGATGTGTTCACCTCTCTTGTTGCATAGTTGCAAGGTTGATGGAATGCTGGGAGCACAGACTTGAGATGTGCATAATTGAACTCTCCAGTGGAAATAAACAGTTTGCCTGGGTATGTGTTTTGCAGTTCACTAAAAGGCCTGTACAGTTCATAGAGTGCCTCTTTCATGTTGTTTTTTGGGAGGCATGTACAATGTGAAAGGACAACAGTGTGCATTTAACAGTCAAAAGCTCCAGTAGAGGTTAGTAGTACTTGGCACTACCACAGAGTTCTTGCACCATTCATTGTTGATGTAAACCCACAGGCCCACATCTTGAGTTTTACTGAGTATAGCTGTATTTCTGTCAGCATGAAAAGAAGTGAGTCCATTCATGATAGCAGTCTCAGGAATTCTGTCACTGAGCCATGAAAAATAAAGAGCAGTAGTTTCTAAACTCACATTGGGAGGTGCGCTGGAGTCAGATGTAGTCTAGCTAGCTAGGGGAGCAGACACTGGAGAGCAGGATGGATGCTAGAGCTGCGTGGCTAGGGTTAGATTTATCCTAGCATGGACTCCTGCCCTGTAGGGTTAGCGTTTATCCTAGCATGGACTCCTGCCCTGTAGGGTTAGCGTTTATCCTAACATGGACTCCTGCCCTGTAGGGTTAGTGGTTATCCTAGCATGGACTCCTGCCCTGTAGGGTTAGTGGTTATCCTAGCATGGACTCCTGCCCTGTAGGGTTAGTGGTTATCCTAGCATGGACTCCTGCCCTGTAGGGTTAGGGTTTATCCTAACATGGACTCCTGCCCTGTAGGGTTAGTGGTTAACCTAGCATGGACTCCTGCCCTGTAGGGTTAGTGGTTATCCTAGCATGGACTCCTGCCCTGTAGGGTTAGCGTTTATCCTAGCATGGACTCCTGCCCTGTAGGGTTAGCGTTTATCCTAGCATGGACTCCTGCCCTGTAGGGTTAGTGGTTATCCTAGCATGGACTCCTGCCCTGTAGGGTTAGCGGTTATCCTAGCATGGACTCCTGCCCTGTAGGGTTAGTGGTTATCCTAGCATGGACTCCTGCCCTGTAGGGTTAGTGGTTATCCTAGCATGGACTCCTGCCCTGTAGGGTTAGTGGTTATCCTAGCATGGACTCCTGCCCTGTAGGGTTAGTGGTTATCCTAGCATGGACTCCTGCCCTGTAGGGTTAGATTTATCCTAGCATGGACTCCTGCCCTGTAGGGTTAGATTTATCCTAGCATGGACTCCTGCCCTGTAGGGTTAGTGGTTATCCTAGCATGGACTCCTGCCCTGTAGGGTTAGTGGTTATCCTAGCATGGACTCCTGCCCTGTAGGGTTAGTGGTTATCCTAGCATGGACTCCTGCCCTGTAGGGTTAGTGGTTATCCTAGCATGGACTCCTGCCCTGTAGGGTTAGTGGTTATCCTAGCATGGACTCCTGCCCTGTAGGGTTAGTGGTTATCCTAGCATGGACTCCTGCCCTGTAGGGTTAGCGTTTATCCTAACATGGACTCCTGCCCTGTAGGGTTAGTGGTTATCCTAGCATGGACTCCTGCCCTGTAGGGTTAGCGTTTATCCTAGCATGGACTCCTGCCCTGTAGGGTTAGCGTTTATCCTAGCATGGACTCCTGCCCTGTAGGGTTAGCATTTATCCTAACATGGACTCCTGCCCTGTAGGGTTAGCGTTTATCCTAGCATGGATTCCTGCCCTGTAGGACTAGCTTTTATCCTAACATGGACTCCTGCCCTGTAGGGTTAGCATTTATCCTAGCATGGATTCCTGCCCTGTAGGGTTAGCGTTTATCCTAGCATGGACTTATGCCCTCTTACCAAGCCTCTATTTTCTTGTGCATTGCTTGTCATGTCCCCTCCCCTGACCGCTGGCATCGGGTGATGCTGTCTGGGGGCTTGTTCCCTACAGCAAGTCAAGGTTGCATAATATCTTCCAGGTTGCTTACTGGTTGGTCTCTGAACTGTAGCAGGGCCTGGCATGTGTTGAGCACTACTTTCTTCGAGGCCCGTTTGTGTAGATTATATGGATTGAGCATCATTATCCACCATCCACCACTAATCACCATCTTGTCTCTCCTGAGTCCACATACGTAGTGAGAAAAGCTTGTAGATTCTTCTTTCCACAACAGATGGTAGCGCCTACCCTCTTAATTTAAGTGTAAGTCCTGCCTCTACAGTTCATACCTAAGGCTAACTCAAAACTGCAACTGTACTGACCAATTAGTAATTATCACACAAGACAAGACTGAAACTGGCCAAGCTTGTTACGGTTGGCCCCTCCTAGTCTTGTGTCAGTGTTTCATTTTCTCCATTCCTGTTCCGGTCCTTGTTTTCACTTTCTCACTTGTATCACCTGTTCATTGTTAGTACTCATTACGCTGTGTATGTAAACCCTGTGTTTTTCCCTGTTAGTTTGCTGGTTTTTGTAATCCATGCCTCATGTTTTCCAAGCCTCGTTTGTTATCACTAGTTAGTTGTTTGTTCTTATTGTTGCTTGTGTTGTTGTTATAGCCTGCTTCCCCTTTTTTCGTGTGTGTGGTTTTTTTTTTTCTTTTTGTTTATTATGTATTCTCAGACTCTCTGCATTGGCTTATTGACCCTGGACTGTACTGATAATTATCATTCTGGATTTGCCCATAATGAATATCACTCTTCTCAGTGTATGCGTCCACCTCCCAACCGCTCATTGTTAAAAAACTAAGCAATTACTAATCTAGGAATTACCCTACCAAGCAGAAAAAAACAAGCGCAAAATCAAAAACCTTGGACCACTGCTGCCTGAACTAGAATCACTGATTTACACGAACATATTCACAGCAGAAAAGACTACAGCCCACAGTCACCTCTCTGTGCCTTATTTAACACACCTCTATTTAACTGCGCTTCAACAATCATGGTAAATTGATCTGTCAATCTTGCAATTTCTTTTAGTTGGAATGGAATCAGAAATTAAGTGAGGAGAGTTAAAGAAAAAATGTTGTGACTTATATAAGAGTAAAGTTTTTTTTATTAAGTTGTGTAGTTATTTCAGATAAAGGAGTATATGTAATTGCATTTATTTCATTGGTATACGTATATTTTTTGTTGTGGTATCAACATTTGTATCAAGAATCATGCAATTTCAGTGGTATTGGTGCAGACTACCAAATTTCCGGTATCGTGACATTCCTACTATGGCCGATGGTGATTTGTCCTAAACAAATCAACTTTTATTTATCTTATCACTTTCTTGTACATGTACCCACAAACAGGCACATACACAAAGGGACAAATATACAAACACACATATACAATTTCAAAGTGCTTCTTTCTTAAAGCCACCCTGTGAAATCTGGAAAGGTCTGGAAACATATAAAAAGTCCCCCAAGTCAATAGTTGGTTTGATATTGTGGGCTATTATGGGTCAGAAACAGAAGGATTAACCCATTGGAACACAGGCAAAAATCATTTAATGCATTCCTACACATTCTTAAGCAGTAAAAGACACTGAAGAACTTTAAATTTAAAAGTGTCTCCATATAAGTGTCTGATGTTAGTTATTTGTGGTGTGTTTGGTGAGCATTTCCTGTAGTCAGAGGAAAAACAGCACAAAGACAATTAAGAAGCACTTTAGGATTAACGAGTGGGTCAGATATCGCCTTATATAGTGATTAGGGTAAATGATACATTAGTTACAAATGGATTCAGGAAACATGCAAATTAACCACTGTCGTTATGATGGAGTTAACAATGTACTTAGACTTACTATGCTTTTGTACTTAGTCTTATGATGTTTTTGGGAAACTCACTCTCAGTGCAGTAATGTGTTTATGAATGAAAATACTCACATAGCTTTTCTGGATGCTATGACCACTGGCAGCAGTCTCAGTAGACATTCCTCTGGTGGGTCATATTTCTTCAGGTCAAACTCATTCAGCTCCTCTTCTGAGTTCAGCAACACAAACACCAGAGCTGACCACTGAGCAGGAGAGAGTCTGGCTCGTTGGAGACGACAGTCACCTCCTCTGCTCAGGTATGTCTGAGCTTCCGTCACTAGAGAATGATCCTTTAGTTCATTCAGACAGTGGAACAGACTGATGGATTTCTCTGGATAGGGATTCTCCCTGATCTTCTCCTTGATGTACTTGACTGTGTCCTCTTTGCTGTGAGAGCTGCTTCCTGTCTGTGTCAGTAGACCTCGTAAGAGAGTCTGATTGGACTCCAGTGAGAGACCCAGAAGGAAGCGGAGGAAAAGGTCCAGGTGTCCATTCTCACTCTGTAAGGCCTTGTCCACTGCATTCTTTAAAAAGTCAGACATTTTTGATCTTTTAAAGAGTTCTCCCATTTGATGTTCCAACACATATGTGTTGTTGGAGATGAAGGAGATAAATGCATATAAAGCAGCCAGAAACTCCTGAACACTCAGATGCACAAAGCTGAACACCTTCCCCAAATGCAGCCCAGACTCCTTTCTGAAGATTTGGGTACGCACTCCTGAGTACAGTGACACTACTTTGACATCAATGCCACACTCTCTAAGGTCTTCCTCATAGAAGATCAGGTTGCCCTTTTCCAGCTGTTGGAAGGCCAGTTTTCCCAGTGCCAGAAATGTCTTTTTAGTCAGGTGAGGATCTGTGTCAGTTTTTTCATGGTACTTTCTGTCCTTGTGTTTGATCTGAAAGATCAGGAAGTGTGTGAACATCTGAGTCAGAGTCTTTGGGATATCTCCACTCTCTGCTTCACCCAACATTCTCTCTAGAACCGTGGCTGCAATCCAACAGAAGACTGGAATGTGACACATGATGTCGAGACTTCTTGATGACTTAATATGTGAGATGATTTTATTGGCCAGGCTCTGATCACTGATCCTCTTCCTGAAGTATTCCTCTTTCTCAGTGTCACTGAACCCTTGTACCTCTGTTACCTGGTCAACACAGTCAGGAGGGATCTGATTGGCTGCTGCTGGTCGAGAGGTTATCCAGAGGAGAGCAGAAGGAAGCAGATTCCCCTTGATGAGGTTTGTCAGCAGCACATCCACTGAGGTCGACTCTGTTACATCCCACAAGTTCTCATTGTTCTGGAAATCTAGAGGAAGTCGACACTCATTCAAACCATCAAAGATGAAAATGACTTTGTAAGCATCACAGTGTATTAACTGTAATTGTTTTGTTTCTGGGAAAAAGTGATGAAGCAGATCCATCAGACTGAACCTTTTCTCCTTCACCAAATTCAGCTCCCTAAAAGGAAGTGGAAATATGAAAACGACATCCTGATTTGCTCGTCCTTCAGCCCAGTCTAGAATGTACTTCTGCACAGAAATGGTTTTTCCAATTCCAGCAATTCCTTTAGTCAGCACTCTTCTGATGGGTTTGTCTTTAAAGAGGTCGTTGCATTTGATGGGTGTCTCCTGTGTTGCTGGTTTCCTGGATGCTGTCTCAATCTGTCTCACCTCATGTTCATTACTGACCTCTCCACTCCCTCCCTCTGTGATGTAGAGCTCTGTGTAGATCTCATTCAGAAGAGTTGAGCTTCCATGTTGAGAGATTCCTTCATTAATTATTTTACATTTTTCCAACAGTTTTTGTTTCAGCTTTTGCTGGTATACAGAGACCAGCTCTAATAAACAGAAGAACATTAAGATGGATATTTTACTTTGCTATTATCTCTGACATTAAAGTCAGTATTCTTTAAAAACATATTGTCCACGCACAGAGGACAAAATATAGTTGTGATATTGCCTTTATAAAGCCATGACAGCTCTTACTGGTCTGTACTGTGTTGGCGAGGTCTGTCTGGTTCATGTTCCTCAGGACATGCAGGGTGATCTTCAGCGCTCCCTCTCTGACACTACTCTGATCCTCCTCATCCTCCACCTCTCTCTCAGAGCATGCTGGGTAATCTGGATTCAGCAGCTTCTTAAACGTCTTCAGCTCCTTCTTTACCAGAGAGATGACTTTGTGCTCCAGCTCCTGATTAGGAATAAACAGCAACAGACAATCATAAAAACACCACAATGTCACAGAAAGAGAGAAAGAGATTATTTTATTACATGAGGGAGAACATAGTCACTGCCCGCATATGTGCATGCATGCACACACACACACCTTATATATGGACTCCAATTGATTTCTGTAGGTGAGCACTGATTTCTCTTTTTGTACACTGTGGACAAACACATCAGCATTTAATGAGGAATATGTAGCACATTTATACTTGCACAAAATAAATCATTATGCATACCAGTAGATATTACACATGATTATATACCATCATCCCTTATGTTTCTGCATTTCATAAGAGATCTGTGAAGATGTGTAGCATGTAGCGACAAAAAGGGTCAGGATGCAGGTGCGAGTCAAACCCAGAAAGGCATTTAATAGAAAATGTAAGTAAAGCAAACTCACTAAACATGTTCAACCACAAGAACACAAAAATCGACATGCAAGGCAAGAAACAGGAGGAGTTTATATATGGAGGAATCAGGGAATGGAACAAGGCACAGCTAGAATGAGGGAGAGACTAACTGGATACAGGTGAGACAAGGGAGAGACTATCTGGGCACAGGTGAGATGAGGGAGAGACTAACTGGATACACATGAGACAAGGGAGAGACTATCTGGAATCAGGGAATCAGGGAATGGAACAAGGCACAGCTAGAATGAGGGAGAGACTAACTGTATACAGGTGAGACAAGGGAGAGACTATCTGGGCACAGGTGAGATGAGGGAGAGACTAACTGGATACAGGTGAGACAAGGGAGAGACTATCTGGAATCAGGGAATCAGGGAATGGAACAAGGCACAGCTAGAATGAGGGAGAGACTAACTGGATACAGGTGAGACAAGGGAGAGACTATCTGGGCACAGGTGAGATGAGGGAGAGACTAACTGGATACACATGAGACAAGGGAGAGACTAACTGGAATCAGGGAATCAGGGAATGGAACAAGGCACAGCTAGAATGAGGGAGAGACTAACTGTATACAGGTGAGACAAGGGAGAGACTATCTGGGCACAGGTGAGATGAGGGAGAGACTAACTGGATACAGGTGAGACAAGGGAGAGACTATCTGGGCACAGGTGAGATGAGGGAGAGACTAACTGGATACACATGAGACAAGGGAGAGACTAACTGGAATCAGGGAATCAGGGAATGGAACAAGGCACAGCTAGAATGAGGGAGAGACTAACTGTATACAGGTGAGACAAGGGAGAGACTATCTGGGCACAGGTGAGATGAGGGAGAGACTATCTGGGCACAGGTGGATGGACGTAGGCTGGGGAGTTGTATGGATGATAGTCAGAGCGGACAGAAGTACAACACATGGATACAACAATAAACAAAGGACAACATGGAGATGTGACACAGATGAAGGGGAACAAGATTACAAGTTTGAGTAAATTTTATTTATAGAGCACATTTAACTGGACAGCTTCAACCAAAGTGCAAAGTTAAGAAAAGTTAAATGTCTTAATATAAAACGTAAAAATATGTAGAACTAAAAAGTAAAACAAAAGGAAAATGTAAAACATAAAAAAGAAACAAGCATGAAATAAAAATATCAGAGGAAGCAGCAATATTTGAAGTCTTGACGAGTGGGAGCAGAGCTGATATTCAGAGGAGGACTGTTCCACAGTCTCAGTGCTGCAGCTGAACAGACACAGTCACACTTCAGCTTCAGTCGAGACTGTAGAACAGACACAGTCACACTTCAGCTTCAGTCGAGACTGTAGAACAGACACAGTCACACTTCAGCTTCAGTCGAGACTGTAGAACAGAGACAGTCACACTTCAGCTTCAGTCGAGACTGTAGAACAGAGACAGTCACACTTCAGCTTCAGTTGAGACTGTAGAACAGAGACAGTCACACTTCAGCTTCAGTCAAGACTGTGGAACAATCAACAGTACCAGATCTGAATACCTCAGACACCTAGAAGAGCACATCAGTGATATACTGTATGATGGTCCATGTAATGCTTTATAAACAAATAAAAGCACCAGTGTGTATTCGAGCAGCGACATTTTGTACAAGCTGCAAATGTGTTGAAGAGATCCTGTTTATAAAAGAAAAGCAAGAATGACTTGTTCCTGAGCCTGAACAGAGAGAAATAACTTGATTTTGGAAATTTCTCTGAGCTGATAAAAATTACTTCCAATAACAGAATTGTTAAACTTTCACTATCCATGTTTACATACACACCTGTGGTCTTATTAGTCTATTATTATGTTAATAGCACTGAAGACTGAGACTATTTTATTTATGAAGCAGAATCATGTGTACTTTTTAGATGTTGAGCTGAGTGAGTTTGATCAGGTGGGACTGGGAGTGAGGAACACTGTCCTAAACCAGGAGACCATCCTCATCTCTCAACGTGACAACACTCTCCATCTCTGAAGTTAATTGGGTGGTCTACTGACTGGTCACTCTTCATAGACACACAGCTGGGTTCAGGTGAGTCTGATCTCTCTCTCTGTAACAGACTAACAAACATTATCAGGAAAAGATGTTGCTAAAATCATAAATACTGGTGATCATGTGTCTATTGTCTTGTTTATAAAGTAGATCTATTTTTAAATTATTAGTTCAGAAAAAGATGTTGAAAATAATAAATTTTATGTACATTAAGCTAATATGCTTTCTCACACATCTAAGTACCTAAGTCTCCATCTCTGTGTTCTCTCTTACACTCACGTCTTCTTTTACTCTACTGTCTCTCTCTATGAGAGCGAACACACTGCTCTGATTATCACGGAAACCACAGCTGCCTTCACCCCTGACATCTTTTCTATCTCTCCCTTCATCCCTTGGTACTTCTCAAGCTTCTTCCGTTCCTTTTCCCTGATGTTGCTATCACTTGTGATCGCCACATTATCACTATGGCCCTCTTCTGTTGTTTGTCCACCATTACTATGTCCGGTTGGTTAGCCAATAGCCTCTGTCTGTCTGTACCTGGAAGTCCCACAGGATCTTAGCATGGTCATTTTCCACCATCTTTGGGGGTGTATCTCACAAAGACCTTGGAAGGTCCAGCCCATATTTGGTACAGATGTTTCTGTACACTATGCCAGCCACTTGGATATGGAGTTCCATGTACACCCTGCTTGTTAGCGTCTTGCATCCTGTTGTTACGTGTTGGATTGTCTCAGGGGCATCTTTGCATAGCCTGTATCTGGGGTCCTGCCTGGTGTGGTAGATCCCAGTCTCCACTGATCCTGTGTTTAACGCTTGTTCACATGCTGCCATGATTAGTGCCTCTGTGCTGTCTTTCAGTCCAGCTTTTTCCAGCCATTGGTAGGATTTCTCCATATCAGCCACTTCCACTATCAGCCAGTGGTACATACCATGTAGGGGTTTTTTCTCCCATGATGAAATATTTACTCCTCATTTCTATCCTCCTCTTGTTTCTGCTGTCTAAGGTACTCAATAAGCATTTTGTCACTTGTCACTTTGTCACTTGTTTCATCCTGGATAGTGTCTCTTACGCTCACTAGTCTTCGGCCCCTCTCCTTCCGCTTAGTTTACAGTCTCAGAGTGCTGGATTTGGGATGCAACCCTCCATGCATTGTGACGAGTTTCCTTGTCTTGATGTCAGGGGCTTCTATCTCCTCCTTGGGCCAGCTTATTATGCCAGCAGGGTACCTGATGACTGGCAGAGCGTAGGTGTTATTTTTCCCAGTCAGCTGACTTTGCGGGACTTTTCTCCCTCTTTGTAGGTGTTTAGATGTAGTCGTTTTCCTTGTGGCTTCTCCATGATTCCCATTTGCCTGTGGGATTCCGAGGTACTTGTAGCTGCCCTCAACATCTGCTGTGTTACCCTCCGGTACTCTGGTAGTGTGAGCCCATCTTCTAGCCAGCTTCCCTCTCCTCGAATTCACACTTATCCAATCTTAATGACATTCTTGTAGATCCTGGTAATGTACATCTGGCATCCATGATTGAATGTACACGACGACGGTGACGCTCACACACAACATGACTACACATTAGCTGGCTGAAACAGCATGAACGTCAACACAGGCTACAGCAATGCTAACAGTGGTTACACAAACATTAGTGGTGGCCACACAAACAACAACAGGCATCAACAAACGATGACCAGCAACGATGCGCACACTAGCAGGGGTTTATATACAGATGAACACAGAACACTAAACCCCATGCAGGTTTGTGCTATCACGAAGGGCACGGTTAGAAAGTAGAAAAACATGAATCCCACTGTACACTGTGGGCTATAGCACGTGACTATGGGGGGAGGAGCAGCCTGTGACAATTATACTGCCAAAGTCTAATTTAAAACGGTCTCATATTTGTGGTGTATTTTCTAAAGTAATAATCCCACAGACCCAGAGTTCATTTCCACGTTGACTCTACCCTTTGAGAACTCCCTGCTCACTCTAAGGATGAAGAAGCCTTTGTATGATTCCCTTAGCTGTCCAAACCGCAGAGTCCCTCAATGTCTTCAGACATTGACTAAAGAACCACCTCTTCCAAAAGTATTTAGCCAAACTCTAACTGTACACCTATTAGTAATGTTGGTATTTGTACTCATGCTCATCTCTGTATTGCATATTGTGTATCTAGGTATCAGCAGAGATACTTATTTCTGGACGTATCTGAGATCAAGACTATAGTCTACATTATCCAAGAACTTTTATAAGTCTGCCTGGAATATCTGCTAAATGCAATAAACATGAATGTATCCAGATACGCCATGTAAGTAAGAGCAAAAACTATGTAATGCAAGTATGTTTATAAGAGCATTTATACTTTACAGAGTGCCTCTGTTCTCTCACCTGTCTCCTTGCTGTGTGCGCTGTTCCCCAGAGACACTCATTCTGGAGGTCACGTCACCTCCTACAGATTACAGCTGTACACCTACAAACACACACACACACAGATAAATAATGCAGGACACATATTCAATGACAATATTTACATTTGCAGTATGTGGCAGACACCCTTGTCCAGAGAGACTTACAGAATTGATTAGTCCTGATCAGAAACATAACTGAAGAAGACAGTAAGGTGTGCACTGGTTCACAGAGCAACTCAAAAACACTGTCACACAAAGAAACACTGTCACGGGACGCCAGCCATCCAGCAGGAGGGACACGCTCACTCCTGCTCACGAACGCACCACACACGTGCCACGCTCACAGTCACCCGCTTACTAATCCTACGCACCTGTTCCTTATTTCCCTCTTTGATACTCAAGTCCACCGGTACCTGACATCAGCACTGCGCATTCGCAGACTGTAGACCGACACAACCGAACACCTTCAAACACTTCACCGTGTCTACTTTTTCCTTTTTTTGTTGTTTCACTGCTTTGCAGTCTGGAAATTATGGACAATAAAGAGCCTCTAGCTTCTTCTGTGCCGTCACCGTCACAAACCCAAGTATGTTTGCACACAAATATGCAGAATATTCACTTCATCAATCTGAGGGGAAAAAAATGCTTGAAGTCAATGCAATCTTAGGAAAATCAAATAAAATGTAAAACAAACAAACTGTTGCCAAATGTGAAAAGACTAAAGAGCTCTAATACTGCTGTCTGTCTCAATTAACACCATCTACTGGAGTTTCACATCAAACGCTGATCCAAATTCAGCCTTCGTTACACTGAATATATAGCATAGATTTATATTCTCACCGTTTTCCTCTGAAATGGATTTATGCGTCGCTCATACAATGATGATACAGCTGTCTCTCTCACGCTGATCTGAAGCTGTTTGTCCTGTTCAGTTTCTCATGTGTTTCTGTTGGAGGTGGAGACGCCAGATTCAAGTTAATCTTCATATTTTAACAGATTGTCTCCTACTGGCCTCCCAGTGCTGAACAACAGGAACAGGCCCAGAGTGGCTCACAGGTAACATTGCGTTAAGGAATGCAGCCGGTCCGCTACAAGTACAGTCACACCCAACATGCAGAACTACTGTAAATACCTACAACTACTAACCTGAGAATAATTAAGCTTTCCCTCATAAAAAGGAAGATGTGAATTTGGGTAGAACATGCAGGTCTCAGATCAGAGGCCCCTCCTACTCAGAATTACAGTAAAGGAGCAGACATGTCCAGAGTAGGTCACAGGTGGGAGATTTTTACAACCTGTTTATTGATGAACTGATCAAAGAACTAAAATACACAAGACAGAGAAAACATGGAACACGGAAGCTGGGAGGGACTGATCATGACAGTGGTTGCCTCTATGCATCTTTACACAGCCACCTGCATAATATTTGTGACTTACTGCATACTGTCTCTCATTTCTGATCCCATTTTCCTTTAATTTTATTGTAGTTTTATAATAACTATGCAACTTACCGAACGTTGTATTTTATTGTTAATCTGTAGTTATTATTATTGTGTTATTAGTAGTAGTTGTTTTTATTACATCTATCTTTATTGTAGCTATTCTATTCTACATATCTTCTACTTCATTTATATATCAGTTATTACGTTAGGTTATTTTCTCTACAGTGCTGTTGTAACACTTGACTGTGGGATCAGTGAAGTGATCTGTCTAGCTATGCTTACTGGTATTTGGTGTTGGTGGGATTTGGCCCTGTGACCAGTGGAGATTTTATTATAATGAGGAGTTTCCCAGAGCATACTAATAATTAACAAATTACTACTAATTTGAATGACATCATAAACTGCACAATATAATGTTGGACATGTTGAATATTTTAATGCCTTTTTCACACCAAGTTAAATGGACTCAAGGAAGGAAGTCACTTGATTTCTGTCTGTAGACCGTCTGCATAGAGAAACCTCTCTCAGGTTCTGGACAGTGTGTGTGGAGAGCCTCCTCTCAGGTTCTGGACAGTGTGTGTTGAGAGCCTCTTCTCAGGATCTGGACAGTGTGTGTGGAGAGCCTCCTCTCAGGTTCTGGACAGTGTGTGTTGAGAGCCTCTTCTCAGGATCTGCACACAGTGTGTGTGGAGAGCCTCCTCTCAGGTTCTGGACAGTGTGTGTGGAGAGCCTCCTCTCAGGATCTGGACAGTGTGTGTGGAGAGCCTCCTCTCAGGTTCTGGACAGTGTGTGTTGAGAGCCTCCTCTCTGGGGCTGGACAGCCTGTATGGAGAACTGTGGCGGAACACATGGAAAGGGGCTGTTATTGTGCTGGAGGTCCTGATGTACCGTCACCAATCCCAGGAGATGCAGGAGCTCCCTGATGGTCCTGGGAGGAGGAGACACTAATAACAATAACTTTGTAATTACAGTTGAAACAGTTTAGGGAATAATGTAACAGCAGCTATTTTAATGTGACAATAACATTGTTATTACATTAAAATAGCTGTTGTACGGCTAATGTAACAATGTTTCATTACTTAAAGAAAAGGGTCTAATAGTCTGCACATCAGGAGGGAGGGTTGGGGGGTGGTCTGAGGTGTGGTGAGAGCCGTTAATGTCCGACCGGATCGGGTGAGGGGTGTGAATTTGCCCTTCTCAGCCCTGCAGTAGAGGACATTGAAGTCGTCTGCCAGATCTCTGTTTGCCTCAGCAGGGGAGTCGATGGTCTTCTGGAGTTTGTGATGTCTTATTTTCGTTGTAATGTCATTGCTAATTACATTTTTGATTTATCAGTTGTTTTCTGTTTCTATTGGTTTGTCTTCTATTGGTTTGTCATGAAGCCAGCACAAATACGAATCAGGTGCATCATAAACGTTTAGGAAAGCCATGGTTTTAATAGGACTTTAATAGGCAGGATTCACTGACATCAAGGAAACCTAAACTTTAATGTATGTGTAATTATTTGTTCATTTTTTTTCTAGCGGAAGGCATACAATGCGAATAACTTCACAGTTAAAAACCTTAACAAAAAACAAGGTGAGTGGTGGACTAACACATGCTATTATGGACTAGTTCTTCTTAGGTGCCACTAGATGCGCCAAATAT
The DNA here is from genome assembly GCF_041902795.1 of Electrophorus electricus. Classification (NCBI taxonomy): domain Eukaryota; kingdom Metazoa; phylum Chordata; class Actinopteri; order Gymnotiformes; family Gymnotidae; genus Electrophorus; species Electrophorus electricus. The sequence continues at coordinate 15,291,580 of NC_137517.1, read as the reverse complement.
CTACTCATGAACGCCTGCATGAGTATATGTATTAAATCAAGAGCGTCCTTGACCATAGAAGTGACTCATTACTGTAACACTGGCCAACGATCCAAGAGTAGCATAGACCTTTGGATATTGTAAGATTTGCAGTAGACTGTTGTCTCACCTAAGTGCTGTCTACAATAACACAGAATTCACTGAGGCCGTGAAACCTTGGGCATAAACCTTACTGTAAACAACTGTACAAGCAAAGCACAGGGAGAGAGCAAGAGAGAGATTGAATTTCAAAGCTCATTTCATGTCAGTCTGTAGCATTAATATAAACACATAATACAAATCCCTTTTAATTATTCTACTCAATTCCTTATTTACCGCCACATTATGCTGTACATCTAATTAATTTATAATTTAATTTTGACCAGAAAAACCTTAACAAAAAACAAGGCGAGTGCCACTTAGGTGCCACTAGGCGCCAAATATGTATTCATGAATGCTTAATTTAATTTTGACCAGAAAAACCTATCAGTATTCCTGATAGAAAAACTAGCCCCCAAGCTAAATGAGCATACAATTGGTACACGTCAATCGTAGTCCAGAAGTGTGATGTGGTGTGTGTGTGTGTGTGTGTGTGTGTGTGTGTGTGTGTGTGTGTGTGTGTGTGTGTGTATGTGTGTGTGTGTGTGTGTGTGTGTGTGCGCGCGCGCGCAGATTCACAACCTCAACGTTCAAAAGAATAATGTAAAAAGGTTTGGATCTCATCTAGAAATATAAACCAGCTTCTATAGGCCACTTACCTTGACAAACACTAGAGGGCGCCAAACGCTAAATTTTAATTTTAAGTTTCATATTTCAAATCAGACTTTTATCAGCGTATGCTGACACATAACAGAAAGATTTTGTTCTGGCTGTTGGTTACTTTCAACAAAAACAGACAATATACATACAATACACAATATATAAGCAATATAGAGATTATGGGACAACAGTATACATAAAGTGCCAGTATGTGTGGTAATGCTAACACCTGTAGTGACTATGTATGGGAACCTGTGATAAAGCCTTGCACAATACATTACCATAGATGTGAAGTAGCATGGCTTTAGAGAAAACAAGAGTAGCTATGGCATGACAGATCTTACTAGTCTATTTAGCTGTTTATTAGGGTGAGGGCTTAAGGCCAGACAATGCTCCTGTGCATGAACGTTTTAGTGTACGCCATGGTTTCCTGGTTTTCTGTCTGTGGAAGGAGCTGGAACACGTACTCTTCAGTCTGCGTGTCGGGAGGGAGGGTCGGGGAGTGGTCTGAGGTGTGGTGAGAGCCGTCAACGTCGGATCGGATCGGGTGAGGGGTGTGAACTTTCCCCTCTCAGCCCTACAGTAGAGGACATTCAGAGCATCTGCCAGGTCTCTGTTTGCCTCAGCGAGGGGGCCGACAGTCTTCTAGAGGTCTTGTCTCCACGCCGACGAAGGGGCGTCTGCTCAGGAACCCGTTTGTCACTTTGTCAGAGTAACTTTTTTTTTTTTTGCCACTCTGACTTCCTTCGTTAGTGAGTTCCTGGCCTGTTTGTACAGGGCTCCATGTCCACGTCTGCAGGCATCCTCCTTCACCTGATGAAGCTGTCTTAGCCTGGCTGTGAACCATGGCTTGTTATTGTTGTGTGCGCTACATGCCTCGGGTGGCACGCGCACGTCTTCGCAAACGGTTATGTACGATGTCACGGTGTCAGTCGGTTCATCGAGGTTGCCAGTTGCAGCTTCAAAAAACACTCCAATCCGTACAACCAAAACCTGCAGCCCCTGCTGTGCCTCACTGCATCATTTCCTCGATGTTTTGACCACAGGCTGTGCAGATTTTAGTTTATGCCTGTAGGTTGGAATAAGAGACCCGAGTGTCCCGGGGCTGCTCAGAACACAGAGCCACCTGCGTCCTTAAGAACTGCGTAGCAGTAATCCAGTGTGCTGTGCGCTCTGGTGGGACATCAATATGCTGTCTATATATTGGTAGCTCGTAGTTTATTTTTACTCTGTTGAAATCTCCAAGGATTATGAAAAGTGAGTCCATGTGTGTTTCTCCAAAACAGGGCTGCTGGGACGACCTTGTCCCTAGACGAGGTAAAATGCATGACAAAACACATGCAGTTATTCTGAAAGCAAGGTCCTGTAGCAGGTAAATGTGGGCCTGCGCCTTTAAAGGGAATATTTCACTCTCAGAAACATTCAACATATACCATGAAATATATTTACGGCATTTATCTATATATTTACTGCATTTATCTGACGCTTTTATCCAAAGTGGCTTACGATTACGTCTGAATACAACTTTGAGTAATTGAGGGTTAAGGGAGGGTTGAGGGTTTCAGCTACAGGCTGAACCTTTGTGATTTTTTTTTTAAGCCCTTTTCATTCAAGTAATTAACAGGACTGTTTAGACCAATATATAAATGAATCAAGTTCAGTTTACACACATTTAATGCTGTGAACGAGCCAAAACATACTTTACATCTAAATGTTGCTTTGTCATTATTGTGTTCGAAGTATAAGTCTAATATAGTAATAATACTAGTACAAATAATAGTTAGAGCGATTGTAATGTAGTTACAATAAAAATCATAATTTCAAGGTTAAAATGAATGCCATCAAAATCCGTTTGGAAGAAAACATAGGTATAGGACCTACTTTGGATTATATATATATATATATATATATATATATATATATATATATATATATATATATATATATATATATATATATATATATATATACATACATATATGTGCGTGTGTGAGTGTGAGTGTGTGTGTGTGTGTGTGTTTTAGGTATTTTCTGACAAAAATGTTTATATTTAAGGTCTTTTTGCCATTTGTTGTATGTTTTTCTTTAGTGTATTTGTCCTTTTTTGATGTTAAATAATGACCTTTGTCTTTCTTTGCATTTTTTGACCCTAAGTCACGTCATGGTCCCTCCCCCACACTGATACCAAATCATTCAGAACACAGCACACAGCAAAGGCAGCAGAGTGTGAAGGGTGTGTGACCTTCCAACAAAGGGCAGGCAAAACATAAGCCATCTTAGACCTACAAACAGACTGAAAACCTGAATCATAAAACCCTCTTATTAAGACCCTGGTATTATTGCTACTGTTCTATTCAAACCCCCAAAACTCTGTTCAAAATGCAAATCCTACAAAAACTCAGTCATGAACCATCTAACCAGATATAGAAGTCATGACATCAGGCCACACACAGACAAAACACAGTTGTTCTTTGAATCGGCAGAAAATTGTTTTCGGTCCAAACATGTTAGCAGTCCTCACAGGTATGTGAGGTATGTAAGTACCTCACAGAGCTGCAAGTATACAGAGGTCACAGCACACGCAAAGCAACGTTTGGTGAAATCCTCAGACCTTCGCGCTGGAGTGAATGCACGCTGGCTCACTACATAAGGGGGTGTGTAGCCCTCCCTCCCTCTCGCAGAGCCAGTAAGACTCAGAGGCTTGAGCACTTGCAGGCCACCTCAGGCCCCCTGGAGGCAGACAGGGGTACAACACCCCCCAGACGAGGAAGACGAGATCTGAGGTAGCTGCAGACACATTGTTTTAGCTTTTTATCCCCTTCACACGGCGTCCTCGCTGCTTATATCCTGTATTGTGTTTTGAGTCTTTCTGGAGGTGTTTTGAGGAGGCTTCTCTGTGCTTTGCGCTCTGCTATTCCGCTGTGAGGTGGAAGTTGGCCGTGTGGGGGAGGAACTACTTACACGGTACAGCGGGGGGATGGTATGTCAACAATGACAACGGAGCTGTTTGCGTCATCTCACAAGGACCCAATCCAAGCCGCCAGTACGCCGCCTACTCAGAATGTTTCCCATAATACACCTCGGCTGGCTACGGTAGAAAAGAAATAAATAACTAATGCTTGAAAATATTTAATGTTATAATTGCGAATCTTTATATTTCTGTTCTCCATGGACATGGTCATTATTCTGGCCTTTTTTGGGGGCATTTTGGGGACAATATTCATTTTTTCCACCAACCATAGACAGAACACACAGTCTAAGGCCCCAGGACTTAAACAGGCCCTTCATATATTTTGTTCGTGCTTGCTACGGCAGCACATATACTAAAATTGGAACGATACAGAGAAGATTAGCATGGCCCCTGCGCAAGGATGACACGCAAAATCGTGAAGCGTCCAATATTTTGGCCCCTGGGGGCCCCCCGGGGCCAATAGAGCCATCAGAACTCCCATAGAAAGCTCCAAGAGCCACAGATAATTTTAATAAACAAATGGACTCAAAAACCAGAATAAATTGTACAAATATGTAACAAATTTATAGACCTTTCTATCAAAATATACATAAAACATGTCAAAAAATATATATTAAATAGCGGCTATTACATTATTTCCTAAACTGTTTCATTATTTAAATAATATGTTTAAATAATGAATATAACCTTTAGGAAATATAACCTTTAGGAATATAACCTTTAGGAAAAGTCACAAAAAATCAACAAGAAGCTGAAAGAAATTAAAAATTCAAATCAATCTCAGAATTACATAAGTAGTAAAGGAATTTATGTTAACTTTTATTTTCTCAAATGGAATTTGGGGCTTTCTTTTTAACATGCAGTTTCCAAAACGCTAACTGGTGGTCATAAGTTTCAAGCACTTGTTATTACTATATTACAATTGTTATTGCTAAATTATATTTTTTATTATTACATTGCAGTTGTTATTTCTACAAGTATCGCTGTAATTGTTATTACATCATTGCAGTTATTGTTAAATTACAAATATTGCTACATTACAATTATCACTGCAGTGCAATTATTATTATATTACAATTGTTACAACTGCTATTACTGTATTAGCCTTTTTGGATGCAAAAATATTTTGGTTGTTCACAGCTTGAAATCTGTAAATTTGATTTTTTTTTTCTCTCTATTCAAACTCAAATCTCCTTTAAGTGTTTTTCTTTTTAAACTGTTCTTGAGGTAACATTCATATTTCTGCTGGTTTCAATGTGATGTTTTTCTCTTTTAAAATCTCTGAAGTTAAATTTTTTATTTTCCTTAGTGGGTATTTGATGCCATCTGGTGGGCAAGAAGAGAAACTGCTGCTTAGAAGTTCTTCACTGTGAGGTCATGATGTCACCATCTCTCTTCTGTTGTGGGGATATATAGTGGTGTGAAAAAGTGTTTGCCCCCTTCCTGATAATTTATTTTTCTGCATGTTTGTCACACTTAAATGTTTCAGATCATCAAGCAAATTTAAATATTACACAAAGATAACACAGGTAAACACAAAATGCAGTTTTTAAATGGAGGTTTTTATTATTAAGGGAAAAATAATCCAAACCTACCCCCCCCCCCCCATTAAAACATAAATTAACTGTGGTTTATCAACTCTTTGGAAAGCTGAGTTCAATTTCTCTAGCCACACCCAGGCCTGATTACTGCCACACCTGTTCTCAGCCAAGAAATCACTTAAATAGGACCTGCCTGACAAAGTGAAGTAGACCAAAAGATCCTTAAAAGCTAGACATCATGCTGCGATCCAAAGAAATTCCGGAACAAATGAGAGATCTTAATTACGTTGTATATCGGTCTGGAAAAGCTTATGAAGCCATTTCTAAAGCTTTGGGACTCCAGTGAACCACAGTGAGAGCCATTATCCACAAATGGCCAAAACATGGAACAGTGGTGAACCCTCCCAGTAGTGGCCGGCTGACCAAAATGACCCCAAGAGCGCAGCGAAGACTCATCTTCACAAAAGACCCCACAACAGCATCCAAAGAACTGCAGACCTCACTTACCTCAGTGAAGGTCAGTGTTCATGACTGCACCATAAGAAAGAGACTGGACAAAAATGGCCTGCATGGCAGAGTTCCAAGACGAAAACCACTGCTGAGCAAAAAGAACATAAAGGCTCGTCTCAGTTTTGCCAGAAGACATCTTGATGATCCCCAAGACTTTGGGGAAAATACTCTGTGGACTGATGAGACAAAAGTTGAACTTTTTGGAAGGTGTATGTCCCATTACATCTGACATAAAAGTAACACAGAATTTCAGAAAAGGAACATCATATTAGCAGTAAAATATGGTGGTGGTAGTGTGATGGTCTGGGGCTGTTTTGCTGCTTCAGGACCTGGAAGACTTGCTGTGGTAAATGGAACCATGAATTCTGCTGTCCACCAAAAAATCCTGAAGGAGAATGTCTGGCCATCTGTTCGTGACCTCAAGCTGAAGTGCACTTGGGTTCTGCAGCAGGACAATGATCCAAAACACACCAGCAAGTCCACCTCTGAATGGCTTAAGAAAAACAAAATGAAGACTTTGGAGTGGCCTAGTCAAAGTCCTGGCCTGAATCCGATTGAGATGCTGTGGTATGACCTTAAAAAAGCGGTTCATGCTCGAAAACCCTCCAATGTGGCCAAATTACAACAGTTCTGCAAAGATGAGTGGACCAAAATTCCTCCACAGTGCTGTAAAAGACTCATGGCCAGTTATCACAAATGCTTGATTGCAGTTGTTACTGCTAAGGGTGGCCCAACCAGTTATTAGGTTTAGGGGCAATCACTTTTTCACACAGGGCCATGTAGGTTTGGAATTTTTTTTCCCGCTTAATAATAAAAACCTTGATTTAAAAACTGCATTTTGTGTTTACTTATGTTATCTTTGTCTAATATTTAAATTTGTTTGTTGATCTGAAACATTTAAGTGTGACAAACATGCAAAAAACAAAAAAAAAAGATATCAAGACAGGGTAAACACTTTTTCACACCACCGTACATAACAATGAGGTCTACTACCACCCCACTCTACTGCTGCCCACCCTAGTGCAGTGTTACACCCACCTCCATCCAACCATTCTGAAAGACTCAAAACTTTCCTTGACAGCACCCTCCTAATTAAATGAGATGTGCTCATGTAGCCTGTTCCGTGTACTCAGTGTAATTCTGCGTTGTGTTCTGGTGGCGTTCATCTGAAGAGGCAAGAGGCAGTACTAAGGTCTCTGGTCCTTTACTGTAATAACAGATACAAACATACGAGAGCATCAACACTGTGTATGTGACAGGCTAGGCTCCCCTCTAGTTACTTTAAGAAAAAACCTTTACTTAAAATTTTGTTATTGTATAATTATATATTAATTAAATATATTAAATTCATTAAATTATATAATTGTTATTAAATAATAATTAAAGGAATTGTGTAGAGAGAAAAAAAAATCAAATTTACAGATTTCAAGCTGTGAACAGCCAAAATATTTTTGCATCCAAATTATGATTCGAGAGTATTGCATTTGAAGTATGAGGCTAATACAGTAATAGCAGTTGTAACAATTGTAATATAATAATAATTGCATTGCAGTGATAATTGTAACGTAGCAATATTTGTAATTTAACAATAACTGCAATGATGTAATAACAATTACAGCGTTGCTTGTAGTAATAACAACTGCAATGTAATAATAAAAAAATATAATTTAGCAATAACAATTGTAATATAGTAATAACAAGTGCTTGAAACCACCAGTTAGCATTTTGGAAACTGCATATTAAAAAGAAAGCCCCAAATTCCATTTGAGAAAATAAAAGTTAACATAAATTCCTTTACTACTTATGTAATTCTGAGATTGATTTGAATTTTTAATTTGTTTCAGCTTCTTGTTGATTTTTTGTGACTTTTCCTAAAGGTTATATTCCTAAAGCTTATATTTCCTAAAGGTTATATTCATTATTTAAACATATTATTTAAATAATGAAACAGTTTAAGAAATAATGTAATAGCCGCTATTTAAATGTAATAATGTAATAACCGCTATTTTAATGTAATAACAACTGCTAGAATCTAATGACCACTACTTAGCATTTTGAAAACTGCATGTTTAATTTAGTGTTAATAAAAACATTTGGAGGAAAATGTGTGAAATTTTAAAAAATGGCCTATTTATATATTTTTTGACATGTTTTATGTATATTTTGATAGAAAGGTCTATAAATTTGTTACATATTTGTACAATTTATTCTGGTTTTTGAGTCCATTTGTTTATTAAAATTATCTGTGGCTCTTGGAGCCTTCTATGGGAGTTCTATGGGGGGCCCTCAGGGGCCAAAATATTGGACGCTTCACGATTTTGCGTGTCATCCTTGCGCAGGGGCCATGCTAATCTTCTCTGTATCGTTCCAATTTTAGTATATGTGCTGCCGTAGCAAGCACGAACAGAACGTATGAAGGGCCCGTTTAAGTCCTGGGGCCTTATACTATGTGTTCTGTCTATGGTTGGTGGAAAAAATGAATATTGTCCCCAGAATGCCCCCAAAAAAGGCCAGAATAATGATCATGTCCATGGAGAACAGAAATATAAAGATTCGCAATTATAACATTAAATATTTTCAAGCATTAGTTATTTATTTCTTTTCTGCCGTAGCCAGCCGAGGTGTATTATGGGAAACATTCTGAGTAGGCTGCGTACTGGCGGCTTGGATTGGGTCCTTGTGAGATGACGCAAACAGCTCCGTTGTCATTGTTGACATACCATCCCCCCGCTGTACCGTGTAAGTAGTTCCTCCCCCACACGGCCAACTTCCACCTCACAGCAGAATAGCAGAGCGCAAAGCACAGAGCCTCGAGAAGCTTCCTCAAAACACCTACAGAAAGACTCAAAACATAATACAGGATATAAGCAGAGAGGACGCTGTGTGAAGGGGTTAATACATATATTCATTCAGGCGTTCATGAGTAGGTATTTGGCGCCATCTAGTGGCACCTAAGAAGAACTAGTCCATAATAGCATGTGTTAGTCCACCAAATGAACAAATACTTTACACATAAATTAAAGTTTAGGTTTCCCTGATGTCAGTGAATCCTGCCTATTAAAGTCCTATTAAAACCATGGCTTCATAAACCTTCCCTAAACGTTTATGATGCACCCGATTCATATTTGTGCTGGCTTCATGGCATTTTTCTCACTCTCCATTAAAGTCCCTTAAGCCTACAGAGGATTGTAGTGTTTTTCATGGAGCACGTTGGTGTTTATTTTGTATGATAGGCAGATCCAGAGAGGCCATATGAGGGGAAGGTTAGGATGATTGTAAGGTCCGGTGAGTTACAGGGACCCTAAAAAATATTAGAACATTAGATACATTTTTTGCCAAAGTGATATTTTTCAGTAAGATAGAAAATTCCTGTCGGCACCTTGGAAATGTGTGTCACTCTGATATGAGAATACAGTTCTGAGAATAAACTTTTAAATACAAAGTTTAGTCAACTCTGCATTGTAAACACCAGTAGTGTATGAACATATACACGACTGCTGCATGTCTGACCAGCAGTGGGCAACAGAGGCTTACATGCTGGAGACTTACTTCAAGCCTGAGGAAGCTTTAAATTGTTCTGTAAAACAAGTCTGCAGTTGCTGCCGTTCTGGTCCAACCTCCTGATCTAGAAGACAAACCAATAGATACAGAAAACAACTGATACATCAAAAATGTAATTAGCAATGACATTACAACGAAAATATTTTCACCCATATTATTAGTTTTAAATATCAATTTATTTAGACATATCTTTGTTGATTTATTAATTATAACTGATTGCTGAGCATCATAAATTAGATACATTATACTTAATAATAAGGTGTGTACTGAGCAGAGTACTGAATAAAATATGACATGATTCTAAGTTTTACTTTTGTGTGTGTGTGTGTGTGTGTGTGTGTGTTGGGGGCAGAACTTGTATTTTCAGTATATGGGTGCAAGTGACACAGACTAGACACACACTAGACACAGACTAGACACACACTAGACAGACTAGACACAGACTCGGGGTCAGTCTGTGAGGATCATGTCAGGAGAAACAAGAGATGCCAAGGACACAGAAGCCATCCAAATCCAGAACTGTGGTTTACGTGCAGTAAATCTTCTTTAGTGATACTCACTTATGCGATTGTTATGCCGATTGCTTTTCATCATTTATTTTGTTCCCCCCCATTCAATTAATGCTTGACTGCTGCTTTATAGAACAAGTGCTGACATATAAGGACATTATTTCAGTAAAGCCACCCAAATGTTCTTTTATTTAATGGACCTTAACAGTATTATTAACAGATTGGACTCGTCCCAGCACCTTGTGAAAACAGGGAATTTCAGGGAAAGTAAACAAGGAATTTCATAGAATTTCTTCTCTATCTAGGACATGCATGTATTACAAGACTGTTTGATGGTGAGCCAGACCAGCATGAACCTTCATCAGCATTTGAGGTTGAGAGTGATCTGTTTCTGGTGAGGAACAGAATGTTGTTATTGACATACTTTCTGAAGCTAAGATGAAGCTTCATTTATATCACTGATCTGACCTTGATCCATGTGAGAGAATTAAGTTGGTGTGTAATTTGCAAACTGGACATAATAGTTTTAGATTACATCCGAAGATTAACCCAAGTTTTAAATGAACAATATGTAATGAAGTCTTCCTTACCTGCCTCAGAATCCTCAGGTAGCTCAACACTGCTGTGCACCCTATCCAAAACAGTGACAACAATCACTTACAAACAAAAGCATATGAATAGATTAAAATGCGTGACATAAAATATATTCCCCTTCATTATCTTCTATGCTCATTCTTTCTTTTTCTCTGCTCCTTGTATGGTTTTTTTTTGTTTTCCCTTCTTTCTGATGAATGTGTCGCGTAGTTTTTTTGACATCATGAACTACAAAAAAACAAACCCCGAACGGCATGAACATTCATTAGCAAGAAAAGCTCTAGTTTGCGGTTCTTCGTGGAGAACAGATTAAAATGCACCTAAATCAACTACCAAACGCTTATATGCAGACACTAAAGGTACTTTCCGCCATAGATTTTCTTTAACTGTCACAATTTCGTAATCAGTGTGTTGTTTGTCGCGTAAACTTTTGTTCTGCCACCATCTTGATGGCACTTTGTTTGGGTCGATATGATAACGGCGCTCCGATTTGCCGCCTGATTTAAAACCTCCGATTTAAAAAATAATAATTTAAAAATAAACAGAACCCCGATTAAAAAAAGAAATCGGACTCGATGTGAAAGACACCAAAGATAGGGAATCATATCTAATCAAATCGAACTTAGACAATGAAATTTAACGTAGGTACCCAGAAAACCCATATTTCATGTTATGTGTATTGTGGCAGGAGCTTTAACGTACCACTCACGGTTTGATTGTGTCCTTTGAGATTAAGTTTGTTAAGCATCATCTTAGAACTGCCACGCTTCTCTCTCGCTTGGCTATAATAATGCTGACGTCGTGTCTGACTCTAGGGCAATGACCATTTATTTATCTATTATTTACATTTATTCATTCTTAGCTATATCCGCACTACAATATTAGTGAGTGATAGATCTACTGTCCCCCCTTTTTAGAGTTTTCCAGCTAACCAGGTTTAATACACAATTTAATTATATTTTATTGCCACAGCAGCAAGCAGGGAGCGAGAAGCGTGTGCGGGTGTCTTTATTCAAAGCAGCAGCAGTTAAGCACAGCCGCGAGCTAAAAAGACTAGATGAGTGTGCACTAGAGACACCTGTGGCATTATATGAGGGGTGCCAAACTGGGGACGGGTGCACCGCGATATTTATATTCATTTATGTAAACATATATCTGCTGTGAACAGTCTTGGACATGCAATGAAGATTTTCACCTTTGGCTGTCTGGTTCAAACGCAAACATTGTTTGTCATAATAGACAATCGTAAAGACAATAACATCTTTGCTAGTAAAAGAGCAGAACAGCATCTAAAATGTACATGTGTAATCAGATGCTCAGTGTTAAAATGTTTGACCAGAATGTGGTTAATTGAAAAAAAAACCAGCTGTTCAGTCAGGCATTTATAAATATGATAAATATTCTGTGGGAACTTGCCAAACCCAAACAATGTTTGTGTTTGGGATAAATATTATAAATATTCTGTGTGAACTTGCCAAACCCAAACAATGTTTGTGTTTGGCAAGTTCACACAGAATCATATTTATAAATGCCTGACTGAACAGCTGTAGTTTGTTTCAATGAACCACATTCTGGTCAAACATTTTAATACTGAGTATCTGATTACACATGTACATTTTAGATGCTGTTCTGCTCTTTTACTAGCAAAGATGTTATTGTCTTTATAATCACAGCTCAGCATAAACAGATAACATCTCTACATGCTCCTGAACATTGAAACTCAAATACCAGAATAATCAGGTAATATTCTCCTCAACACACACACACACACACACACACACACACACACACACACACACACACACACACACACACACACAGTAAGAGAGTTCTGGAGGCTTCACATGACAGCAACATAAATCATAGTAGGAGAGAGAACACAGTGAGTATCTGAATCCTTCCAGGAATTGTGAGAATGATTAGAAATGTTTCAGTGCAAAAGGATTTGTAACCATGAAGTACACACAATTTATTTATTTATGATTATGGTCATTGTAAACACTATATGTATTTACTATTGTAAATACTGTGTATCTAAATACTTTCAAATTAAAGCTGACATTCTAAGCTTTAACCTTATTTCAGGCTGAATTTATTTTCAGTGCCACAACAAGTACACCACTGACTGCTGTGTTACTAAACATTTAGTTACAGACTGCAAGATGATTAAATACTGTATGGATTGTAAACTCTCATGGAAAGAAGTATTTATGAAGAAAGAAACAGAAAGCACTTTATAGGAACAAAATACAATCTGGAGGGTATTTATATGCCTCTACACTAGATGGAGTGTATTTATATACATCTACACTAGATGGAGTGTATTTATGTACCTTTACACTAGATGGAGTGTATTTATGTACCTCTACACTAGATAGAGTGTATTTATATACCTCTACACTAGATGGAGTGTATTTATGTACCTTTACACTGGATGGAGTGTTTTTATATACTTGTACACTAGATGGAGTGTATTTATGTACCTTTACACTGGATGGAGTGTTTTTATATACTTGTACACTAGATGGAGTGTATTTATGTACCTCTACACTAAATGGAATGTATTTATGTACCTCTACACTAGATAGAGTGTATTTATATACCTCTACACTGGGTGGAGAGTATTTAGCAGATGTTCTTATCCATAGTGACTTACAAAAGTGCTTTGTTATTTACTCGTAGAACACATCCTAGTACAGTACAGAAGGTTAGAGCTCTACATCACAGAGGGAGGGAGTGGAGAGGTCAGTAATGAACATGAGGTGAGACAGATTGAGACAGCATCCAGGAGACCAGCAACACAGGAGACACCCATCAAATGCAACGAGCTCTTTAAAGGCAAGCACATCAGATCTGTGCTCACTAAAGGATACGCTGGAATTGGGAAAACTGTCTCTGTGCAGAAGTTCATTCTGGACTGGGCTGAAGGACGAGCAAATCAGGATGTCGTTTTCATATTTCCACTTCGTTTTAGGGAGCTGAATTTGGTGAAGGAGAAAAGGTTCAGTCTGATGGATCTGCTTCATGACTTTTTCCCAGAAACAAAACAATTACAATTAATACACTGTGATGCTTACAAAGTCATTTTCATCTTTTATGGTTTGAATGAGTGTCGACTTCCTCTAGATTTCCAGAACAATGAGAACTTGTGGGATGTAACAGAGTCGACCTCAGTGGATGTGCTGCTGACAAACCTCATCAAGGGGAATCTGCTTCCCTCTGCTCTCCTGTGGATAACCTCTCAACCAGCAGCAGCCAATCAGATCCCTTTTGAATGTGTTGATCAGGTAACAGAGGTACGAGGGTTCAATGACCCTCAGAAAGAAGAATACTTCAGGAAGGGAATCAGTGATCAGAGCCTGGCCAACAGAATCATCACACACATGAAGTCATCAAGAAGACTCTACATCATGTGTCACATTCCAGTCTTCTGTTGGATTGCAGCCACTGAATGTTGGGTGAAGCAGAGAGGGGAGAGATCCCGAAGACTCTGACTCAAATGTTCATACACTTCCTGATCTTTCAGATCAAACACAAGGATAGCAAATACTATGGTAAAACGAATAATGATTCTCACCAGACTAGAAAGACAGTACTGGCATTGGGAAAAATGACTTTTCAACTACTGGAAATGGGCAACCTGATCTTTTATGAGGAAGACCTCGAAGAATGTGGCATTGATGTCAAAGAAGTGTCAGTGTACTCAGGACTATGTACCCAAATATTCAGAGAGGAGTCTGGGGAAGGTGCTCAGCTTTGTGCATCTGAGTGTTCAGGAGTTTCTGGCTGCTTTATATGCATTTCCCTGCTTCATCTCCAACAACACATATGTGCTGGAAAAGTGAAGCACTGCAGACTTACATGACCTCAAAAGATCAACAATGTCTGACTTCCTTATGAATGCAGTGGACAAGACCTTACAGAGTGAGAATGGACACCTGGACCTTTTCCTCCGTTTCCTTCTGGGTCTCTCACTGGAGTCCAATCAGACTCTCTTACGAGGCTTACTGACACAGACAGGAAGCGGCTCTCACAGCAAAGAGGAAACAGTCAACTACATCAAAGAGAAGATCAGGGAGAATCCATCTCCAGAGAAATCCATCAATCTGTTCCAGTGTCTGAATGAACTGAAGGATCCTTCTCTAGTGCAGGAAGTCCAAACATACCTGAGAATAAGAGGTGACCATCATCTCCATGGAGTCAGTCTCTCTCCTGCTCAGTGGTCAGCTCTTGTATTTGTGTTGTTGAACTCAGAACAGGAGCTGGATGAGTTTGATTTGAGTAAATATGACCCATCTGAGGAATGTCTACTGAGACTGCTGCCAGTGATCACAGCATCCAGAAAAGATGTGTGAGTATTTTCATTCATAAACACATAACTGCACTGTGGGTGAGTTTCCCAAAAGCATTGTAAGACTATGCATATTTTATTGCCATCATAAGGTCTTTTGTTAATTTGTGAGTGTTTTCTGAACCCCTTTGTAACTAATGTATCATGTACCCTAATCACTATTTAAGGTGCGAGCTGAACCACTAAAGTGTTTCTGAAGTGTCTCTGTGCTGCCTTTCCTCTGACTACAGGCAGCGCCCACCAAACGCACCACAAATAAGATCGCATACTTATGACGAGACATTTTAAAACTCTTTAAATTCCTTCCTTTGCTTAAAAGTGAATAATGAATGTATGAAATGCTGATGTATGTCTCTGTTCAAGTGGGTTCAGTCTTCAGCATATGATGCATAACAGCCCACAAAGTCAAACCAAGTATTGACTTGTGGGACTTTTTCCAGACTGCCAGACTTTTCAAGACTTCACAGGGCAGAGTTAACAAAGAAACATTTTAAACCTGTTTAATTATGCCCAGCTAATGGACCTTCTATAAAATAAAAGGATGTGAACGTGTATGCATTCGTGTGCGCTGTTGTATGTGCACAATAAATCATCTTGGTTCTTACAATTTCAAAATTTCTCTTTGACTCCACTTAATTACTGATTCCATATCTTTTTAAAAACAAAATGAAGCTGCAAGATTAACATCTCAGTTTACCGTGACTGTTTAAATGCAGTTTAAATGAATAGAGGTGTGTTAAATAAGGCACAGAGAGGTGACTGTGGTCTGCAGTCTTTTCTGCTGTGAATATGCTCGTGTAAATCAGTGATTCTAGTTCAGGCAGCAGTGGTCCAAGGTTTTTGAGAACCTCTGAGCTAAATAAATTCCTTTATAAACAGCAACAGCGCCATCTCCTGGTAAATGCAGTGTTACTCGGTTACTAATATTGGTGTGGAGTTATAAATAGCACAAAGTAAATAGTAAGGAGTAACTCACGCGAGAACAGCTCAACGAGAGTAGCACATAACTTCAAAGTAACATGACTTGTGTAACATGAAATATAATTTCCGAATAATTTATACTATTGCAACTTAAATACGTTCTCAGTTATGAAGTTAGTCTTGTAAAAAGTAAAATACATTAGCTAATACATGTACGAAGTTAACTGGTTAGCTACCTAGTATACTATTCGTGTATTCATTTTATATCATTTGGAATTAATAAAATAATTAATTTTGGTGATGTTTGTTGTCAACTGTTTTCGGTTAATGCAAGCAACAGAAGAGTCCGTTATTAACATCATTATTAGAACCCGTTATTAACGTCAGATCAGTGTACGAAAAAAGCCCAAACGCGAGCTAATCATTTCCGCCACTAGAGGGAGACATTAGACCACTAATTAATAGTCGCTTTGACGAAAGCGCTTGAGTGTTACCAATTTTTGCTTAAGGTTTATTTGTGTTTGGGCCTGTAAACTCATAACTGAAGTTACACCTTCATGACGTCTAACCTGTGGAATAGTTTGTTTGCTGTATATTATAGCAAGCGCCTGAGAACAGAGGTGATGTCACATCAACCTGAACTGTGGATGCACATACAAGTTTAATTTGGGTATTAGTCATGTCTGTGTTTGTGTGTGTGTGTGTGTGTGTGTGTGTGTGTGTGTTGAGCTGTATGTGTGAGGAGTTTTTCTCCTTCTCTTTGCAGGCTGTATAACTGCTGTTTTACAGATGAAGTCTGTACTGCTCTGGCTTCAGCTCTGAGGTCAAACCCTTCATCACATCTGAGAGAGCTGAATCTGAGCTACAATAAACCAGGAGATTCAGGAGTGAAGCAGCTCTCTGCTCTACTGGAGGATCCACATTGTAAATTGGAGAAACTACAGTAAGTTACTGACTTACTGGCTCTTTATACACACACATCTATATCTATCTATCTATCTATCTATCTATCTATATATATATATATATATATATATATATATATATATATATATATATATATATATATATATATATATATATACACACACACACACACACACATATTCACACACTCACACACACACACACACAATATTCCACAATATTCCATCTTCTCTCTCACACACATATGCCTGCACAGTTTATCTCAAAAAACATCCCTGTACTGTCTTTTTCTGTCTCTTTAGCTGATACACACACACACGCACAATTTTCTCTCACACACATTCTTTCTCACACAAACATGATCACTTTTTCACTCTCTCTCTCTCCCACATACACACACACAGATGTGTGTCATGATGATACTGTGTGATGATGTTCTGTGGATGATGCAGTTATGTTGATTTTGATTTGGTTTCACTTTGCGTTTTAATGTGTAAATACAGACCACCTGAATTGAAAACAGTCTTGAGCAAGTGAATGAGATTTAGGATTTTCCTTATGAAAGGTGTTTGGCTTAATAAGCAGTGGTAGCTCAGTGGTTAAGGTACTTGACTAGTAAATAGAAGGTTGCCAATTCAAGCCCTACTGCTGCCAAGTTGCCACTGTTTGGCCTGTGAGCAAGACCCTTAACACTCAATTGCTCAAGTTGTACTCAATCATAATTGCAAGTCGCTTAGGATAAAAGTTTCAGCTAAATGCCATAAATGTAACGGCTTCCAGTAATTGTTAAGTTTAATTTCTCTATTGCAGCAATAAAAAAGCCAAATGTCAGACTGCATTTGCACAGAGATGGTGGATCACCCTGTGGATGTTACACTTACTACTGTGTCATACTGTGAGCGGCAGAGTGCTGATGTTCCAGGGTGCGCTCATGCCCGTTTCCTTCTGGCTCTATTCTTTTGCCATAGCTAGAGCTGCCGGAGTCCATCTTTGCCCATTATAGTTACCTAATTTACACTTTTCTTTTTACATTTATTTATTTTTCTCTTAAAACTGCTATTATTGTGGTGACCGTTGTCGGCCAGAGGACGAGCAAGACCAAAAGTTCTTTAATACTGCAAGTCGCAATTCCCTTTTGACTGTATTAGCTAGCGTGCTATGCACCCAGTCAGATGGTGCATATTTGCATATTATAATGATCTAATTTACTTCGAAACAGTACAACTAATACAGTACTAAAACATATTATCGTACTTTTATACTTTTTCGTACTGAAAGTGAACAAACTTCTGCCGTGGAGTCGGAAATAGGCACAAGACGGCAAACATTTTGTCTCATTGTGTAACTGATATCATTTTTTGCCCAATAGGAGTGACCTTTTGCCACGTCCACAGTCTCTACTGCGCAAACGTACACAAGATGGCAACACCCAAATATTCAGCTACTCTCCCGATATATGCAGTACAGCAGCCTCGCACAAAGTTTTTCTTCTGTCATACTGTGTTTCTTGTTATGAACAGGAAAAAGTCTGAAGACTCTTCACTGAGACTCTAAGCACTTAAATACACACCTATATTTTTACAAATAGATTATTTAACAGTCTTACTGTCTTCCTTCTACTCTAGCCTGGGTCTCAGCTGTATAGTATACTTAATACTGACCAATTTATTGTCACATGTGGATATATTTATAGTGGCCTCCAGCTTTTATTTTTCCTAGTTTTCTTCATCCTCATCAATCGATTCCTCGCCCTCGATTAAGAGTTAACAAGCCCAGCCTGAACGCAACATATAAGACACGTTTGAAAGAGGAGATGACCACTCGCTTTCTGTCTAGTAAGTGCAGACACAAGTCTCATTTCTTTTGACTTTAGAAAGCTATTCAGTTAAGTAGTTTGCTGAACTGTCGCTAAATGTTTTGGTGGAAATGTAACATTAAAATTACTAGTTAGCTTGACAGCATTAGCCACATTTAAATTAACCCACTAATCAGCGTTCAGAATTACATGTTTTTTGAAACTAAGCAATGTAAAGCGTATGATTTTGCTTGTAACGGTTATAAAGAGGTAGCTTTTGGATAATGATAAAATGATTCTTTTATTGGCATGTTTTCACTTTTTTAAATTGCGCTTTTTTTTTCCTTTTCAAGGCGCTACTTACAAGTTGTAAAAATAGTCCTTTGCAACTGGGCTGATGGCAAAAAGAAGTGAACATTCTTGGCTCTGACCTTTTGTTGACCAACGCAAAGAGAAAACTACCGTGGTAAAGCACATGTGTACTGCAGAAATAACCTGTTTCTGTTTGAGTTGTTACAAATAACTAAATTTCAGATATTTGCTACTGGCCACCTCATAATCGCATCATTGGAGGACCCCACAAGACCTTTAATTTCCACAATTCAAACCCCGAACTGTTAGTATCTCACGTATAGCTTCATTAACAAGGTGCAGTTATCTTTTGGCATCCTAAGCCTCTGCTTTTTCTTCCATCACCATGCTGTGGTCCAGGGCACTTTGGGCCTGGCTGGGGTAGTAGGAGTGGCGGAGGCTGTGTCGTCTTCTGGAGCAGGGCCTTCCAGGGTCTCACCAGGAGGAAGACGAGGCTGGACTCAGATGCGTCTGGGCAGGCTTCTCGGCGTCCTGCTGGATGTTAGTCAAAGGCAGGGTGCCCGCGAGTCCAGACGTTCCAGGAGCTTACTCAGTGCAGGAGGGAGGGATATGGGGGTCACCATGGGAGTGCTGGACTGGACAACGCTCCGACACAGAATATGCTGTTCCTGTTTCTTCTTCTGGGCATTGTACTAATAACAAAAATGGAACAAAAAAGAGGAAACGGGTCACACAGCCATCCAATACAATCTCGCACGCCTGCAAATGCATGCGTGGGCGCACACATCCGTGTAGATCGGGACTGCTGGGAACTTGGCCCTATGGACTGGGTACAGCTGATCCAAGACGTTCTGTGACCAGCCCACCACCACCTTACAGCTGCAGCACCCCCCGGTACTGGGTGGCCATGAATTACCAGCCACTGAAGTCCCAAACCCTCTGTATGGTCTTGTAAAGCCCACACGCCGTCGGTTTACGGCCCAGCCCATGGCACTCGGGCTGCATACACAGCAGTCGGAACACCCGCATGTGGTAGGACATCCAGAGGAACAGTCTGCTGTGGAAGAAGGCATCAGGTAAAGATGGAGATTGTGTGTAAACCAGCTGGGATCTGGGAGGCAACGACCACAGACACGGACTCTTGCTCAGCGATTCCCAGATCTCCCTGTGGTGAAGAGCACTCGGCTGACGCATCGATGCTCTCTGGGTAGTGTCTGCTTCCGACTCTCAGGCAGAAGCACCTTTATGAAGATGGGCTTCACGTTGTCCTTATCCCATGACAAAAGCACCAGAGGTGAAGTGGTGGTGCTGCCCATCTCAGCAGTGGGCACTGGCTGCGTTTTGCGTAGGTTGCTTCATCGGTTGGGCAGTGGGTAAGGTGCGCTGGGAGAGGTGAAGTGGTGGTGCTGCCCATCTCAGCAGTGGACACTGGCTGCGTTTTGCGTAGGTTGCTTCATCGGTTGGGCAGTGGGTAAGGTGCGCTGGGGTGGAGCAGGTGAAGTGGTGGGGCCGCCCATCTCAGCAGTGGGCACTGGCTGCGTTTTGCGTAGGTTGCTTCATCGGTTGGGCAGTGGGTAAGGTGCGCTGGGAGAGGTGAAGTGGTGGGGCCGCCCATCTCAGCAGTGGACACTGGCTGCGTTTTGCGTAGGTTGCTTCATCGGTTGGGCAGTGGGTAAGGTGCGCTGGGAGAGGTGAAGTGGTGGGGCTGCCCATCTCAGCAGTGGGCACTGGCTGCGTTTTGCGTAGGTTGCTTCATCGGTTGGGCAGTGGGTAAGGTGCGCTGGGAGAGGTGAAGTGGTGGGGCTGCCCATCTCAGCAGTGGACACTGGCTGCGTTTTGCGTAGGTTGCTTCATCGGTTGGGCAGTGGGTAAGGTGCGCTGGGAGAGGTGAAGTGGTGGTGCCGCCCATCTCAGCAGTGGGCACTGGCTGCGTTTTGCGTAGGTTGCTTCATCGGTTGGGCAGTGGGTAAGGTGCGCTGGGAGAGGTGAAGTGGTGGGGCCGCCCATCTCAGCAGTGGGCACTGGCTGCGTTTTGCGTAGGTTGCTTCATCGGTTGGGCAGTGGGTAAGGTGCGCTGGGAGAGGTGAAGTGGTGGGGCCGCCCATCTCAGCAGTGGGCACTGGCTGCGTTTTGCGTAGGTTGCTTCATCGGTTGGGCAGTGGGTAAGGTGCGCTGGGGTGGAGCAGGTGAAGTGGTGGTGCCGCCCATCTCAGCAGTGGGCACTGGCTGCGTTTTGCGTAGGTTGCTTCATCGGTTGGGCAGTGGGTAAGGTGCGCTGGGGTGGAGCAGGTGAAGTGGTGGTGCCGCCCATCTCAGCAGGGGTGGAGCAGGTGAAGAGGGAGCTGGAGCAACATGCAGTAATGTTACAAAAGGGCAAAGGATGTCACTTATCACAGCATCGGTGTACATCAGCCTGCAGGGACAGCCATGAAGCTTGAGTGTGTCTAACGCTACTGAAGCGCGAGTCGGCCCAACCCACCACGGCCAGTCTCGAGCCAACCTGTCGTAATCTATAACTGAACTGAGCTGATGAAATGATGATGCAATCCCCCCCAGCCACCATCTTAACATGCATGTGAGTGAATGATTGTGCTTTCGTGAAATGAATAGTGAAAACTCAAGTCACCACTTCCCAGTGCTTTCCATTAAGGCTACATCGCAGTGCATTACAAGTTAGTCAGACCAAACGAGACATTAAATTCTATACTTGTGTAGTTCACTCGGTCCATTCAGCAGGACGACTCTCTCGTCAGGGTTCAGTTCCACGAACACGGCCAGCAGTTCGGCTTTGGAGGCTTCTGTGCGTTCCATGCTGGCTGTGGAACTCCGGCGGCTAGAGACGCCTGCGTATGACCACGAGGAATAACGGCCACCAGAAAGGAGTCGCGCTCAACGGCGCTCTGGCTCGGGCTTCCACGCGTGCACGTCTCTCCCCACGCAAGCAGTAAAACCTGGCCACTAGAGCGGGAGGAGGACACCGCGGGTGTGGATCGTGGTTCTGTAGCACCTCCATCTTTGGCCACTGGGTCCAGTGCAAGTAGCTAGGTTAGCTGCAGCATTTTCCACCTTCAACACTTCACCTTTTATGATGCGTGGATTTAGTGCGCCCCCTCCTCTTCTCCCTGGACAAGACTTTCTGGTGTTCAGTGAAAGGGACAAGCTGCTGGTCCTTCCACCCAGGAGAAGAGGATCCATCCCTGGTCTGGCACACAGAACATGATGTTCCTGTTTCTTCTTCTGGGCATTGTACCACTAACAAAAATGCTGCACAGCCTATTGGTAAGTAGCCTGTATAAGCCATAGTCTCGTAATAAAAGACCCAGTAAATTGATTGAACTTGAAGAGCTGAATCTGGGCTCAGGACATGAGGTCAGGGCTGTCCAAGACTGTCCCTGATGAAGCCATGGTCCCATATAATGGCAGCCCACCTGTTCACCTTGACAGCAGTGAGGGACTGACTGGCTGGATGAAGGTGACCAAGCGTCAGACACACGGCCTCGGTGAGGAGACTGACACTGGAACAGTAAGCAGAACCGTCACCTTGTCCGAGGAAGCAGCTGTGTAGATACAAACGCTCAGATACAGACAGATGGCATCAATTGGTGACACAGCTACACGTCCAACTATAAGGAAATCTACTGGATTGTTGCGTGTGCTTAGTGCTTAAGAGTCTCTGTTCTAGCAACAACGGAGGTCTTGGAGTGGCTGCTTTTAAACCGCCCCTTCATCAGTCGGTCTGTGATGTGGTGGGTAGACAACACCACCCTGGTCACACTGTCAGTTTGTCCCATAGAGAAACAATGCTGTCGACCTTCTGCTGCATAACAAAGGCCTGGAGATGCAGCTCCACCAGACTGTTGGGCATGTTGACTTTGTGATTGTATCCTGGAACACCATCAGGTCCCAGGCACTTCTGTAAATAAGGGAGAAAATCGCAGATATTGGGTACATAATTGATCCCTGAGTTTGATTTACCATGACACTTTAACTACAGCACAAACATTTGTCTCTGTAATAGTTTTAAACAGTATTCTTGGGTTGCTTATGATATTGGTGCTATACTGTACATGTTTAACCAACAAGGAGTACAAAGAACTACACTTGCAACCTGGCCATCAGGGACAGTCTCCTTGGTCACCCCTGACATGAAGGACTCGACAGGATTGGATTGGGTCTGTGACGAGGCAGCTGGAGAACGAGGCCCCACTGCAGTGCTATGGAGAGGCAGCAGTCACTCCAGGCTGTGCTCAGATCACATGGAACTACACAAATTTTCTGGAAGTCTTCATCACAAAGCCTGTCTGAATCCCTCTGAAGTCATGCTGCACTGTGCTGGTCTGAGGCTAAAGGTACTCCACCCCAAGATGTGCGTGCGTGGCAGTTGAACGTGCAGGTGGAACGACTCCATGGACGTAAAACCATGAATTCGGACAACCCTTCCCTGGTCACGTGCCCCACGCTCCTGTTCAGCTGTACATCCTGAATGTCCTCCATCTTCTCATGGTCCAGAAACCCGACGGCCCTGGTGTCTGTCACATCCGTGTAGTCTTCCAGCAGCTCCTGAATGAGCCACTGCGTCTCCTGGGCCCTGCGTGTGAGGCAGGGAGAGTGCCAAGCCAGGTCCTTGGTGGTGGGTGTGCTGGAAGTTGTGGTGTCAGTCAGGTGCTCTTGGGGCTGCATTCTCTTCCAGCCCTGACTGCTTAGCCTCCTGTAGACAGGCTGCATTCTCTGCATCTCCACTTATGCAGAACATTGCTGTTCCTCTGTGAACAAGGGCAAGAAAGCTGCCGTCACTG
This sequence comes from Electrophorus electricus, assembly GCF_041902795.1. Taxonomy (NCBI): domain Eukaryota; kingdom Metazoa; phylum Chordata; class Actinopteri; order Gymnotiformes; family Gymnotidae; genus Electrophorus; species Electrophorus electricus. The sequence goes on along the minus strand of NC_137517.1, from coordinate 15,268,015 downwards.
ACCTTTGTGAAGTTTCTTTCAAAATGGCTCCATAGATGGAGGTGACCCTGGCCTTCATTTCCTCAAGTTGTGACAGCATGTCCTGCCAGTATTGGAGTGGGCAGCAGGCGGGTGATGGTGCTGGGGTCAGTGCCCAGGGCCGCAAACTTCTTGAGCACGGAGAGGTACTCTGAGGACTTGGCCGGCCGCTGCTGTCTGTGCCTGACGCACAGATGCCTGTACAGCGAGGTCACACTGTTCGCCAGAGTGGCCCTGCATCTGACAAGCAACCTCGGTCACAGGACAGCCCACAAAATGCCAACATAAATGAACCAAGAGGAATCTTGCTTACATGTGCGTGAGCGCACACCCATGTAGATCAGGACTGCTGGAAACAACTCCTGATGGAGCGGGTTCAGCCTACCACCACCTTACAGCTGCAGCAGCCCAGGTCTGCAGTGGCCATGAATTTCCAGCTGCTGACGTCCCAAGTTGTGTGTGTGTGTTAAACAAACTTTGTTGCTTTATTCTGAATAAGTACAAACCTTGACAAATAGTATATTCCTAACATTATGCTGATTAAACCCTTATAGGGATACACTGTTTTAATAAATCAACTTTACTACTGTGGCCTCTCTTCCACTAGCTGACTGGTGAAGCTGGATGCCTCCACAGGAGACTAAAATCTTGGCTGCATCAAATCAGTCTCTCTTGCTATATATAATTATATTATAAAAATGGGGGGAGGACGATGCACCGTGGGAGAAGGCCTGGGTTACACTCACCCCACCCCACCTGTTGCTAAACCACTGACCTATCTACATGGAGAAATAACTAATCATTTCCAAAGGACTAAAAGGGAACTAGGCATCATAAATATCCCAGATGGATACACTGGTTTAAAGAATGAGGAAAAAGACCATCATTAAAAAAGGAAATTAGAGCTTGAATGTGTAATGCAACATCTTGATTTAAAGTAAGACTGATGACTTTAACCCTTTTTTTAAATTTCTTATCTACCTGCATTAGTGGATATACATCTGCACAAACACGCTTGAAGCTGCAGCCTTTTTGGTTCCAGAGCCACAACCCTTAACACTACTCCTGTGGCATCAAGTTCTAATGCAGTAATCAGAAATGTCATGCTTAGCATTAGTAGAGACAGTGTCATGAAGACACCTCCCCCGCAAACCCCCCCCCCAAAAAAAAAACAGCCCATCTGAACATGTTAGCAATCTCTAGGATTTTGGAATGCCAGTTCTTCACCCTGGCTATGTAGGAAATGGATACTCTTTTTAGCTGTGTTATATTTTCTATTATACTTTGGGTACGACACAAGCACTACATAACCTTAACTTCTTACATTTTCTATGCCCAACTGAAAGGAATTACACTGGCCCTAAATGTGATCCCACCCTAATTTCAAAGTGTAAATTCCAATAGCTGAACTGGCCATGCAGAATCATACAAAATCAACACTGTCCTATGAAGACTGGTACCTACAAATAATGCAGTTTTGTATAGTTACTACAAAAATGTAAATGTCTGCAAAGTGTTGGCTTTCTTTCTCGGGAAAAAAAAATAAAATAAAAAAATTTATATATATATATATATATATAAATAAAATATATAAACACATATACACACACATATATATATATAAAAATCAACTTACACAAGACCTGTACCATTTAGTTCATTACTCAAATTCCTTTTATTTTCTTCATGTAGTAGTAGACATTTTAACCACATAATGTAATGCAAGTTGATTTGACGTGTCAGTTGTATGTAATACTATATCATTCTGCTGCAGTTTGTCTCTGCAGCTACGTTCTAAGTGCTGTCTTTTAGAACTATGGGATTAACCCCAATCCCAACCCTAAAGAGTCAAGCCCCAACCCTACTGAAGTAACGGAGGCGCTATAGTGCAGTAAAACTATAAAGAGAGAAGCTTCTCTTGTTCTCCCTGGCTTGCGTTTGACCACATCCACTGCCCCTCCTAATTCTCCAGCCTAAAATATATATGAAATTAAAGACCCACAATTGCATAGATTTAGTACAGACCACTATTTTACAAATACTGAAATTTGAAAAAAATAAAACACACAAACAGCCACTAAACAGCAGGATTTCCAGTGTGTTTAAAGGTTCATGCAATCGATGTTTAGTTTGAGCTCGGCGGAATGTTCGCACCCAGACCTTTCTGATTTGAATAAGAAAGAGATCCCCAAACACCTTAAGGAATATTAGCAGCAGACAAACCAATTTACAATAAAAACAAATAAAAACTCACACTTTGAGACAGCGAAAAAGACTAAAACAGTACAGTCATTATTCAGGTAGACGGCCAAGCAGTCCCAGAAATATAACCAAAATGAAAACACGTGGGGGGGAACACACACACACAAAAAAAAAAAACCCATACACCTTTCACACCCCACTACCCATTTAAAGGAATTTAAATCACATAAGACAACTTAAATCGTAATATCATAATGGTGACGTTTATGATCTATAGGTATTGAAAAAACGTCCCATTAATCTGATATTCCAAACACGCATTAATCTGCTTCAACCAGTTATCATTCACCCTCCGCATCTCACACACACACACACACGTTCTGAGTGTAAGACGGTGGAATTTATGCTGAAGCAGAATATCTATGCTCAGAAACAATGGTTTTAATATATTAGTTGCATTGCTGTTTGACATCATTGTTAAATTTGTACCCACGAGGTTTATTGCGTGTCCTGCAGGAGTTGCAAGTGTGGAGAGGCTTCTATTGCGTCTCTCAATACTTTGTCTCTGTGGTTGTAAATACTGCAGGGACTTTAGTGTCCCCTCCAGGTCACCTCAAGGCACATTTTAATACCACAGACAGGCTCCCTGTCGTACTTCCACTCCTGAACTACTACGTGTAAATACAGGGAGGGAGACGTACACGACCGTGTAGTTGGGAAAGAAAGGGGACGAGAGGATGCTGTAGGAAGGGAAAATCCGAATAAGAGAGGAGAGAGAGAGAGAGAGAGAGAGAGGTGTGAGGAAATGAGAAGAGAGGAAGGAAGAGGGTAAAGAAATTGTGAAAAAAAAACCCAGAAAGGAACAGAAATGAGATGAAAAGTAAAGCAGAAAAAGGCACATGGATACAAAGCTGAAGAAAAGCCAGACCCTGCACGTAGAGACTCAGTGTGGGACTGCAGTTGCTCCAGATGAGATTGAGTGCATGCAAGAGTGCCCACAATCACACGCAAGCACACACGCAAGCCTCCTTTCAGGGTCCAGAGAGCCAAGCGGCACGTCAGTATCGGAACATGTGGTAGGAGCTGACCCAAGAGGAAGGGAAAGACCACGCTGGGAACCTCCCCAACAGAGCATCCAGCTGAGGGGTCCGGTGGGCCTCTCCGAAGTAGTGGCGTGAGACAGCTACGGAGATGAGCCCCTTGTCGGCTGGGGGTTCGGAAGGCGGCTGAGGAAACAGGAATCATGGCAGCGATGCTCGTCAAAAGTAATCTATGATTGATTTTTTTTTCTAATGCATTTACGTTTAATGCAGTTTGCTAAAACACATATTCGCATGGCTCCAACTCAGCTGTGGTAATACTGTTTCTTCTTGACAAACTAAACTTCTTCTCAGACCTCAGTGGGGTTGATTGCCAGAGGCTGATGATTGATTAACAAAAAGTATATGAGGTCCAGGTATGAGTACATTCACAATAACAAATGTTATTAGTGGTCCTGTGGCTCTACTGTCCAGAGAACGCTAGGAACTCAGAGACCCATGCTGGGAAACAAATTCCTACGGAACATGCATACATAACCCTCATATGTACATAACCCTCCAGTACTGTACTCATCACAGTCACTCCTACTAGTAGTAGTAGTATTCATTTCATAGTGGTTACTGTGTCATATACTGTTTATCTTGGAACCCATCATACATACCTGGATCTCCAACCAGAACTGCCAGGCAGGTGCGTCCAGGCCGTGGGCGTAGAATACGAAGTATTCTCCGTTCAAGTCGAACTGTGGGGTCCCATCCCCGAATGACCAGCTGGAGAGGGAGACCCCAGTGTTGGGACGCAGGTACAAAGACATGTGGCTGGGCCCTGGAGAACAGGAACAAGGAGCCACCTCAACATCAGCTACAGTAACTACAGCCAGCAACACACCTCAACATCGGCTACAGTAACTAAAGCCAGCAACACACCTCAACATCGGCTACAGTAACTACAGCCAGCAACACACCTCAACATCGGCTACAGTAACTACAGCCAGCAACACACCGCAATATTAGTTAATGTTTAATCTTGCTTTTATCTTCAAAGTACAAACAGCTTTTGGCTTGGTGAACAGTGTTTAATTTTACCTTTAGCTTCAAAGCTCAACTTTACTGTCCCCCATTCAGTCACTTGTTTTGAAACCAGTCTGAATTCAAGTGGAGATTTAGGGGACGCTGCAGGGGCTGGCAAATACCAGCTTTTCCTAGAACAAAGACATGGTTGTCATTGCGATTTGTGCATTTGTTGGGAGATTACAAAAACTACAAAAAAAAAAGAAAAACCTTCAAAGCTTCAAATACAACATGAAACAAAGTCTCAGGGGCCAGGTCTCAGGTTCTGGACTCACTTAATGAGGAATCGAACAGGCAGGTACCAGGGGAAGCCACCGAAGGGCAGGTCATCATGACGTTGAGTGCGGACAGTGTCATTGATCTCTGGGATGTGAGGAGTGATATAGCTCATGCCTGTGTAGTCAAAGCTGTTTATCCACAGGCCAGAGTCCTCATGCTCCACCAAGCCATTTAAAGTGTGGAAAGTCCGTGTGGTGTGCTAAGAAAACAGAGCAGGACAATCACAGGGTGGAGGTCATTTATGGGTGGACGGCAGTCGATGCGGATACAGAACTTGATGGCTGGACCCAAGTCTAATAAAATCAGACTAATAAATCCAGATCAGGTGTGTTTTGGTCAAATCAGGGAAAGAACAGATGTGTGGTTGTAGTTACCTGGACAGTGATGCACTTATGGTGTGGCCTGTATGGGTCAGGTGTGTGGTTGTAGTTACCTGGATGATGATGCGTTTAGGGCGGGGCCTGTCTGGGTCAGATGAGTATGGGAAGATCAGGCCACTGGAGACCAGGAGGAGCATCACAGCAAAGAGGGACCCCAGAATGGTCAGCACTCGTCTCGAACTACGCGCCAGGTAGATGAAGTGCATCTGTATGTGTCGTATTTCAGTAGGACAGAGAGTGAATAACAGAAAGAGACAGTATCAAATGTTAACATGCCTGTGTACGATCTCTCCAGTACTGCCCACACAGGTTTAAGTGAGGATGAGGATTAGGGTGAGTGTGGTGGCCAAAGCCTCCTTCTTAATTCTTTCTCTCAGCATCTAACATGACCTCTGACCCCAACCATTATAACAGCTCACAGTGGGATGAGCGACTTACAAAGTAGGAGGAGAGTAAGATGATTGCCAGGGTGACAAGGCAGGAAAGCACCACCTCAGGGGGGATTTCGGTGCCACTGCGGCCCAAGATGGGGCAGAAGATCTCAAACACGATCCAGATGAGGAACATGAGATGGACGTAGGGCAGAGTCAGACCCAGCAGGTACAGCACGGCATAGGGCACGGACGCACCTGGACACACAGGCACGCGCACACACACTCAACAGTCTTCGGTACAGTTAGGGTTAACCCTAACCCATTTGTCATCAGAGTCAGGGTTTAGGGGTTAGGGTTATGAAGCAGTGGAGTGGTGTTCACCTCTGCCTAGTGACTGGTGAAAAGAGTTAGGGTCTAGGGTTTAGGGTTTAGGGGTTATGAAGTGGTGGTGTGGTGCTCACTTCTGTGAAGTGACTGGTGAAGAGAGTTAGGGTCTAGGGTTTAGGGTTTATGGGTTATGAAGTGGTGGTGTGGTGCTCACCTCTGTGAAGTGACTGGTGAAGAGAGTTAGGGTCTAGGGTTTAGGGGTTAGGGGTTATAAAGTGGTGGTGTGGTGCTCACCTCTGTGAAGTGACTGGTGAAGAGAGTTAGGGTCTAGGGGTTTAGGGGTTAGGGGTTATAAAGTGGTGGTGTGGTGCTCACCTCTGTGAAGTGACTGGTGAAGAGAGTTAGGGTCTAGGGTTTAGGGTTTAGGGGTTATGAAGTGGTGGTGTGGTGCTCACCTCTGTGAAGTGACTGGTGAAGAGAGTTAGGGTCTAGGGTTTAGGGTTTAGGGGTTATAAAGTGGTGGTGTGGTGCTCACCTCTGTGAAGTGACTGGTGAAGAGAGTTAGGGTCTAGGGGTTTAGGGGTTAGGGGTTATAAAGTGGTGGTGTGGTGCTCACCTCTGTGAAGTGACTGGTGAAGAGAGTTAGGGTCTAGGGTTTAGGGGTTATGAAGTGGTGGTGTGGTGCTCACCTCTGTGAAGTGACTGGTGAAGAGAGTTAGGGTCTAGGGTTTAGGGGTTATAAAGTGGTGGTGTGGTGCTCACCTTGGCGTCTGAAGTGGCTGCTGAGGAGGAGCTTGGTGGCCAAAGGGAAGGCCACCATCAGCATGGGCACATATGCAGAGCACAGTCCCCGCAGGGTGAGACAGAGCAGCACACAGCACCACAGGAGCAGACTAACATCAAAGAACAATTCACCTAGCTCCACTCTATGCACACCCTGAGAGAGAGAGAGAGAGAGAGAGAGAGAGAGAGAGAGAGAGAGAGAGAGAGAGAGAGAGAGAGACAGACTTTATTGCGCTTCCAACCTTATTGTCACCATATGAACAGACGGTCCTAATCACCTTTTCATAATCAGTGTTTCTCTAGTCTAACCCCTAAGCCCTGCAGTAACAGTGTAACATTATCCAGTTGTGTACAATCACATGTTCCAGGTAAACACTGACCTCTACACACTGCCAGGGCTTCACAAGTTTAAACCACCATCCAAGAGAGACAACTCTGCCTTTAGCACGCCAGGGCACTTACTCCAGTTCACTTACTCTCTACAGCTCAAATAATCAATCACTACATTTTAAATGCTTACTTACTACAGTTCAAATGCTTACTCGCTACAGTTCACTTACCCTCTACAGTTCAAATGCTCAATCAGAATAATTCACAATATTCAAATCACTACAGCTCAGCTACTGACTGTTAAAATACTGGCCACATAACTAATTCTCTTTAATAAAATGGGGAAAACGGACTACTTACAGTAAAGACCCTGAATGCCCAATAGGTGTTACATTAGGTGTTATCGTAGGTGGTTAAATGACGTGTCCAGCACATGCTCACCCCGTAGTAGAGGTTCTTGGCGAGTGTGTGGACGAGAAGGATCTTGGCGGCAGCAGCAGACCCGTACAGGGCGATGGCAACACTGAAGTGGCTGTACCAGAACATGGAGCAGCCGGCCAGAGTGAGAACCAGAGCTACGATGAGCACAGACAGCAGTGTGGCGAACCAGCTGAGCAGAGCCACACACGAACCCAGCGCCAGGTCCCGCAGGTAGTGCCCACCTGCAACACACACACACGTTAACACCCTAACCCTGCTGAGCAGAGCCACACACAAACCCAGTGCCAGGTCCTTCAGGTAGTGCCCACCTGCAACACACACACACCCTAACCCAGCACCAGGTCCCACATATAATGCTCACCTGCTGCATGACAAATCCACCACCATATGCACACACATTAAAGAGTGTGTGTGTGTGTGTGTGTGCATGTGTGTGTCTGTGTGTGTGTGTGTTTGTGTGTTTGTGCGTGCGCAGGCATATGTGAAACTTAACATTTTCCCTTGTTCTTCTTGGCCAGGTATAGGAAGGTCGCCATGACAGCCATGTAGTTGATGATGGTGCCCACTCGTGCTGGGTAGGCCACCGCCACCACACCCAGCACATCGAAAAACACCATGTTGCCATGGCGATACTCTGAGGAGTCTGCCAGTTTCTCTGACATGAGCAGGTGTTTGAGAAGAGCCAGGATGTTGTCTCCTAAACACCAATACATCACACACACACACACACACACACAAAAGCAAACCCACACACACACGTGCGCATAAGTACGCACGCGCACGGTTTAAGTGGACTTCTGGATAATGACGTTTGGATGATGTATATTATTGTTTTGTTGAATCCTCACAAATTGTCGAGTGGTAAACATGGACAGTGTCCTGGCTGCTGACTAAAGAGCAACAGCTTATGCTATGATTACTAGCAACTGTATTTATTTACAATTCTATGTAAGCATTCCTCATTTGTAAGTGTTTGTATTTTCAGTTTTACAGCATTTATACGATAAAACACTATGAACATTACATTGTGGCGCTGAGAGTCATTGTATGGGGGCGTCTAGCTTGCTGTATAATGGCATGCGACTTTCAGTGAGGCCAGTACAGTCAGATCACAATGGTACATACATTAATGTAGACTCTTTTTTTCCATCCTACTGTTCAATTTAGTTTCTCTGGCGTTACTCATCACTTAACGTGGCAAAAGATTCATAACTACATGTGCCTGGAACTACATAATACAAGTTACATAAATATCCCTGGAGTTTTATAGGCTGGAATCTGTATCGCATTGGTTAACCCAGTCGACGAGCGATTGGGTGGGTGGGTTGGGGTGAGTGGAGAGAGGGAAATAAAAGTGCACCCACACCCACACACACCTCTGGATGGTTAGGATGCAGTCAGGCCGTATCATAGTTGTACCTGCTCTCTGGATGGAGTCTGTTAGGATGCGGTCGGTGGTGTCATACTTGGTGTGGTAGAGGAACCCATTCTCTATGAATGCCAAATCAATCCCTGAGGAGAGAACAGGACACATTCATCACCAAACAGAAGGGGGGAGGAGGGGGGAGATAAAGTGTAAAATTTTATGAATGTGAAATTTTGAATGAAATATATTAAAATGCAGAAATAAAAACCATAATTAAGTGAACACTAAACATTAAACATGGAGGATCAATATTCAAACAGCTGGAGAGTTTATATGATAGACGTGTGTGTGCGCACGCGAGAGAGTGACTGTACCCGGAATGTTGCCAAAGTCCCTGTAGATACGGAAGTCCGTGTCAGAAGGAATAATCCCACTCTGAAACACTTCCTGTCCCACAACCAAGGCGAAGGGGTGTACAGCAGCGTGGACATAAGCCTGCACCAACCAGGGGTTCTCTGGACCTGACCACAGTGAACACACCCCCACAGACCACAGTGAACACGCCCCCACAGAACATCAAGAAGGGCCAGGCATACTCTCTCTCTAATACACACACAAACATGCACAGTCTTGTTTACTTGTCCTTGTAGGAACTTTCAATTTACAGTGATTACTGTAGTTAATACACCTACAAGCATGTCCCCACAAGGTCAAATAAGTCAGATTTTCCCATCCTTATAGGGACATTTGGTCTCCACTAAGATATATAAACACGCACAAGTCACTGATTAACTGTTCTGCATCAGTGCAAGAAAATTAAACTTTGAAAACAGGGTTTGAAAATGGATGCAGGCAAGAATGCACCATCCTAGAAAAGTCATAACTTTGGCTCAATCATGCAGAACTGGATTTTGAAACTGACCAGTTTACTTTCAAATTACAACCAAACAACCACACCTTTCTCAAACACACACACACACACACACACACACACACACACACACAGATTTACGATCTCTCTGAAGGACAGCCACAGAGAGCTGAAAGCAGCACGGCGGAGTTCAGAGCAGAGTGTGAGCAGCAGGCCGGGTGGAGCGGGTGGTACCTGTCTGAAACACCACCTCCTTTCCTCCAACACCAGCGGCCTCCAGATTCACGAACGCCTTCACCTGCTTCGCCCACGGGTGCTGGGTGATGAACCCATGACTCGCCTGGACAACAGACGGACAGACATTTCTACTGCTTCAGCAAAAAAAAAATAAAAAATGACACGCCAATAAAGACAAAATCAATAAAGGACTATAAATGGAAAAATGAATAACAAATGGGGGTTGAGAGAGAGAGAGAGAGAGAGAAGGTGAGAGGACAAGAAGAGAGAAAGGAAGTGAGGGAAGGAGACAGATGAATGAATCAGGAAACAAACCCCTGTAGGATTTCTGAGTGTTTCCGACCCAAGCTGTCTTCATTTGTATGTCTTACCGTTCAACATGCTACTTTACTGCATGGAGTAGAATTCTTCATCAAATGTATTAAATGTCTCACTCTACTAATGCTACCTCTGTCTGCAGCATTCGTTACATTTCACTGCTGAACCGTGACTACACTCTAGCCCCTCCCACCTGGAGGACGTTCTCCTCCGCTCCATTGAAGAGGAAGATGACGCCGTGTGTCAGAGGAGACGAGAGACTGGCCAGGGAGCGCAGGACCTCCAGCATTACAGCACAGCTGACCGCATCATCACTCGCCCCTACACACACACACACACACACACACACACACACACATACACATCCTCTCAAATACCTGTACAAACAGCATAAGTTTAGAAACATTTGAGGTTCATCATCTAATTTTTAATCCAAGACATTTGTGCCAATTAGAAACATATAGAAATATATACATTTATACAAGTTCTGACCTCACAATCTGATTGGTTGAGAAGCAGTCCATCATGAATATCAACATAGGTTTTTCACACCCGTATCACCCCCCGCTGCTGGGTTGCTAAGTAACGGCTAGCTTTATGCACCCAACCGTTAGCTGCTTTGTGTTTATACAAAATGGGAAATGAATACAGTTAATCTCAGAAGCTAACATGTTGACCTACAGCCCGCTTGGTAAGTCTCTGAAGGAATGTGTGACCACAGACACAATCAAATTCTAAATCTGCCATAACTTTGTAAACTTAGGTTGACTGCTGTGAAGTAAGAACCCTATGAGAGTAGAGCCAATGCCTTGGTATACAAAAGTCAGATCAGCACCATTGATGCATCCTAGAAAGAACAAACTTTAGAATGAGCAAAAATGATGTCTTAATGTACTAAACTCTAGAAACAGCGGCTCCCTTGCTCCGTGTTGTGGGGCAGGCGCTGGTGGCCTGTTGAGCCCACGTGCTGAAGCACGCGTTAGAGTAGAACACTGCCGATGAACCCGCATCCTCTCTCTGTAGTCTCTGATCACTGCCTTCACCCCAACTACACCCCAGTGCCCTGCTCCTCACCTCAAACAATCTGCCTCAACTGCTTGCGTTTTGTTTTAGTAGAGGTGGGGTCGTGGAATGCCAAAACACACACACGCACGCGCGCACGCACGCCTCAGCATAAAACCCAAAACAAGAGAAAAGTATAAAGACAGTTACACTTTCCTGTTAAGCAGGTTCCTGCTACCAAGAGGCAGATATGAACAGCAAGTCTCAGTCCAGATAACCTCGTGACATAAGAAATCATCTGGTCATTACAAGTGTCCATAAATGCCACAGCACGCTCTTTGACAGATGCAGTCTGTGAATTGGCCAGTATGACCTGTCTAAAAAGCTGTACTGGCAAAGCCTTGTTGAGGCTATGCAGATGTTGAAGGTACATTGTCTTCTGGGACAGAAAGGCAGAGAGAGAAAGGCATATTAACTACTAGACTCGGGGAGACAGAGGGGAATAAGGCCCAAAAAAAGAGGCACAGAGAGGAATGGAAGTACACACAGGCATTAATGTGTGCATGCAGGCGTCAAGAGCAGCACTAGTGACAATTTAATGGGGCATGTGTCTAGAAAAATGCTTCCATTCCCCAATATAATCATGGGGATAGAAAGGCAATATGAAATGCATAAGGCTTTACATTTTAACCAGGACTGTGGAGCAGAACTAATATTCTGTTAATTATTCTTATCATATGGGTACCTGGGTCACGCCCACCACGTTAAAGCTGCTCTGGGTACCTGGATCACGCCCACCACGTTAAAGCTGCTCTGGGTACCTGGGTCACGCCCACCACGTTAAAGCTGCTCTGGGTACCTGGGTCACGCCCACCACGTTAAAGCTGCTCTGGGTACCTGGGTCACGCCCACCACGCTAAAGCTGCTCTGGGTACCTGGGTCATGCCCACCACGTTAAAGCTGCTCTGGGTACCTGGGTCACGCCCACCACGTTATAGCTGCTCTGGGTACCTGGTTCATGCCCACCATATTAAAGCTGCTCTGGGTACCTGGGCTGTTGGCCACGCTGTCAAAATGGCAGTTGGCCAGCATAAAGTGCTGTGCTCCATCTTTGGGTTCGAGCCTGACGGCGACGTTGGTGACACGGTCGTAGTAGCTGGTGAAGCCACCCAGGAAGTCAATGCTGAAGGAGCCGGTGGGTCGCTGCAGGTCGAGCATGATGGCGTGAGGCCCCGCCGTACTCTCACTGCGGATCTGTTCCACCTGCTCCAGCAGGTAATTCACAGTCAGGACCTCATTCTCCACGCTGCCCATGACCCGCGGGCCCACACCTGTGATGCGTTCCAGGTGTTTCCTGTTCCAGATGACAAAGCTGTTTAGCCATTCTGAACCCCCTTAAGGACAAAACAGCTGGTTTAGCCATTCTGAAACCCAGTAAGAATGATGCAGCTGGTTCTAAAAACCCATTAAGACCCCCGCCACAAAGGACAAGAATAAGCAAGACACAGGGTCATAAACAGCAAACTGAGGCTCCCTGTCTGTTTCTGAACTCAGAACACACACAGGCAGCTCATCCTCAACTTCAGTAGTTTCAGCAGAGTCAGACAGTTTAACTGCTGTAGCTAGTGTTAACCCTTTAGCTCCTTCTCCTGCTATATTAAATACAGCATGACGGTAGGGAAACGCTGCTGGCTAGCTATTCCTCCCAAGAGATCCCATTGGTCCGAATACAGCTACGAGCGCCACAGGACTTTTACACAAACTCCTTAGAGTAACTTTAACCCTTGAAGTATAAAGTTTTTTCCCCGCATCCTAAAGACTTTGTGTCCGAATCCTGGTGTGCTGGGCCCGCAGACTGCAATGATGTGAAACGGGCTCTAGTTCTCTCTGCCATCGACTCTCCTCTCCGGTACGTTACAAAGAGGTGCAGGGCTCGCACTTCCCGTGAACGGCCGCCGCAGCTCGCGCATAAACGGCACGACGTTCAACAAGGAACACGTGCGGTGTTAATAACGTACAGCAACAGACGTAACCAAGTGACTTAGTAACAGCATATCAGCAGCCGAGTTGACATTTTATCGAGCTACTTGGCCATCGCCATCTACCGTCGCCTAACACCACTGGACCAAGAAACGGTCAGCGAGCTAACCAAGCTCAAAATAAATCATATGATATGCTGGAAAGTTTTAAAAACAGACCCACCGAGCCCTCACTGCGTTGAATTCGCCAGTGGACTTCCCTATCAGGAGCTGCTGTAAGGATAAACGGACGAGTCCACACAGCAGACCGATAAATACAAGCAGCAGAACAAACGCGACTCCCTCGCTTAGCAAGAACAAACTGACTTCAGGCTTTTTCTTCCCGCTCCCGCGGCCGTTGTTTCCTCGCCGGTCCGGGATATCGCCACTTTTTTGCAGTGCACTGCTTTTTCTCCGGACCGTGGTGTCGCTCTCCATTTTCACTGAACCCAGCAACGGCGAAATCCGAACGGGACGCGCCGAAGGACAAACTTCCTCGGACACAGGCTCCACCCCGCTTCGGCTGTTGAGTAAACTAATCCAAGACCGGCTTCGCTTTCACCGACCTCGTCCGAGAACGTCGTCAGCGTGTGGACGAATGTAGCCACATTGCGGTAGTCTGATCCTTCGCAATGTGCGCTGCGAAAACCTGGAAATAATGCAGTGATTTCTCTGCGCGCCCTCTACAGGCCTGTCCGTAATCCTACACCAAAAATGCTTTAGTCGCATAAATGGTGAATCCAACTGCGTGTAATTAAAACAGATGAATTGTTGAAATTATTATGTTTTTAAAGAGTGTAATAAACACTGTATAAGACTGCCTCAATCATCTCTATAGTGGTACCACAACCATGTAATAATTATAATATAACATTCAATAGATTCTAGTTTTTATTGTCATATGCAATGTAAAACCACCATATAATGAAATTCTTACTTCAGTGAGATATATTTATACAAAAAGTCATGAGGTCCTCACTGATGTGGTGTGTGTTGTTGTTCTAGATTATGTCCTCACTGATGTGTGTGTTGTTGGTCTGGCTGAGGTCTTCACTGATGTGTGTGTTGTTGGTCTGAGTGAGGTCCTCACTGAAGTGGTGTGTGTTGCATGTACAGGTGAAGGCCGCACTGATGTGGTGTGTTTTGTTGTTCTAGATGATGTCCTCACTGAAGTGGTGTGTGTTGCATGTACAGGTGAAGGCCGCACTGATGTGGTGTGTTTTGTTGTTCTAGATGATGTCCTCACTGATGCGGTGTGTGTTGTTGGTCTGGCTGAGGTCCTCACTGAAGTGGTGTGTGTGGCTGGTCCAGGTGAGGGCCTCACTGATGAGAATTACAAGGAATTTGAAGGATATCACCCTCTCCACCTCTCTCTCACCTATTTGTAGTGGTGTGTACTGCTGCTTACCCCTACTCCTTGGGTCAACAATCTTCTCCTTGGTCTTGTATGCATTCAGGCATAGACTGTTGTTTTGACTCCATGTAACCAGGTCTGCCTCCTGTATGCTGTTTCGTCTTCCCAGTAATCAGTCCAATGACAGTAGTGTCATGAGTGAATTTGATGATGCTGGTGTTATACCGGGAGGCCACCCCGTCATGTGTGAAGAGAGTGTACAGCAAGGGACTCAGCACACAGCCCTGGGGGGTTCCTGTGCTCACAGCCTTGGGGAATCCATGTGCTCACAGCCCGTAGCTCTTAGAAATTTTATCCTACATCTTATCCTGTCCTGCAGTCTGGTCCGTGGAATATATGTTCGTTACTGTTTCATGTCAGGCCATCTTCACACCCTTATATATAAACAGTGCCTTTATAAAGCAGTCACGTGCTCAGGCCAGGCAGTCAGCAGATTGGGGGGGGTTCACACTAATTACTTCAGTTCAACGGCTTAGTTTGAGAGCACATCCCGTGACGGTCATGAGAACTCTTTTCCCTGTGCGTTTGTACCTCAAAATAGTGACGGGGTTTTAAGAAGGGAAGGTTTGTGAGACAGGACTGGAGAGTGTTCCCTGCTTGAGAGCAAATCAGTCTGTTTAACGCAATTATCCCATTCAGGTAAGAGTTTCGTTCAGTTTTTATGCTTGCAGTTAAACTGGTTTCATCATTCATGTGTTTCATTTAAACCCTTTACATTTTTACACTCAATGTAGGTTCTAATTAACTTTTTTTAATCTATTTTTAATAAGTAAAAAAAAAAAAAAAACAACCTTTGGTTGTGCTACATTACTATCTTTTATCTCTTTGTAATTAAGATCATTTTCTGTGGGTGCTAAGACAATTTATTTAATATTCATTATTTTAAAAAATGAATCACATATATTCAATATTGCAATTTTGCATTCAGAGGTAATAATAATAATAATAATAATAATAATAATAATGTGTCTGCCCTTCTTTAGGATGCCTCGGGGTGACTTCAGTGTTCATTTTACGAGCAGAGGCCAGGGCTCCTACATCCGAGTTGAAGAGTGTGTTGCCTTCTCGACCAATTTTATTTGAAATGAATCTTAGGTCCTTCTTACACTGCGCAGATGAATGTTTTCCCTGTTCTATCATGCCACATTCAGCTCTGTCTGCAGCTTTATCAAACATATCCTCCAGTGCTGTGGCAGGGAAATCACAAAAGTTTAGGCCATTCCATTAAAGCCACACAGAGTTGTGCACCTCTCTTTGTAAAAGGGAGACGTGCGCTTGCTAAAACCGCAGCATTAAGCCGGATGTGTTTTGCTGTGTGTTGCAGGGCTGCGGGAATCGCTCTGCTGGCCATGGTCCTCACAGCTCTGTTCATCCTGGGCTGTTGGTACTACAGACGAAGGAGTGGTTACAAAATTATCCAGGTGAGACCTGAGACAGGTCGCTTACCCAGGACAAACCTGGGAGCACAGATTTGTGCGTGCACACATGACAAACCAGTCCTGTTATTTCTTTAACACAGTGCTAAGGGTTAATGGTTGGTGAGCTAGGGTTAAGGTTATTCTAGTCCACATCAGGTTGTATCAGGTGGGATTTCCCTTTGTTTAATGTGCACAGCATTAAAGTGGCAGTCACATCATTTTGCTTGTTTTTACTTAGTTGAGATTTTGCTTCAGATTTTACTGTTCACATGATTGTCAGCAGGTCAGGAGATTCTAACATGGGTTATTCTCTACTGCCTACTTTCGAAAAAGTAGCTTTTTCTCTTGTGACAAACCACACTTCATGATAACATAAAACACTCAAAATCTACTATTAATAGATTATCAAATAAAAACATTATGGAAACTTATTATTACCATGTCCAGGTAAGACAAACATCTAAAACTTCATTTACAATAAATCTATGTGATAACATGAAAGCCAATCAAATCACTGCACATGCATGAAATATTCTCAGAGTTTGTCTGAAAAGGCCAGAATACAAATCCTGTAAGATCTAAGATTTTGGCTGAGAATTCTACCTTTTAGAACTCCAGTGTGTTATTGTAGGTTGCATTAGTTTGGATTAGGAGTGTGTGCAATGTTGTCTGGTCCCACAGAATGTGGGAGGTAGCACTCGGTCCTGGAGAGATATCTTTAGATCAGGCCAGTACGGTGAACCAAGCGCAGCAGACGAGAACAAAGTGGTCCTTAATGAGCTCAGGAGCCTCCAGCCAGTGGTAAGAAATACTAATACATTTGTGCTTAAGATATACAACATTGTGCATTCCAAACTTACTGAAGGTTCATTTGTATATTAAATAAATGTCTGTAGTGTTACTGGACTAGATGGAAGTCCATTAATCATAAATGAGTTGACCTACATACTTTTTTTGTAAAACATGTTAGGGGGGTGGGAGGGTATTAGGGTGCTAAGGTTAGGGATAGTGGCAGGGTATTAGGGCAGTAAGGTTAGGGAGGGTGGGCAGGCTCTGTGGAAATGAGTATGGATCTACAAGAATGGAAGAAATTAATGTATCACTTACTTCAAACGTCCAGATTTTAAAATGCCAATATGCAAAAATATTTTCCTAAATTGTATTTCATTAACTTCTCATGAACATTTCTAACTGATGCTTTGCTACAATCCAAGGTGACACAATATTCAATTTTGGTATCACGACTGACCCCCCAAGTAAAAAATCCTATTTATTGTTCAAAAACCATAAAAATCCACCTCAGAATGGATTGGTTCAGTTGATACTGTAGCAAGTGTCAGGTAGTACTAGAGCACATGTATGCACAAAGCATGTTTAATTTGTGAGCACTTTTCATGGTTTAAGTAATGGCAGGATACATCTGCTTTTCTGTTTTACACAACTAAAGTCTGTGTAGTATTTTTTCATTAATCTTAAATTTTAAAATTTTCTGTTTTATATGCAGTTGCCTAATGCCCCACCGGCCTATGACAAGATCTCTGGACCTTTACCACCACCTTACTCACCCTGAAGAGGGTTACCGGGTGCTCGGGGTTATAAGCCAGGTTTTAAAATACATCATTTAAATGTTGTAATGGTTGGTGAAGAAATGTGGGATATAATGCATGAATAATCTGCTGATGCTTGGCTTACCATGTAGATCGGTCCTCTGTTATTCAAAGTAAAAATATGTTGATTACATTAAGATTGCAGGTCACATTACTGGCTATATCTGAATCACAGTGATGAAAGCACAGCATATATCACTCTCCAACATTATGTTTATGTGTGTGTGTCATTACACAATATTAATTTCTCTCAAAATGCTTTTTTAAAATTCAGATAATCATACTTTAAGTGTCTAGTCATTTATGCTTAAAGCCAAATTCATGTTAGTACCATGTATCCTTCCACACACCTTAACCTCATCAGTGGCTTTGGGGGTGCAACTTCTGACATACTTCAGAATGCTTTAAACAGAAGTGTGCTGTCTTCTGAATTACTTCAGGATGCACTAAACAGTAGTGTGTAGTCTTCTGATATGCCTTGCAGCACTTCGTCTGTACAATATTAAAGTTACAGTCAGTACATTTTCACATTACAAGACTGCTGTTTGTGTGTGTGTGTGTGTGTGTGTGTGCTAACTGGCTCAAACAGTGTATAGTATTCATTTCAATGTATTGTATATTGGAATAGTGATCTTTAGTAACTTATATGGACTTTACCACCAAAAAGCACAAACAATAGAGGTGAAAAATAAGTGAGGAACTAAGAAAGTAACCTACATCATCACACCACCTTTCAGCAAACCTTCCACCTACTTTAAGCCCTACAACTAGAGTAGAGACAGCAAGTGTTACTTATTAGGTCCCTCTGCATTAGTATCTGATGTTAGTATCCTCTGGGGATCAAGTGTGTTCAGAAGAGATCCAGTAACACTATCAGAGGTGGGAACCACCATTCTTGCAGTCATTGTGTTTGCCATCACTGGTAAAGACTGTAGGCTTGGGCATCTGAGTACATTCAGAATGGCACCATCAGGACTCAGCAACAGTTTATGGGAAGTATGGATGGTTTGCGCACCTTGGACCTGTACCGGACCCTTGCCTTGCACCTGTGGTGGATTGGTCATGACAACTGGCATTCTAATATCTCCAGCTTGCAAAGGCCCAACTGGCTGACAAGGTGCCATTATAACCGTGTTAACAGGCAGAGGTACTGTTGCAGCAGCAGTGGGCAAACTATTGTTAACAGGACCCCCGATTGGTGGAAATGTTGCCACAGGAAGAACTGTAACTTTAACAAAAAATAATAGATGAAGTTTCTGTGGAATATTCAACCCGACAATTTCCTGAATTAAACATGGCATTAAATCATATATAGCTATGGATATCATAATTTATAGTACAAGATCTCTGGACTTCATTTAATGATGAGGCTATTAAACTACCTAATTTTCCATGTAAAAAATAAATCTATCTTCAGTGTTCTTGACAGATTGGATGCATTTGAGAATACAATACAAACTCCTGTGGTAAAGAACACTGCGTTTATTTTTAATATATCGAATGAGAGTGGTCCAAAATATCTACTAGAATATTTTTGAAAAATTCAAGGTAGGCAATTTTATAAATAAATAAAACTTCCAATATGTAAACTGTAGTCAAAAGAGTTCAAGAAGATTTACATCATAGGGTAGTACTTTGATCTGTATTATCTTTGTTTCTATGCTTTTATGTGTGCAAAAAACCTTCAAACCTAAGACGATCTAACTTGGATCAAATCCACTACCACAGGCAAGAGGTGTGAATGACCTGAACACAATTGGTAGACATATCCTGAAACAACATGGAGCTCATTCTGAAGAATAAAGTATGCATCATTTAATGATTTTGTCAATGGAAAAGCTACAAAATATTGTTTTTTAAATAAAGTTTTTAAAACTTGCATACTAATGAGACAGGAAATGCCAACAAAATATTTTACTATGTACATTACTGGCCATTCGCATGTTCCTTCTTTTCAAACCAAATTTGATTCAAACACCTGACAGCATGTTTTCCCACAACAGGTGCTGTAAAAAATCCAAAATACAAAATAGTGCTTAGTCAGTAGGATGAGACCTGTAATGTAAAAATAAGAGCGAGGAGAAGTAAGAAAATAACCTACATCATCACACCACCTTTCAGCAAACCTTCCACCCACCTACTTTAAGCCCTACAACTAGAGTAACAGATTAATTGATGAAATGTCAAATTTTATTAAGAGACAGCAAGTGTTACTTATTAGGTCCCTCTGCATTAGTATCTGATGTTAGTATCCTCTGGGGATCAAGTGTGTTCAGAAGAGATCCAGTAACACTATCAGAGGTGGGAATCACCATTCGTGTGGTCATTGTGTTTGCCATCACTGGTAAAGACTGTAGGGTTGGGCATCTGAGTACATTCAGAATGGCACCATCAGGACTCAGCAACAGTTTATGGGAAGTATGGATGGTTTGCGCACCTTGGACCTGTACCGGACCCTTGCCTTGCACCTGTGGTGGATTGGTCATGACAACTGGCATTCTAATATCTCCAGCTTGCAAAGGCCCAACTGGCTGACAAGGTGCCATTATAACTGTGTTAACAGGCAGAGGTACTGTTGCAGCAGCAGTGGTCAAACTATTGTTAACAGGACCCCCGATTGGTGGAAATGTTGCCACAGGAAGAGTCTGCAGCCTTGATACTGTACTACTCATGGGTGGCACTGCAACCACTGGGGATGTCCGGGGAATCACAGGACTGGCTGTTGGTATAGCAGATGGTTTCGGTGGTGCAGGTACGAGTCCTGTTTGTAAAAGAGCTGGTGTAGCCATGCTGGGTGAGCTTCTCTGTGACTGAGCAGTGACGGTAATAATTTTTGGGGGGCAGCTTGCCCCACCGTGCATTATTTTCCCTTCAGGAGCTAAAAAGGAAGGAAGTCTTAGAATACTGGTCAGATTTCGCTGTCCAGATGATAGGACAGTCCCTAATGGAGCCACTTGGGCAAGGGCAGTAGAATCAGTAGAGACCAGTGAAGCTCTGACTGCATTTAAAGGTTTATTAACAAGGGCAGATGGTCCAGCCTTTGCTGTGGTGGGTGCTGGTGGAAGGTGTGAATGGGTGTAACTGAGTGCTGGCAGCCGGATGGGTGTGTGCTGTGCTGTGGCTTGCGCACCAGGTTCTACCATTCTTGGACCTTGAACCCCTGATGTACCAGGTGATGCTGGAGCACCTGGACCCCTGGGGAAAGGAAGTACAGGACTTGTTCTTTGAGGACCCGCAGGGTGCAAGGCAGGGCCTGATATGAGGAGAACATGACTACCAGGCCCAAGGCCTTGAGCAGGTACCACAAATCGTGTGTTGTTGATTAGGAGTTGTGTGCCAGGAGCAAGTGGAGCAGTGGTACTGATCACAAATTTTTCCTGCACTGTAGTGGTGGAAGTGTTGGAATTCACAGGAGGACTAACCACAGAAGTCATAACTGGTTGAGGTGTCAGAGAAGCAGTACCTGATATGTGTGGTGCTATTGTGGTGCTCGGAGTGACAGTTTGAGAGAAGCTTGGTATAGAAGTAATGACCGGAAGACTGACCGGTGAGGGAGCTGATCCAGCGCATTTAGCAGGCCCTGTCTTCTCTGCTGTAAGACTTCTTAGTAAAGTAGCATCTTTGTTTATTAGGCTTCCCAGTGTAGGACCAGAATTTGGAGTTGAACTGCCAACTACTAATTCTAATCTGTTATGTGGTACATTTGATGTAGATACTGTGGCCGTCATCAATGAACTCTTTTGCTGTACAGCTGAAAGGAGTGCAGAAGAGGCCATATGACCAGGGCCATAAGTTGAAAACATTACTGTTTTGTCATCAGTGGACCCCATGACTGTGACAGGTCCTTTGATGTTCAGTGGCATGCAGCTACTTGCAGTAGGTTTGCTGTTTTGAACAAAAGCGAGTCCACTTGAAGTGTCAGGCACACCAGAGACCGTCACTGACTCGAGCTTTATAGCCGCTTCAGCTGGTGGTGCCATCTTATTTCTGACAGCAGTCTTGTCCGATATACTAGCCGTCAATCCCGATATGTTCATATCTTGGACTTTAGTTGGAGTACCAGCAGTCATGCTGCCAATTACTCGGCCAAGGTTGGGTCTAACCTCCCTGGCTTCAGAAGAAGTAATTTTGCCTGTCATGCTAGAATCAGATGTCACAGACCCCTTAAGAATAGTAACTGTAGAGCAGGCAGAAGCAGACTGACTCATAAACATGACCCTTGACCCTGTAGCAGTTAGTGGGGCAGAAGCAGTGGTGATGCTTGATGTTGACAAAGAGAGGCTTGCTGTGGGAGTGACCAGAAAAACCTTCTGAAAGGTGGACTGGTCTGGCACAAGACTGCTTACTTGAGAGCTCTTTTGAGTAGGCCTGGGTATACTTTTAAAAGCAGAGGTCTGTGGGATGACTTGGGCAGCACTCACACTAGTATTACTTTGGAAAGGGTTTGGAGTTATTGAGTTAACTGGGATTAATGTTTGGGGTGATTTGGCTACACTGCCAGAAATCGAAACTATAGGAACACGCGAGCCGTGGCTCTGAGTTACTGTGTTACTTGTTCTTTCCCCCAGATGAGATGGTATCACTGGATTGACACATCTTAAAGGAGATAAGGGTGCTGATTTGAAGGAAGTACCCTTGTTGACTGACAGAGGAAAAGGTTCGGCAGTAGTAGTTGTGCGCGCCGCTTGAGCAGTGCTTGTTGCCGTGGCAGATGTCTTGGGCACCAGGAAAGCCTGAAACTTTGGAGGGATGGCATAAACAAGACTGGGTGGTAAAGCACTTTCTTCTCTCTGGCCTGAAGTCTGCACTTTCACCACGCCTGTGTTTCCCCCTCTGGTTGTAACAAGGATGGACTGTGAGTCTCTGATGCACACAGTCTTCAGCTCCTGTTTCGCATCACATTTGTTGGGATCAGAAAAAGATGAAGGAGTGGTAGAGGATCTGTGTAAAGTTGAACTTGGCTCAGTGGTCTTCATCGGGGCAGGCAAGTCCCTGCAAGATGCTCTCTTTTGTACGATGGGTGACGCAGTAGGAGAAGGTGACTTCACAAAGCTAGCATCTTTTAATGGCGCCACCTGCTGGACAGCTAGTTTGTTTTCTGGCACGGTGAACCCAGGAGTACTGGACAAAAGTGTAGCAGTCTCGGAAATTGAAACCGGGGTGATGCTGGATGGCTGGACGTTCCTCTTTTCCTCTGCCCTTTGAATAAGCATGTTTGAGGGAAGAATGATGACTTGCTGCATCGCCTTTTCTCCCGTTGTCTGGTCCACAACGGGCTGCACTGGAAACTTAACTGGCGTGCCATCTTTCTTTACCAAACTAAAGCCCTCTGGCATCTTATACACAACTTGCACAGGACTCTTTTGGGAAGACTGTGGAGTTGGTGCCTGTGTTGGTGTGGTGCTGAGTGCTGGTTGACAGCTCAGTGCAGGTTTGGTTGGCGGAACAGCTTCAGATGCCATCTTACTTGGCAGTTTCAAAGCTCCAGCCATGGCAGCGGCCTGTGGATGACTTATTAAGGTCACTTTGTTCCCAACGCTCTTGGCCAACAATGCCTGGATTGGCTTACAGCGTCCCTGAAAAGTGCCTATGGGTGCAGCTGCCAATGATATTCTGTCTGTGCTTTCAGAGTTTGTTCCTGCTGTACTCTGATCCTTGGATTTAACCTCAGTCTGAGATTCAAGGGTCACAGAATCATTAAAGACCATCTTCCCTTTTTTACTAGGACTCAAGTTCTCCTCTGGGACACCACTCTGGCGTCGCTTCGAGCTCCGAGTCAAAGGCCCAGAATCACTCACTGTCGTGATAACTTCTGGTCTGCTGACTAAGCATCCTAATGACTCGTTTCCAAGATGATTTTCACATTCTGAAAAAAAAAAAAGAAAAGAAAAAGTATTTCTTAATTTATTTCAAGCAATGAAAATATCCCTGTCACCATTTATACATTATATTGTATTAATTACTATGAAAATAAGTTACACAGGTAATCAGAAAAGCTAAAATAATAATAATTTTTTAAAAAGCCAGAGGAAAAAAGACAAAAGTGACAATAGAAGGTCTGCTTTCTTTCAGCTGTCAATGTTTAACAGATAGAAAGGGATTCGTTTAAAATGGTTTAGTCATTCAGCACCTGATGCCTCAGAGTCTCCCTTTAAAGTCCTCTCGATTTTTTCTTCACCTTGTGACTCTCTACCAACTTCTGCAGATGAAGAGGCTTCTCTGCATGGCCCTGCATCTCCATCAGGCCCCGCCCACTCTTCTCTGATGAAGTCGTCATATTCGGGCTGCTTTTTGAAATCGTCACTTTCCTTTTTCAATCTGGCCCTTATGAAAGAAAAAGATCTGGGTTAAATTTACCAAGTGGCTTTGGGTATTCAGCTAGGATAAAGGGCAGAAATTACAATTGTTTACAGGAAAAAAATGTAATTCCATAAATGTATTGTCTGATGAAATATTCAAAAAGTAATGAGCATGATAATTCTTGGAATCTATTTAAAATCACCTATTTTTAAACCCTCAATTCCTGTAACAATAAATCCTGAATCAATTTACCTGTTCCTTTGGAAGGCCTTTATTAATTTGGGTTCCCATGGTGACAGCTCATTCAGTAATCTTATGAGAGTTATGTGAAGGTCTTTCACGGCTTCCCTTTTCGAGTACCATCGACCCTGAAACGTAACATCCAACAAAACATTTAACCTTTCACCCCAGCAACCCTAAAATCTAAGTCTAATTTGCATCAAACTGTGTAAACCTTTAAAAGTTTTTTGCACAGTTAACTTGTAAAATGCCACCATGACCTAAAATAAACGACACAACAGATAAATTTAAATACAAATGTGGGGGGGGGGGGGTTGGTTTTCTGTGCGTCATGGGTTAAACAGAGATCATGTCCATTCAAAAAGCAGGAAAACCACAGAGCACTGGCTAGGGTCTAAATAGCCTAAATTATGTAAACCAAATAGTGACACAAGACATTTAAAGTGAAGAAGCTTGAAAAAAAAGTATAATATGACTGCAGCTCATGAGCTTAACCCCAACCCAGACCCTGTAATCATTATAATTGAGTGGAACCACAGAATTTCGAAAAGGCCTATTAATTACAAAACTGACTGAAGAATATGAAACCATATCAAATACGCTTAAACTTTTTTTTTTATTTAGTCAACTGTGTGTGTGAAGTGTGTGCGTGTGTATTCCCCATCTTACTAACACATCTCTTTCTGGTACTTTCCAGATCATCAAGTTCATCCTCTGTTTTACTGATGAGATCCCTCAGCTCCTCTAACGTGGTGCACACCAACTGCAGAGAAGTAAAATCAACCCAGTGTTTGATGAAGGAAAGAAACGGTGTTTTAAAAAAAATACAAAATAAAAAGATATCAATTAATGAACAGGGGAAAGTTAAAAGTTTAAACTGAGAAAAATGGCTTCCCGGTTAAACAGCTTAGCATTATTACGAGAGTAATAATATATTCTTGAAATGACCAAATCTTGTATTTAGGTTTTGGCTGCCCTCTAGTAGAAGCTTCCAGAAATGCATGCAAAAGCCATTTTATTAGCCCTTACCACTTTTAGGTGGTAGATCACTCTTAACAAGCAGGGACACCGACATGTAAAACCTCCAGCAACACGCTGTCTGATACACTCATACCAGCACCATGTCAGTATCACTGACGTGTTGAGAATGGACAGTGGTCCTGTGGTCAGAAACTGACCCGGTGATGAAATGGCTTGCAGAGTGGCTGTAAACGTGCATGCGAATACACACGCTGTAATCGTAATTACATTTTCCTACTAGTGGTCGTGCATCCGCATTTGACCTTTTAGAAATTACAACAGTACTCCGTGTTGTTGTAGGCTTAAACATAATCCTGCTTTGCAGACCGACACCTCTGGAAGGTTCATCTCTGTGTATATAGTGCCGAAACGAGCAGTTCTCACCCTAAACTCTGGCTCCAGAGGGAGCTCAGGAGGTTCTTTCCCCTTCTTTTCTCCAGGTTTCTTGAGGTCAAACTTTTTCCCTGTTGACAGCGGACCGTGTAACTGGACGTAAGTTTCATGTAATTGATAAATGAAACAATTATTGCGCAAAAAAAAAAAAAAAAGGCAATTTAACATTCAAGACATTCATCTCTTGCTTCTGTGCACAGCAAACTGCATATGATCTCACAGATGTCAGGAGATTAACACGACGTCCCATCGCGAGGAGACTTCGCCGTGAACATTCGCGGGGTTCGCTAACGTAACCGGCTCGCGAGTAAGTGTTGTTCGGAGCTACAAATGGTTTCCTGCCCTTCACTGGCCGTAACAAAGGCACAAACATCTGATCTGACCCAAGGGTGTTCTGTAGCTGAAACCTGGGCCTGCCGTCTGTCCCTCCCTCACCTAGCTTCCGCTTCCTTTTCTCCCTCCTCTTCGCGGAGGTGGCGGCTTTGCGCAGGCCGCCTCGGGCCGCCCTCGCCTGCCCGCGCCTTTTCAGACCCGGCCTCCTTGCTGCGACCCCTCTCGCTCCCTTTTTCTTCTTCTTCTTCTTCCTGGAGGGCACGCCCGTGGTGCGCGGAGGACGCGAGGAGCAGGTCCGGCCCGCCGCGGCTGTGGAGCCGCAGCACGGGCGACTTTCTGGCTCTGCGGCGCTGTCCGCGGGACGCCCCGGACAGGGACCCCAGTCCCGGCATGCCGGTGGTCCGTTGTGAGGCGCAGCGGCTACGTCGGACGGCAAAGGAGCTTTTAAAGTGTCAGTGCCCAGAAAGTTGGCAGGAGACTTTCCATGATAGCAGTCACCCCCCACCCTAAGGCAGGGTTCAGACTCCTCCTCTCCTGCTGGCTCGTCTGCTTCTTTTAATTTAACTCTCTGTTCCACCTCCATGAGCTCTTCCTTGATGCTTGCGGGACTCGGCAGCTCCTCTTTAAAAGAGTACAAAAATCTGTCAGGACCTTCCCGGTCCAGTAGGTTTTCTTCCGAGTCGTCTGTGCCTCCAGGTGAATCCTCTCTGCCGGCCCAGGAGTACAGCCGCGCACCGCTGGGGTCTCCGTTCTCGACCTTCGCCTCGAGGGACCCGGCTGGGCCTGCCGAGCCCTCGGCCTCCGCTTCCCGTGATAGCTTCTTCACGCGGAGCATCGGCATGGGGTAGGTGAGTGGCGTGCAGGGGCTCTGGCAGTAGATTCGCAAATCCGCGCCGCAGAAGTGCGGGAAGTGGATGTAGGCGTTTTCCTGGCCGTCGTAGCCCAGGATGGACTCGCGGCACTCGTGGATGGGCTGCCCCAGCACAGCGTCCTGCACGTCCTTCTGTGTCTCGTACACGTGGTCACAAAGGCCCTTGAGCAGCCAAACACGCTGCTTGAAGGGCAGCAGGTGGAAGGCCACGTCCTCCAGGGGACTCGTCTCGCCCAGCGTCCAGAAAAAGCGATGGCAGAGCCCCAGACGCTCGGCGCAGGCGGCCTGGTCCTCCGCCCCGCCCACCGCCTGGTACCAGCCCAAGACCCTCCGCCTTAGCTCCGCCTCCCAGCGCCGGTAGGCCAGAGCCGGGCGCCGGTGGAGAGTGGCCCTGCGGTGGGGCTGGCAGAGCAGCGAGGTCATGACCTTGGCCAGGAAGGAGCTGCAGCGGGGCATCAGCAGGCAACGCTCCAGCTCAAAGAAGACGATCTCGGGCAGGTTGAGGGCCGTCTGGGCGAGGCACAGGAAGTGACCGACGGCGGGCAGCTCCCACATGGTGGCAACGGGCCACGGCTCGGCCAGGGAGAGCAGACACTGCTCCCACTGCTCCACCTCCTTGGCCGACGCCTCCTCAGCCTCCTTCTTCACGAGCTCTCGTTGCCTAGGATTTAAAGGGAAAAGGTCAAAATTACAAAAGGCCGATGTCACAGAGAGAACATAAACAAAGACTATTTTACGTAATCTTGTTTAATATTACATTAAAAGGGAAGTACAATAACTGATCTGTTTACTCCTTAGTTGGAGATAGTTGAATTTCTCCTAAATTTAGTTGGAGATAGTTGAATTTCTCCTAAATCATTTCTACTGTTTTCACCATGTGTGTGTTTTGTAAGATTTCCTATTAGATTTTAATATGTACAAAGCGGTTGTACTGAACATACTTAGAAAAAACACTAGGTTCAAAAAAATTATTCTATGTGTTGTCATTTTAAACTTGCTGTCTAAATCACACTGATATTCATGGGTGAATATGAAGTACACAGTGTATTATATTCATGTGTGTAGGTCACAGCATGGACAGCTTTGTAATATCCTAGCAAAATATAATCTCTGGCACAGTCAGACACAAATGAATAATATTTATTAAGCTTGTGAGAGCGCTAATGGAGGATCAGCTCAGTTACTGTTCTATTATTGTTCTGTAATCATTCTATTATTGTTTTATTATTGTTCTATTATTGTTCTGTAATCATTCTATTATTGTTTTATTATTGTTCTATTATTGTTCTGTAATGAGTCTATTATTGTTTTATTATTTTTCTATTATTGTTCTGTAATCATTCTATTATTGTTTTATTATTGTTCTATTATTGTTCTGTAATGAGTCTATTATTGTTTTATTATTTTTCTGTAATCATTCTATTATTGTTTTATTATTGTTCTATAATTGTTCAATTGGTCATAAAAAGTAAACAGTCCTCCCAGATGAGCAGCACACACACTGACTATTTGCATAATGTTTTGTAATAAATTAAAAACACCCTGGTGAACCACTGATGTGACTTAATAAAAGACTGGCATGAATTGTTCCGACCAAAATGATTTACTGTTGTTGAACCATATCAATGTACAGCAATACAGCCACTAATATTAAGTCTCAGACAATCCATGTTGCTGGTCCACATGGTCCACACTTTTACTGATACACAACACTGGTCTACATCAGGTGGAGGTTACTTTTACTGATACACAACGCTGGTCTACATCAGGTGGAGGTTACTTTTACTGATACACAGCGCTGGTCTACATCAGGGAGAGGTTACTTTTACTGATACACAGTGCTGGTCTACATCAGGTGGAGGTTACTTTTACTGATACACAGCGCTGGTCTACATCAGGGAGAGGTTACTTTTACTGATACACAGCGCTGGTCTACATCAGGGGGAGGTTACTTTTACTGATACACAGCGCTGGTCTACATCAGGGGGCTACCTTTTGTCCTCTTTGGCTCTCCGTTGTTCTTCCATTCTGAGAGCCTGAACCATGATGGACTCACAGCCCCCCACTGTAATGGCTGCCAGACTCCGAGGAACAGACCTCCGCCTACTCGAGGTGCCAGGTGGACCCCTCTCATCTTCGGTGCCAAAACGCCCCCTAGAGGTCACAGCCAAGGATGTCTTTTCTCTCAGCGCCCTATTAAACATGCATTAACAAATAAAACAACACCTGATTGGCAAAATGATTCGACACAGATGGCAAAGTTCTTATATTTGCAGCCATTCTGTGGTAGTGTAGCAGACCGCATTGTGAACCAGTGCTTTGGGTACAACCTGATCATCAATAGTCAAGTTGAAACGGGTTATGCTCAAACTGCTCTGTTGTACATTCTTACTGTGTAGTCCTGTGTGATGCACAGCTATACTACTGTCTTACATCATGGACCAGAAGAAACACCAACTGGTTCCAACATATACAAATTATATTGAAGGACAACAATAAGGCCTACAACTGAATTTCAACTTGTTAGCTTTAATCAATGAAATAAACTTTTAATTTATTTGGGACTACTAGAATAAATAGACCACCCAGCACACAGCAACCCCCCTACAAAAACGAATCAAAACAAACCAAAACCAAAACCAAAACACACTGCATAGCACAAATTGCTTAGCTAAAACTATGTGGAAGTATTGTTAGTAAATACAACTGCTCACCTTGACAGCAGAGTTAGCTTTTGTTCTAGCATGATCTCCAGTTTTTGGGCCTGTTTGGAGATCCAGTGGTCCACACCATGAAATCTGTAGCAGTTCTCCAGCATTAGGCGAAAGTCAGCCACAAACTCAGTAATGCTTTCGTACTCGCGGTTGACAAACTTATCGTCCATCTTTTTAAAACACATGTCGTTTCGAGGAGCCTGAACCCTCTGGTCTCCCGGGCCAACGGATTGCCAAAACGGGGCAGTAATCGCTTTGTGCTTCTCCAGCAGGAAACTGTGGAATATTCTATACGCCTGTTGCAGCTCCAGCGTGAGCTGTTCGTCCTCGTCCGTACTGGACGCGCACACCTCGGATATTTCCGTCACACCGTCGGTCATGTCCAAGTCGCTTTGGATGCAGTGCGAAATCACGTTCCCCGGCTCTGCCGCTGACAAAGAGCCGTTGCACAGACCCGCGGGATCCTGTACGCATCCAGCCGCTCCGTGTTTTATTTCAGACGTACGGATTGCGGCGGGCGGATCGTCCCGGAGGTGGTTGTGCACAAAGACGCGTTGCTGCTCCTCCCTGATACCTGCCATGTCTCTGAGACGATCGGCACTGTGGTTCAGTCTTTCTGCTGGGTAGCTTGTCTCATTCTTACTGCTACTGTCAGCCCGAAACTTCATATCCAGCGGCGTGGAAGAGGGCAATCCCGCGGATTAAGGCGCCTGTTAATCACACGAAGCGGTAGCGGTTACTAAACCGGATTGTTTTGAAAACATCCGAAAACACGTGTGTGTGACGATCACGCGACAAGTTCCAGTTCGTATAGTTTGGATATTACGGCTGACTTTAGTAACGCAAATCTAATAATCAGTTATCTATGATGAACAAATTAGGATAATGCCCCCGTAATAGATACACTTAAAGTTTAAAGCATAACTTAATCACTGATCGCCAGATATCTGTCAACGCTAGCCATCCAGCTAATTAAACGGAAAAGTAACAAGTCCTGCTGATTAAACGGGACTGGTAGCAGATAACGGTTACCCTTAGATACACCGTATCGGGCTTTATTTTCCGACTTAAATGAACTTTGAATAATGTCTCATCAGGCAAAAACGGTTGAGGTATGCAAGGCCGTAATGCTCCCAAAGCCATATCAAGCTTTACATCCAAATTCCCCCCGAGAGTGTCAGTACGAGCGGCTGACCAGGCCGGCAAGCAAACCTCCAGCTCGGCGCTCTCTGGTTGCCTCTTATCCCCGAGAAGGAGCGTCTGACCCGGACAGTCGCGGGTGCTTCGCCCTGTTCGCGGAGCCCATTGTTTCCACTCGAGGCCCGCACTAGCTAGCTAAAGGTCCCTCATTCGTTACTAAACATCCCGAGCTGCAGCTAATAAATCACTGTAGCGATCGGAGTAGACTGTTAGGTACAACACCGAACATGCTTCAACCAGCCGTCAACCGGGATGCGAGAGCCGGATAAACTCGAGCTGAATGAAATCCGAAGTCTATTTAATTCACTAACTGGCTAACGATCTAGCTGCTTAGCTTGCAACATTCCGTTAAAAAGTTCACTGTGCAAAACAGCACTTCCACTGACCAAAAAAAAAAATTAAGACTAAAGGAGAAATAACCGATTTTGTCAAGTAAGGCAGTATAATAAGAGCACTAGAAAGGTAAACACAAGGGAAATCTGTTAGTTAGCTAGCTAGCTAACTAGCTTAGCTCCAAACTAGCAGAGGAGCCCTGGTTTTCTTAACTTCGAGCTCCGAGACTGGTGCCGTAACCCCAGGGTTGCCAGGTCATTTCGAAAGCACATTTTCACTGAATTAGATGCAGAAGGATAAATATACAGCTACACTCTAATCTGCTTATTTGTAGCCGAAAAGATGTGCTTTTGATTTGTTTTCAGTTTTTGTCTCGTGTTAGATGGAAACTAGTTTTTTATATTAAATTGCTGCATGCTTTTTTGTCATGGCATTGAAATGAAAAGAACTGTACTTAACATTTAAACTTATTGAAAATAAACCTTCATAACAGATTACAATATAATTAGCTTTTTTTGTCGGTAAGTAAACATGGAAAGTAATAATTAGGTAGGTGTAAACAGTGGAATTGGCAACAAAGCGACGTCACTTTTTGCCTAGATCAATTTTTCTAGGTTGGTTTCCGTTTTATACCTAAATGCTTCGACGCACACACAAAAACAATAGTGGCGTCTCAAACATCTAAATATAAATATAAACAATTTATGTTATCGTTCATCAAAAATATGAGAGTAATTGGGTAACTCAACGGAGACAGGACTTATGAATTACCATATCTTATATCATATTATTGGAAACCAAGGATATTATGTTCTTCCCGCAGCATCCTACGCTATAAAATCAGGAAACCATTTTCAGACACATGTAATGTGCCTTAACTCTTTTTAAAATGCGCACAATTGTGTACATATTTCAAAAGGTAGAAAGAGACGCATGTCGCTTTGCAGCATCAGTAGGTTCTAGTAGCAGCTGTGGACCCATTACGCCGTACGTAATCATCGCTCACATACGTAACACGATCACATCTGTGTTACTCCGACACACAGCACTACCAAAAGTTGTATTTTGATTGTCCTGCGTTCTTCTCTTGTACTATCTACAAATTCATCAGAAGAGGGTAGTGCTCTGATTGAAGTACCCAGCATCCAGTCATATGCTGTGCAGCAGCATAGTTAAAAAACACATTTTTGTTCAGTATGTTTTTACACTCTAACACCACTAATTCCCAATGCCCCCGCTCTAATAGATCTGATGCCCCATGCGCGTACTCTTAAGAGTGCTAATGCCCCGTTGCTCCACTCTATCACCCCAAATGCTCCCTGTCTCCACTAACAGCGCTGATGCGGTATGTGGTATATTTTGGATGATATATATTGTGTTGTGTGTGATACATATGTATCACAATATGTGGTATATATTGGGCGGTGCATATTGTGTGGTATATATTGGTTTATAATATGTTGTGTGGTATATATTGTTCCATGCAGTAGTTGGAGTATTATTTTTTATTGCTCTAAACTTTGACTTGAAACTTGAATTTTATGTGAGAGAAAAAAAAACAAACACTTGTTTTAGGTCATTGGTTTTGTTAACACAATGGCTTTATTCAAAGGCACATTTAGCTTTAACTTCCCTGGAGGCTCTGCAGAAGGCACTTCAATCATCTTCATAGCAACACTGTCTGAGAACAACACATGAATTAATAGTTTAACTGGTATCATGAGAATTAGGGTTTGTTTTGGGAATGTTTCTCAATGCGTTCAGTAATATACTTTATTTTTCAGTTTCTTGAATGAGCGTCACTACTGGGATGCAATGTTTTAATACAGTTTAATACAGTGTTTTAACGCAGCATTTTAGGTACAGGACCTGATGCTGATAACACTGGTCATTTGGACCCCTTCTTTTCAACAGAACACTATGAGGGCTGGTACTGGAACAGCCATGTCTGCGCACTTCACTACAAAAGCAACAACAAAAACTGATCCAAGACCAGTGCTCTCACATGGCGGAGGTCATTGGGTGTAACCGCCAGTGTCGATGCTGTGGGCTGCTTATAAGCAAGTAGAAAAAATAAGATTGGTTAAAATCACCACCACCAGGTGGCGCCTGAGTCTATAACGCTCTAAAAAAACATTTCGGAACAATTAAGACAAAAAATGGTCCCACACCATATATCCCCGACTGGGCCCAGAACTCAACAGCCCATTGAACGTGGTTACAATTTGGCAGCGGGTTTAAATACCAGCAGTTGTTTGCAGTGCATCAGAGCCAACAGTGTCTCTCTCTTCGTACTTTAGTTGGCACCAACCAGCTACTTCCTTCCTCAGCTCACAGCCGCCATGTTCCCGAACAACTTGCCCCTTTTCGCAGCACCCACTGTCTCCATGGTGACCAAGCAATAGCATGGCGGTGGTTTATGTTCTGATCCGCCTCACTGTGTAAACAGGTACATGACGTATGGGTACAATTTAATCTGTTGGGCTTACAATCCGTTTGTAAAAGACAGATCTGGGATCAGTTATGCTTATTTCTTCTAAGACTTTAACACTATGAGTATGAAAGGACCATGGCACCTACCTAGCACCAAACTTCACCAGCAACTATAGATCCATTCCTCTATTAGCAGGCTGATGTCCAGCCAGGCATTCAGCAGAGCTTTGACTGCCAAATTTCTGTAGAGCACTGAGTGCAGACTCCACAGCAGAGATCAGTCAGGCTGATTCCCAGGGCAGAGATCAGCCGGTCTGAGTCTGACTTACAGGGCAGAGATCAGTCAGTATGACTCCCTGGGCAGAAAACAGTCCCAGGTCAGAGACCAATCAAAGTCTGACTCCCAGGGCAGAGATCAATCAGTCAGTCTGACTCCCAGGGCAGAGATCAGTCAGAGTCTGACGTCCAGGTGAACATGGGCTCAGTTACATCATGTACCTTCCTGTTCAACCCAGAGCAGCACCAAGATCCACTGGTACTGCCACTCCTGACAACTGTTTAAAGAAGGTTCGGGTTCGGGAAGCCTGTGAGCAGATGAGGAAGAGTTCAGCTTCAGAAAGTAGAATTTTAATGATCCAACTGGGTGCATTAATTAATTCTACCTGGCTTGAGCTAATCAGCGAAATCACGGAGAGAACGTTTGCTTCTGAACCTAAACTACACGTTTTCAAGACTGTGGGAGAAGTAGCTGAGCGCATCTCTGTCCCTATTACAGAGTAACAGGGGAAAAATGAAGAGTACTTGGGTTGAGTCTGCACTCACGGAAATCAGTTAGCAGGACTTAATCAATGAAAGTATGAGTTAATCATCCATATTAACACTAAATTTCTCCAAATGCCCAGAGAGTTATTGTTAATTGTAATAATGTTCCAATAACTGGCTAAGACGTGGCGTCCAGCCTAACTGTCATTAGAGACTCATTGGCCCTGACATATTAATGTTTAATAGCCTGCTGGACAAAAGCACTAGCAATTATATTCTGTTAAACTTTAATGTTCCCTTTAATAAAAAAAATCCCAACAGATTCCGTTTCTGAAATCAAAATATTTAATAGGTACATACCAAGTATAATACCATGTATAAAATTTCAGATCACAATATGAAGCCATGTTACTGCAGAGGCAGCGTATGTAGCAGGTAATGTTTGCCACATCAAGAGAGCTAATGATTAAAATAGAACAGTAGCTAAAGGAGAGAAAAGAACAGCATACTCAGCATTATTGGAAATTAGATGTGTGTGTTTTCCTCTTTTCAAAATCTTTTTTTTTCCTTCTTCGTAAGTGCAAAAAACAGATCACAGGTGGGCGAGAAGCAGAGCATTCACATGACTACAGAACTGGAGAGAGAGAGCAGGGGCGGGATTTCTGGGGAACAGGGGGCGGGGTTTACGGAGGACAGGGGCGGGGTTTGCGGGGGACATGGGGCGGGGTTTACGGAGGACAGGGGCGGGGTTTGTGTGGGAAGGGCTGGGGAGTGTGAGGAAGATGACAGAGAGGATGATGCCAAGGATTGTGTCAGCACTGCCTGACACAAGGATTACAAAAACAGAAAAACCCAAACAAACAAATGATATCATCTATTACTGTGGGAAACGCGGCACATCACAGTTTTGCTGTAGAGAAGACAACCTTTTTTTTTTTTTTTTTCCCAGAAAAATTAAACCTTTTAAAGAAAAGGACATCATCACAACAAAGAAACGGAGCGACAGACAGACAGCACCCCCTCACACCCTCACACACTTGATGCTGCTGACAGGAGAAAAAAAGAGCTTTAGACGAGAGTTCGCTCTTCATCACCCCAGACTGAACCTGAGGGAAGCAGCTGCTATTCAGGAAGATTTCCGAGCAGAAATGCTGAATTGGGATCAGTTTTTGTCACGGCATCCAGACTACTTGACTAAGTGTGTGAAGGTGGAAGGCCGTATGCGGTGTTTAGTCATGCCCTCCTGGTTTCAAACATGGTTGGTTCCAGGGCGGCACAGCGTTTTTTATGAAACACATCACCATAGGGAAGAAACCTGATCTGAGATCAGCATTTTTCTGACACATCACCATAAAACAGGGTAGAAATCTGATTTGAGATCAGTGATCTTCAGTGGAGCATGTTTTGGACGGCGAGCCCTGGCTAAAATGGCCCGAGCACGGCTTTTAAACACCCGGGAGAAGCTGGGCGGCAACACAGCCTACTGCAACTTAACAAGTCTGAACCCAACAGCCAACCAACCCTTTGGTAAAACATCGACAGAAAGAAGTTGAAGGTGTGATTATTGCTGGCCAGATTAAAAATGTAATTAAAAGTCTGTGCCTTCAACTGGATGCCTGTAGAAATGATGCTTGAACCTGTCAAACAGGTTTTAGAGTTGATTGAATTTCAGTAAGCAAGTTTAAAAGGTGAATTGTATTAAAGTATTAACTTCAGATCACTACCTGAAGTGACTGCATCTGACCTGAATCATTTTAATCAATTAATAATAAAATTTAAACTCCTTGACTGTCTAAGTGCGAGTCTCTTCTGAAAGTTGTATAGTGCTTTGAACGTACCAATCAAAATGGCTGCATCCAAGCAGCTGTTTTCTGTCCTGAATTAGGGTTAGGGTTATTCCTCTGAGCAGTAAAGATGTTACGTGAGCGCTGCAGCGTCTTTTACCCCACCCTGCACCCTACACCCTACACCCATCCTGTCTGAGATACCGCAGGAGGCTACGCTGCTGTCACCAAACCCTCACTGGGACTTTAAAGGGTGGTTTTAACACAACACTACAAACCTAACCACAGTGAGAGCAAACTAATGTCGCCTGGCGTTAGCATGCTAACTGGCAATGCTAGAATTCATTCACTGTCGCCGGATTAGCACTGCTGATTAGCCTAACCTCCTTTTAAGCTCGTTTCTGGAAGTAAGGGTGTGACAGACACCAAGTCTGACAGTATAGTCAGGCCTTATCTTCAGGGTTAACAACTGTTAGCATATAATTAGCGTTAGCATTATCTTAGACCCATCCTCAACAGATCCACTGACTTGAATGGGAATGGAATCCATCTGTAGTTCTCGAGCACTCCTACGAACAGTGGGAGGCTTCTCCAGCTGAGATGAAGACGAGGGGGAACACACACACGAGTAGCGAAGGTCCCCTATCCATGGGGTCATTGTCATGACGATGGCCTTGGTGTCCTGGTATACACGTCAGGCTGGTGTTGATGGGGACAGGGAGGTGTATATGTATACTGTCTAGATGTGCTTTGTGCATGTGTGAATGTGGGTCAGTGTTTATTTGTTACGTAAGCTTTTGGGAATTAGTGCATTGTGTGTGCCTGTGTGTGTGTGTGTGTGTGTGTGTGTGTGTGTGTGTGTGTGCGCGGATATGCATGTGCAAGTGTGTGTGTGTGTGTGTGTGTGTGTGTGTGTGTGTGTGTGTGTGTGTGTGTGTGTGTGTGTGTGTGTGTGTGTGTGCATAAGAATGCCTGTTGACCACAAGTGCCTTTAATCTGAGTGGAGATTTTGTCCATTTCCTCTGCGCTGTCTCATCGGCCTTTGCTGTATCCAGGAAAGAACTGGTCCAGGAGCAGCTGCAGACTCTGGTTCAGGAGCATGATGTAGTCTTTTCCCAGGTCATGGCGACAGGCAGGGCAGGTATACACCTCTGCCCGAAACGACCTCTGCAGACAGGTCTGGGTTCAGGTGATAAAAGGCACAGGCAAGGTTATGAAGTGTGTCACAGGTCTTTAGCACATCAACAACCGCTAAGAGCTGTAATTCAGTGGTTAAGGTACTTGACTAGTAATCAGAAGGTTGCTGGTTCAAGCCCCACCACTACCAAGTTGCCACTATTGGGCCCCTGAGCGAGACCCTTAACCCTCAGTTGCTCAAGTTGTACTCACTCATAATTGTCACTTTGCATAAAAGCATGTAAATGTAGAAACAAACTGCTGATGGTTTATTAGGGACAAGCTTTTTACACAGCAGTTTGGTTTGGTTTTTTTAACATACACCAATGCTACACATCTCCAGCCAACAGCAAATTCTGAACCACTCAAACGTAGGGTGTGTCTCAATACGCAGTGAGCTTATCATAAAATGCGTGCTCCTAACAAGAAGGCTGTCTCTTAGATAACTTAAATATGCACGTCTGCACACATACTGAGATCATTTATTTTGGCTGAACAGAAAACGTCAAATGCTTCCTCAGCCATGGAGCTTAGGAATTTATGTTTATGTTTAGGAATAGCGGACTGAATTGGGGCAGCCAGTGATGTGGGACATTTTTAACTAAAGGTTAATCAAACTGATCATATTTTGTTTTCATGTCAAAGACGCACATACATAGCTTTTATTCCAGTTATATGTTCGTTCTGAAAGATTTGGTAGAAGATGCATTTCTGTAACTTTACTTGATAGCTAGCTAATTAGCTTATTCTGAGCAGTCATTGTAGGGGTAACTATTGTTTCTCAGGGACCAGGTCAGCACTCGAAGCCTTTATAAATGCTCATATAGAGAAGGTCGTTTACTGTGGACAGAAATTCAGAGGGCTCAGCTTGGAAAAGCTGCTTAGCTAGCTAGTTAGGCTATCGGTTCACCAGAGTGCTAGCTAGCTAGTTTAAGTTATGCATATCAAGTTACAGAACAA
>NC_137517.1:15165000-15225000 GCF_041902795.1 Electrophorus electricus | reverse complement strand
TGTAGTGTGTGTTATGGGTGTAGGAGGTGTAGTGAGTGTTGCAGGTGTAGCAGGTGTAGTGAGTGTTATGGGTATAGCAGGCATAGTGAGTGTTGCAGGTGTAGCAGGTGTAGTGAGTGTTGCGGGTGTAGCAGGTGTAGTGAGTGTTGCAGGTGTAGCAGGTGTAGTGAGTGTTGCGGGTGTAGTGTGTGTTATGGGTGTAGGAGGTGTAGTGAGTGTTGCAGGTGTAGCAGGTGTAGTGAGTGTTATGGGTGTAGCAGGCATAGTGAGTGTTGCAGGTGTAGCAGGTGTAGTGAGTGTTGCGGGTGTAGCAGGTGTAGTGAGTGTTGCGGGTGTAGTGTGTGTTATGGGTGTAGGAGGTGTAGTGAGTGTTGCAGGTGTAGCAGGTGTAGTGAGTGTTATGGGTGTAGCAGGCATAGTGAGTGTTGCAGGTGTAGTGAGTGTTGCAGGTGTAGTGAGTGTTGCAGGTGTAGCAGGTGTAGTGAGTGTTGCGGGTGTAGTGCGTGTAGTGAGTGTTGCGGGTGTAGCAGGTGTAGTGAGTGTTGCGGGTGTAGTGTGTGTTATGGGTGTAGGAGGTGTAGTGAGTGTTGCAGGTGTAGCAGGTGTAGTGAGTGTTATGGGTGTAGCAGGCATAGTGAGTGTTGCAGGTGTAGCAGGCGTAGTGAGTGTTGCGGGTGTAGCAGGTGTAGTGAGTGTTGCGGGTGTAGCAGGTGTAGTGAGTGTTGCAGGTGTAGCCAGGCGATCCTCACCTGCACTCTGAGGCCAAGCTTCTTACTGCGCTCGAGCCCTTCAGCAGTCCAAGGGGCCGGCTCGACGTCGTCACGCCTCAGCAGGTAACGCCACACCAGGAAGCCGCACTTCCCGATCTCAGGCCAATACTTCACCACCTGGAACTCAGTCAAACAGCCAGGCAGAGCCTTGCTGAGCACGGCAAAGAAACTGACTGGCTAATCAGTGTCAGCCAGAAATGAGGCTGAGTAATGGAGTGACTACGCGGTTATATTGCAGAAAGACAAAGCTGTCTCTCTGATAAAAATGCATTCAAAAGTGGCACATGACGCAATGCTTCAGTTATTCGTAGCAGAAGGGATCATTATGCCTGACAGCCGGGTGCAGGTCTTTGTGTCTGTGTATGTGCGAGGCAGCTGAAATGGAGAGAAAAAGAAAAAAGGAAACACACACACACACACTTTATATCACGTCGTTATTTTTGCGTTGCTTTGGTCTACTTGTGTAATCAGTCATGTCAATGAAGTATTCTAAAATGAATGAATTAATTGGATAAATGAAAACAACAAGCGGCAGAGAGAAATCCAGACAGAGACCGAGAGAGATGATGTCACCATCCAGGAACTACCACAAACTGGCACTGCTAGTTCACGGTTTTCTCATAACTTTAGGAAAATTAAAAACACCACACCAAGATTTGTGATTTTTGAAGGGCTATTATTATTTATGTATTTGGCATGAAAAGAGCCCCCGTCAGCTTTTGTTTGTTTTCTGTTTCACGTTATGTGTGTTATGCCTCCAACACACACCACCTCGGTGTCATTATGTTCCTTCCTTTGTACGCTTTCTGTTCGTGCAATCGTTGTCGGTCGTTGATAACGTCACGCTGGCTTTCTTTAGTTCTGGTTGGTCCGCTTTTATGTTTGGTTTTGTTTTTTCGTTCATTTCCGTTTGCCTGCACGTCTGACGCACATGACAGTCCTCGGGTGGCAGGAGCAGATTTGCATATGTCATGCTGATAAGCCGCTGGATTTCACTCTGGCTAAGTGGGGACACATCTGACCGCAACGTGTAAATGCACGTGGATTAAAATCCCATCACCACGCAATGCAGATACGAGACACGTAAAAGCGTCCCAAATGTCAACGGGGCCAGGGTTGATGTCAGCGAGACAGACGAAGAAACAGAGGGATGGAGAGAGGAACAGAAAGAGAGAAAGAGAGAGAGATGGAGAGAGCATCAGCGTGCCTCTTTGGTGACCGTCTCACATTTGGATTTCATTTTTTCCCAGAGACACAAACGCCGCCAGGACGCTCCGTGATCCGCACTGAACCTGCCAAATACAATTACGTGAAGGAAAACCGTTCTGCTGGATGCCGACTTCCCTCCGGTACCCAGTGGTGGACAGTTGTGGTGCTGACCACTGTAGGATGCAGCTGGAATGCAGTCTCCTTCCCGCCGGTGCAGACGGTTCGCGGCCTGCTTTAAATGGGGTCTTCCGATATTGGACGGCATGTTCAGAATTCAGGATTCAGAGGTTTTATTGCCATATACCAAACAGACAGGCAGTTATTATACTGGACGAAGAAATTCTGATTTTGCCTTCCTTCCATTTTTTTTTCTTTTTAAGAAAAGAAAAATAGAATTATATATATATCTGAGGAAAAAGAAGCAGGACTTAAGAAAATGGAAGAGTGTTTTATGTACAGATGAGAAGATATATGTTATGTACATATGAGGTAGGTGGTATTAAACATGTAAAATAAAAATGTAAAATGTGTGTGTGTGTGTGTGTGTGTTGGGAGTGCCTTTTGGACATTTCAAGTTCTTGGAGTTCTAGTGGATGTCCAGCATTCTCACTAAATGTGAGAGGGCTGTGAGCATGTCAATGGACCTGGAGAGGGTCTACGTCCAGTACGTTCTGGACACGGGTCAGGACTGACGGGGCCTTTTCAGGCACATCATCACAGTTGGAGTCAGTGTGCCACCACTGTAATCACGGAGACGGGAAACGAGGACACAGAGAGCTTCACACACACACACACACACACACACACACACACACACACACACACACATATATACATACACACACACACATATACATACACACACGTGAACACACACACGCGAACACACACACGCGCGAACATGCGCGTGCGCACACACGCACAGACACACACGCAGACACATACACACGCGAACACACACACATACACACACGTGAACACACACGCGCGAACACACACACGCGCACGCGAACACACACGCGAACACACACACGCGCGAACACACACACACGAGAACACACGCGCGAACACACACACGCACACACACACACACGCGCGAACACACACGCGCACACACACACACGCGAACGCACACACACATACACACACACACAAATATACACACACACACGCACACACACACACGCACACACACACGAACACACACACACGAACACACACACACGCGAACCCACACACACACGCGCACACACACACACACACACACACATACACACATATATACATACACACATACACACACACACATATACATACACACACACACGTGAACACACACACGCACACACACACACACACACGCGCGAACACGCGCGCGCACACGCAGACACACACGCAGACACATACACACATACATACACACACGTGAACACACACACGCGCGACCACACGCGCGAACACACACACACACACACATACATACACACACGTGAACACACACACGCGCGACCACACGCGCGAACACACACGCGCGAACACACACACACACACGCGCACACACACACGCGCGAACACACACACACACGAGAACACACACATACACACACACGAGAACACACACACACACACACGTGCGAACACACACGCGCACACACACACACACACGCGAACACACACACGCACACACATACACACACACAGAAATATACACACACACACACGCGAACACACACACACACACATA
This sequence comes from Electrophorus electricus, assembly GCF_041902795.1. Taxonomy (NCBI): domain Eukaryota; kingdom Metazoa; phylum Chordata; class Actinopteri; order Gymnotiformes; family Gymnotidae; genus Electrophorus; species Electrophorus electricus. The sequence continues at coordinate 15,221,277 of NC_137517.1, read as the reverse complement.
CATACACACACATGAACACACACACGCACATACACACACGCGAACACACACGCGCACACACGCACGCGCGAACACACACACACACACGAGAACACACACACACACACACACGCGAACACACATGCGCACACACACACACGCGAACACACACACACACACAAATATACACACACACACGCGAACACACACACACACGCGAACACACACACGAACACACACACACGCGAACCCCCACACACACACGCGAACACACACACGCACACACACACACACACACACGAACACACACACACACGCAGTGCTTGTCCGTGGATGCTGTCTGGGTCGACCGCTTTATGTGAGGCTTCTGCTCACTTCTGTTGATGAGACTGTGACTGACGCGCCCCGTGAGCTCCCCGTTGCCACGGCACCCCTCAGTGACCGAGCGCTGAGGTCTTCAAAGACCGGCGGCCCGCTTCATTCGGTCTCGTCTCACGGCTTCATTGACGCCACCAGAGACAAGTGCCCCTCGCCATTCAGTAAGGACCGCCCCCCACATTGCAGTAAGGACCGCCCCTCATAGTGCAGTAACGCCCCTCATAGTGCAGTAACCACCCCCCCCAGAGTGCAGTAAGGACCGCACCCAGAGTGCAGTAAGGACCACCCCTCACCGGCAATCTAGGGCTTTTGGTTCGGATATGACCTGATGCATTTTGTGGGTACATTGTTCTCAGTGCACGCAGAGATGTATTATAATACACTGATAGTAGTGCATGAGAAACCATGTTTGCAGAAGGAGGTAAAATGGAAATGACGCATGTGCTGGTGTGTTTTTTAAGAAGCCCAGACAAAGTATATCCAGATACGATCCAGACATGAAATACATGTTGATCCAAGGTGTAAACAGGCCCATAGAGACAGTCAGAGTCTATTTGACCTTTTATGTAGAAAGCATAAACACATCAAAGACCGTGAAAAAAATCTGTCAAAATTTAGCCACAATTCACCCGTCATTCCAATAAAGTCAATCTGAATTTAAATTTGTTAGTGGGTTTTTTTTTCTGTTTCTCTTTCCTGTGTAGTTTGAGCCACCACCAACATGGGAAGGAAGTCCTGGCTTCTCTGCGTCTCTGTCACGTGGAACACGGTCCACGCTGCATTCTGACAGTGTGCGTGCATGTGAGTTTGAGTGTTTGGTATGTGTTTGTACGTGTGTATTTGTGTGTGCGGGCAAGGCCGGTTTATTTATATAGCACATTTCATGCACAACGGAATTCAAGTCGCGTCACAATTAAAAGAAAAATCATGACGACAACTGGTAAAAAAAAAAAAAAAAAAAAAGTCATAAAACAAAAATGTTTAATAAAAAAACGTAATTAAATTAACGGGAGACTTAATAAGAAGCATAACACAAACAAAAGAGAGGTGCTGTCCCTTAGAGATCCAGACGGTGTGTTTAACAGAGAGCTCTACAGAACAGCCAGTCGACTGTCGGGGGCACTTTTGAAGCTCCGAGACAGCTGAGTCTGTCTCACAGCTGCTGCACAGAAGCTAGACGGCACTCCCCAGTGCTCAGCGACGACACTAGGCTCCATTCACTGATGAGCCCCTGGAGATTTGAGAGGCCTGCCAGGATTGGGCTGTTTGGGCATGTCGGACAGAGGCGTCGGCCCTGAACCGTTCGGCGATTTATTAACAAGCAACGATATCTTAACGTTGATTCTGCAACACACTGGGAGCAAATGTTAGGGATTAAGAGCACCAGAGACGTGTTCAGTCCTTCTGGCTCCAGTCAAATGTCCGTTGTCTTTTCAGGAAGGGCAGTAAGGACACCATGACAATAATCAATCCGGATGGAAATAAAGGCGTTGTGTGTTTCTCCGGGTCTTGATTTGACGAGAAATCCTTCATTTTGTGTTTGTTTGTCGGATGTCAGAATGCTGATTTGGTAACTGGCTGACATGACTGCTCAAGCTGAGAGCACGGCCTGTTCGGATACCCGCGAACCGGTCCATTTGATCGGAGGACTCCAGACTAGAGAGAGGCAGTAAGTCCATATTCCTTTATTTCTTATTTATAATCTTTATTTCTTTATTCAGCTGCAGGACGTTTTGGCACATTCAGCTTGTAATATTTAATATGTGTGTTTCCGTGTGTGTGTGTGTATATATGTGTGTGTGTACTGGCGTTTCACCTTATATATCCCATCGTAGCGATTGCCTTCTTCGGGGGCGTACTTGCTGATTCGCCGGCCCTTCGAGCTCCGAATCACTCTCACTGGCTTTCCTGCCCGCCAATTACGAGACTCCGCCCCATCCTTGTCGTTCAGAGGGGCATCGCAGTTAAGTGCCAGTGCCCTGAGAGGTCAAAGGTCATATTCTATGAGCAACAAGATGAGTGACGCTGAACCCCATCCGCATATCCGCAATCACGACTGGCAAAATCAAGCAAACAAAAAAAAACGCTCTGTCGAGAAGGGAGGGTGTAATTATGCTTATGATAAGAACCATCATCAAAAAAACCCACACCTGTTCATGTGCGTGAGAGTCTGATCGAAGGAGTGTTCTCCGATACGCTTGTTTCCAGAGAGGTCACGACCTCCACTGCCTGTGTAGGTGAACTCATCTCCCCTGTCCTGAAACAACCAGAAATGTCAAAGGTCAAAGGTCAAAGCCAGGATCTATCTTTGTGGAAGCTGTCCTAACCCTAACCTTAACCCAGTTCTGATACATGTAGCTTTTGTACACAACAACCTACCAATATTGCTGATCTGAGACCAGTTTTGTTTGCCTCTCTGAGACCGATTAAGTAAATATGTGCTAATTGAGCTGGTCCTGAAATCATCTTGGTCAGCAGAAGCACTGCCCATCTGATGCCAAGCAGGCCTAAAGTTCCAGTTCATAAAGCTCTTCGCTGTGTTTGGCAGACACGTGCAAAATATTTTGTCCTTTTACAAAACAATTTTGGGGGGTGGGGCTTCTTCTGGCCTGGGCTCTTTAAAACAACCAATCAAAATTCCACCAGTCTTTAAAATTTCTCCTTTACTTATTGCATATGAGGCAAAGGATTGCTTTCACTAAAAAAGCAAGTGGAAAGATTGACACACAGAGAGAGAGAGAGAGAGAGAGAGAGAGAGAGAGAGAGAGAGAGAGAGAAGACGACTAATAAATTCATGCATAAGTTCATAACAGTAACCTGCAAATGAGGGAGAGACAGAAAGACCTCAGAAAAAATGTTATATAACACTCCACACATACTCACTCCGGGCACAATGTCACTCCCTGCACACTCACGCCCCCACACTGTAAACCTCTGCACACTGTCACTCACACACTGTAAATCTCCCCGCATACACACTCCCCGCACACCGACACTTACCACTTCGTCCTCGAAGCCGCCGGCCAGAACCAGCGAATACGAGCCATCGTTACTGCGTCCGTGGATGCCACCGACGTGAGGCCGGTGCACGCCTGCCTCGCTCACCTGCAGCGAGACCAAAACATCTGGTCAGACGGCTGGTCAAACAGACCGCAGAACCCTCTCTAGCATTAACGTACCACCGCGCCAGGCCTGAGTGAAACTCAGCTAAACGCAGTGTAATGAGGGGTTAGAGCTTGTTTTTTGACCCAGGTTTTATATAGTGTATCGGTACAGTTTCACACATACCACGTCTTTCACCATCACGTGATGTAGCAGGTTGCTTACGTGCTACAGTTCAGAGCAGGACCCAGGACCGCTCGCTCCGCACGTTTAGGACGTTTTGTGAAACATGCTTTCAAGCCCAGGAGTGGTACAGAGAACCAATCTCTACACTTCCTGAAATCGGTGGTCTGAAGTTCTCTTCAAGTAAACTCTGCTGCGGCCCGCGACTTAACGGCTTCGACTTACTGCATCACTTAGCTCTTCAAGTTTCCTGAAGGCGCAGAAACCACTGCCATATATTTCATGTAGACTAGCCATACGATGGTCCTATGTTATCGCTACTATGCAACAGTACATCCCTAACAAAACAACACTTTCACAGTATTGTTTGACCGGTGCAAGGTCCCTGTGGAGCGAGTGTGTGTGCGCTGGGAGTATCGTGAAAAACGCATGCATCACGCTGGCCTGCATGGCTAAGCTCTCATGTGAGAACAGCTCCTTGCGTGTGGGATGACGAGCCCCTCCCCCAAACGATCCCAGAATCAGTGCGGACTCGATCGTTCAGCACGAGTGTGAAAACGCCCTTGGAGTCACGTGACCTGACGGTTTCCTCACCTGCACCCGAAACTTCCAGGTGGTTCCGACGGGAATGCCAGGAATGGGTCCATAGTGATTGGAGGGAACGATGGTGCATTCTTTAGTACGACCCACACAAGCCATTCCCTACAACACACACACACACACACACACACACACACACACACACATTACTGTTAGACCCCTTACCTTCTCCTAAGAGCACGTGCAGTGAGAGAAGACAGAGGAACACCCCCTGTCCCGGACGTCTTTAGCCAGGACCTAGTTCGGGTAGCCGCTGTTGACGTGATGTTTCCTGTGCAAACAGGAACACTGGAACATGCGTCTACTAGGACAAGACGGAACTGTGGCTCCAGCCTAACTGCTCGTAAGTCAATCTCATCTACCAGTACTGTTCCAAAACATTCTCAGCAATTCGTATTATATGAAAATATATGAAAACCTCCAGATAAGGATGTAAATGTTCAGAGGAAGTGCCGGAGTCGGACTGGTGCATTTAATGAGCTACCACTCTTCGTAGGAATGAGAGTGAATGTTTTTATTCCAGTGTTTCCAGTAAGGATAGCTAGAGTCTGATTCATGATGGCCAACAGCAGCCAGCCCATAGGAGAGGAAATGAGTCACTGAGGATCTAGGCTGCACCACTCAACATGTACACACAAATATTCACATACACATACTCATCAAAACACACACGCGTACACACAAAAACAATTGTATGCAAGCACACATATAAATGCACCAAAACTCACAACTACATACAGACACACATGCACACTAGTATAAAAACACACAAATACACAATTATGCACATGTGCATACGTACAAACACATCCAAACACACACCCATCCCATATAAAGTTCAATGTCACTGTTAGCCAGAGGCCCACCTAAAGATCAATGAAGCTACTGTCTGTATACACAACCCTGATGAGAAACACAGCACGCCTCTCTGTGCTACTGTCCGTAGGCACGGCTCCGATGAGAGACACAGCACGCCTCTCTGTGCTACTGTCCGTAGGCACGGCTCCGATGAGGGACACAGCACGCCTCTCTGTGCTACTGTCCGTAGGCACGGCTCCGATGAGAGACACAGCACGCCTCTCTGTGCTACTGTCCGTAGGCACGGCTCCGATGAGAGACACAGCACGCCTCTCTGTGCTACTGTCCGTAGGCACGGCTCCGATGAGAGACACAGCACGCCTCTCTGTGCTACTGTCCGTAGGCACGGCTCCGATGAGAGACACAGCACGCCTCTCTGTGCTACTGTCCGTAGGCACGGCTCCGATGAGAGACACAGCACGCCTCTCTGTGCTACTGTCCGTAGGCACGGCTCCGATGAGAGACACAGCACGCCTCTCTGTGCTACTGTCCGTAGGCACGGCTCCGATGAGAGACACAGCACGCCTCTCTGTGCTACTGTCCGTAGGCACGGCTCCGATGAGAGACACAGCACGCCTCTCTGTGCTACTGTCCGTAGGCACGGCTCCGATGAGAGACACAGCACGCCTCTCTGTGCTACTGTCCGTAGGCACGGCTCCGATGAGAGACACAGCACGCCTCTCTGTGCTACTGTCCGTAGGCACGGCTCCGATGAGAGACACAGCACGCCTCTCTGTGCTACTGTCCGTAGGCACGGCTCCGATGAGAGACACAGCACGCCTCTCTGTGCTACTGTCCGTAGGCACGGCTCCGATGAGAAACACAGCACGCTCTGTGCGATGACTCTTGTCTAGCACTTACACTCCTCACCTTTAAAATACTGTACAACAACGCCGTGACCCTGGCCTTCGGACCGTATCTGGATTTCACAGGACTGCACCTGGGAAACACAGTTCTATGACAGTGGAGTGTGTTACAGATTTACGCTGTAAACGAGACGTGAGCCTCTCTAAGGAAAGGCTTGAGTCAAGAGTCACACTTTGACTTTCCCGGCAAGCATCCCTGTTGATATGAGAGCGAATATCCTCAGGCACCGCATGTATCTGTGGAAAACACGGACGACCCAGTGTCTGTGGCTTTTGAACTGGCACAGGGATCAGGTCCTGAGGTCCAGCTGTCAGCTGGTCCAGGGAAGGAGGAGACTACATCAGCCCTGACCCGCTTCCAGAGCAGCTCTCCCGAACTTTCGTCTTCCTTTAAGTCAGCGTTCCGAGTAGCCGTTTTGTCTAGTAATACGTGGTTCGCTCAGCTGGACTAGGGACTGATGTGGAAGACATAAGAGCATGGGAGTGTATAGAGGAGTGCGTAGAGGAGTGTGTAGGGGGAGTGTATAGAGGAGTGTGTGGAGGGAGTGTATAAAGGAGTGTGTAGAGGAGTGTATAGAGAAGTGTGTAGGGGGAGTGCGTAGGGGAGTGTATAGAGGAGTGTGTGGAGGGAGTGTATAAAGGAGTGTGTAGGGGGAGTGCGTAGGGGAGTGTATAGAGGAGTGTGTAGGGGGAGTGCATAGAGAAGTGTGTAGGGGGAGTGCGTAGGGGAGTGTATAGAGGAGTGTGTGGAGGGAGTGTATAAAGGAGTGTGTAGGGGGAGTGCGTAGGGGAGTGTATAGAGGAGTGTGTAGGGGGAGTGCAAAGAGAAGTGTGTAGGGGGAGTGCATAGGGGAGTGTATAGAGGAGTGTGTGTCTCTCACCTTGCCCCAGTCTCGCTGGCTCCCGTTGGTGGCTGAAGGCATCTTGGCCTTTTTCTTACTGGTCTTCAGCTTCTCACCTGCTTTCACTACCTCACTGGTGTCATTTTTACAGGTGGGGCAGTACCTGGAGATCAAACACACACACACACACACACACACACACACACACAAACACACATGCGCGCGCACACACACACACACGCATACACACACACACATGCGCACACACACATGCGCACACACATATGCACACTGTTAAAATGTCTAAGGCAGTGTTGGGTATGACTCAGCCTCTTCATTGTGCTCACGGTGTGTGTGTGTGTGTGTGTGTGTGTGTGTGTGTGTGTGTGTGTGTGTGTGTGTGAGAGAGAGAGTGAGAGTGATGTGTGTGTATGAGCATGTGTGTGTGTGTGTGTATGTGTGTGTGTGTGTGTGTGTGTGAGAAAGTGAGCATGTGTTTGTGTGTGTGTGTGTGTGTGTGTGTGTATGTGTGTCTCACCAGTCCTCGTCCTCTGGGATGGTAGACAGTGGGGGGTTGAGGCAGTACAGGTGGAAGGCCATGTTACACTCGTCACACAGAAGCTGCATGTGGGCGTCCTGCTTCCCTCCACACACACAACACGAACAGAAACGACACTCCGCCTCTGGGTCTGCCTTACAGTGCTTACACTCAGGACCACTCTTACCTGACACACATACACACACACACACAGTAATATAAACCATCTACACACAGTACACTGTTTATATAAACCATATTGTATCTTGTAGCTAATTAAAAATACAAAGACTGTCCACCAAGTGTTTGGGGATGATGCAAAGGGGGTGAAAGAGTATTACACACATGAACACGCACACACACAAAAGAGTATTACACACATGAACATGCACACACACAAAAGAGTATTACACACATGAACATGCACACACACAAAAGAGTATTACACACATGAACATGCACACACACAAAAGAGTATTACACACATGAACATGCACACACACAAAAGAGTATTACACACATGAACATGCACACACACAAAAGAGTATTACACAAATGAACATGCGCACACACAAGAGTATTACACACATGAACATGCGCACACACAAGAGTATTACACACATGAACACGCACACACATGAAAGAGTATTACACACATGAACATGCACACACACAAAAGAGTATTACACACATGAACATGCACACACACAAAAGAGTATTACACACATGAACATGCACACACAAAAGAGTATTACACACATGAACATGCACACACACAAAAGAGTATTACACACATGAACATGCACACACACAAGAGTATTACACACATGAACACGCACACACATGAAAGAGTATTACACACATGAACACGCACACACACAAGAGTATTACTCACATGAACATGCACACACACAAAAAGGAGTATTATATACATGAACATGCACACACATGAAAGAGTATTACACACATGAACATGAACACACACGAAAGAGTATTACACACATGAACACGCACACACACAAAAGAGTATTACACACATGAACATGCACACACACGAAAATGCATTCCACACATGAACATGCACACACACGAAAGAGTATTACACACATGAACATGCATACCCACATGAAAGGAGTATTACATACATGAACACGTACACACATAAAAGGGGATTGCATACATGAACACACACATGAAAGAGGTTTACACACATGAACATGAACACACAAATGAAAGAGGTTTACACACACGGACACAGACACATGAAAGGGGACTACTGTATAACCGGCATTACGTGTACTGAGGAACTGTGTATATATTTGTGTCCTTCGGAAATGATCTCCCACTCTCTTTAAACACTTTTTCTCCATAATGAAACGTTTGTTTGTGAATGTGTCCTTGAGGTGTTCTGTGTGTGTGTGTGTGTGTGTGTGTGTGTGTGTGTGTGTGTGTGTGTGTGTGTGAGCCTACGTTTGAACTGGCCATCTGCATGAGAGAGAGGTGGAGCTCCAGGTTTCTCTATATTGTAGATCTCATCCAGAAACAACAGTTTACAGTCACCAATTACATCCCCTGGACCTCTGCAAAACAGCCAATAAGACACAGCATCATTTCTGTGTAGGATGATACTTCAGCACAAACAGAGTACCAGTGTCACACTACATGGAGTAGAACAGATATATAATAGACACATTATTTTAGTGAGCAGTGTCTGACCTTTTTGTTATGTGTTAAGATTTCTTTCTAGTTAAGATGCTTTGATAATTTAGCGTAACGTTGAGCTCATAACTGTTCTGCTCATTCTGAACATAACATTGCAGACCTATACAATAACAAACTGTCTATCCAGAAAGGTAAACATTACATAATGTATATTAACTCCTAACATTCATTTTCACTCTGATATCTTGACTATTTAATTACAAGGTTAAACCTTCCGAGTGTTTCTCGTCCACTTTCTGCCCAGTGGCTTCCTCAAAACTGGACGTCGGAGGTCGCGACCCCTCCTTCCGGATTGCCCTGAAATCGTACTACAGCCTTTTTCCGTGCAAGGATGTGGCTCCAGGGAAACGGGATGGCGGAGCAGTTCACTGTGTTAACACGTTAACACGTTAACAACGCTTCCTCTTCTGCCACAGCTAGCACGTTTGTAACTTTAGCATACATGGTCACTACTTAACACACAAACGACCGTGACACTGCCCACCATAACTAAGTGGGTTTAGTAGATGACATTGGTGATATTAGTGTGATTTAAACCAAGGTATGAGCTAGCAGTAGCTAAATTGCTGAGTAGCTTGCTTGTTGGCTAGCTTGCTGTGTGTTGTGTATTTAAGTGGTAGTGTCAGCAAAGTAATCTAGTGAAACCAACTGTGCTAGTATTAGTTAACCATTAGCTAATTTTAACTAATTTAACAGCATATGTAACTTAATTGTGACTTAAACTGGCCATTTGTTGGGCCTAGCTAGCATTTGCTAAATGTTAGCTAATGCCTGGCCCACACTACAGGATAATCAGGCTGATTTTGAGGTCAATTTGCTCCTCCTGACAATCACGAAAGGTCTTCTGATATTAAGGTCTTAAATGATGATCGTACCAGATTATCCTGTGGTATGGGCTGTCTGTAATCCCATTTTTAAGCTTCTGATCTATTCCCAGTTCAGATGGTTCCTAAATATTAAACATGGTCAGTATTTATGACTCAGTATCCTGTAGTGTAGGGTGGACGCCGATTCTCTGGTGTGAAATGCCAGTGGAATGGAATGAATGCGAGAAGCGGTAAGCACGGATGCTAAATCAAGAACTAAGCGGACTACGGAGAAGGAGGATAAACCGCCGAGCCGTGGCAACAGCGTGAATGTCTGTATAGTGGGTGCTGTACAACATCCTAACAGAAGCAACAAAGAAAGGAATTTTAACATTCATTCGCTATGTTTGTTTAGATCTAAAGTCATGTAGGTTTACAAGAAAGCCTGTGATGCAGGATCAAACCTAGGTTTAGGTGTAGATGTAGGTTTAGATGTGGGTTTAAGTGTAGGTGTAAGTTCTATATAGGTTTAGGTGTAGGTGTAAGTTCTATATAGGTTTAGGTGTAGGTTTAGGTTTAGATGTAGGTGTAGGTGTAAGTGTAGGTTTAGATTTAAGTGTAGGTGTAAGTGTAAGTTTAGATTTAGGTGTAGGTGTAGGTTTAGGTTTAGATGTAGGTGTAGGTGTAAGTGTAGGTTTAGATTTAAGTGTAGGTGTAAGTGTAAGTTTAGATTTAGGTGTAGGTGTAAGTGTAGGTTTACATTTAGGTGTAGGTGTAAGTGTAGGTTTAGGTATAGGTGCAAGTTTAGGTGCAGGTGTAGGTTTAGGTGTAAGTTTAGGTATAGGTTTGGGTTTAGAGAGACGGCTCTTTTACCCAAGGAGGATCTTCACCCGGACCTCCTTGTTGGTTCTGGAGATGTGCTTGAGGGACGTGATCTCGGCATCATACCAGAAGCCCCGTTCCTCTGGCAGCTCCAGGTTGTAGTTGACCATCACCACCTGGCCCACCTCCAGCTCCTCGAAGCGCAGCAGCATCCGGGCCCGTGGCCGCACGTCCTCGCCGTTCATCTCCACCACGCCGTTCTCAGGGTAGCTGCGCACATGGAGCACGGAAGCAAGAGCCATGATCCGGACTCTCGAGCCCAGCAACGCCCGCGATACTCAGATCTCCCTGTGATAACGTGCTTCTCGTTGATATCGCAACAGACTCCGTTCAGTGCACTCTGTTTGAACTATGAAACCCTCCTGCAGAGCCTTACACAGTCTCATGTTCACTCAAAAGCGTCATCGTCGTGAGTCGTGCCACTGACAGTCTCACACTCACACCAGCTATCACATCAGCTCTAGAAAATGCAGGCCACAGGTCCCCAGTTTTTGGTTTTAACATTGTAGAGAGCATGACGTCCACTGAATCACTGGTGTGTGTGCAAAAGGGCAGTGGTTTCTCTGTGGTTAAGGTACTTGACTAGTAATCAGGAGGTTGCTGGTTCAAGTCCCAACACTGCCAAGCTGCCACTGTTGGGCCCTTGAGCAAGACCCTTAACCCTCAAGTTGTACTCAGTCATACTTGTAAGTTGCTTTGGATACAAGCATCAGCTAAATGCTGTAAATGTAAAAGCACTATCTTTGAGTCTGGAAGGTCCTAAAAGTTGTGCTGATGTGCCTGCCTTTTCCCTGAGCTCTGCAATTTCACCCTGGGGGTGAAATACTTGCCCCCTAAACCCTGCAATTTGACCCTGAAGCAAAACACTCAACCTTGATGGCTCCGGCTTTTTACAGCAGGGCAAAGCACTAATCCCCCAATGGCTGTGGCAGTGCTGGAACACAGAAGAGCACTGTTTTGGGAATAAGAACGATATACATCCTTAACAAAGACAGATAACTATCAACAGTTGACAAAAAACGGTGACACAACTAACTGTATTTAGACTGAATCAAATCAAACACTGGAGTGGTTTTTCCCAGATCTTGCAACCCAAAACTACAAACCACAAAGAGAATGGACCAGTCGCAATATGAATATGCTGACCACTTTGATGAAAAATAAGTCTTTTTTTTTTGTAGAGGACATTAACATCAGATCAGCATGACATAGGATACATTCACCTTATAATTTATTTTGCCAAGCACTTTACTTGATGTGTTTGTGTGTGTGTGTAAAAGAAAGTGTTTACAATTTTGGCAGAACTGATGCTACTGAACACAGTTCTTAACACAGCTACTGCTGAACACAGGAGTTTTCTAAGGGCATGGCTAGAAAACAGCAAGATCAATGTGAGGATGCGTAAGGAAGAGAAATACAAATGTGAGGATGTGTTTGTGATAGAGAAATATAACGTGAGGATTTGAGGGTGTGTGAGAGAGAGTAACAGAACGTGGTGACGTGTGTGAGAGAGTTACACAGTTTTTAAAGACCCTAGGTTTGCTGGCAGAGACTTCTGCACACAGTTTCTGGGGACCCGTAACTGCTCAGTCGTGGCAGTCCTTCCATAACGGCCAGAAATTTCACGGTGCAGCTTCAAGATTAGTGCTCGGGACACAAACCATGAACTAAACACAGGACTTAACGACATACACCTAAATGCATAATTAAATATAGAAGCTTGTGTTTGTTTACTCTCTCTCTCTCTCTCTCTCTCTCTATCTATCTATCTATCTCTCTCTCTCTCTCTCTCTCTCTCTCTCCACTTCTCTTGGTTCTAAAGGCTAGCAGAGGGAGCAAGAAAGGCAAACCATGTCTGGGGTTTGAGTTACAAACCACATGTGGCTCATTTTGTTTGCTAACAATTGGACAACAGAACAGGGCCTTAAGACTGACCAACCACAGCAGAGCCTTAAGACTGACTCCAATCACAGCAGAGCCTTAAGACTGACTCCATCCACAGCAGAGCCTTAAGACTGACTCCATACCAACTAAAACCTTCGGTTTCAGTTGTTCAGGAGTCTGAACACTGAAAGACTGAACTCTGCAGGACTGAACCCTGTGAACTGAACCCTGGCTTCTGTCTTAGTCAGCTCCATAATCCCTAACCCTCACCTTAGATCAGTAATGTAAAATGTTCGGTTGAATTTTCTGTTGTATTCTGCGTCTCTTCTTCCCTGAAGGTGAAGAAACCTGCACCCATTGAAGCTCCACTGGAATCTTCAACAATAAAACTGAAGGTGCCTTGAAGTTTTCTTAGAAATTCTCTCCCCAGTTTCCATCAAAAACACGTGGTTTGCATTTCTGACAAACTGTTTTCCCTCACAAATTATATCACACACATACACGCGGGCACTCACAAACAGAAATGTGTACGGTTCAACTGCGACCACAACACATGCAAGGGAAGAAAAGCTCCCACTCTCCAACAGACCGCAGTGCTCACTACACACACACTGACACGCACACACACTGACACGCACACACACACACACGCACTGACACGCACACACACACACACACACACACACTGACACACACACACACACACACACACACACACACATGCATACACACACATTACAACTTACAACAGAGCAGAATATATATCCAGGAAAAACAACATAATGCTTTTAGGTCGTGTGAGAGCAATATTTACATTTATATATATTTTATTGTACATGCATGTTTATTTTACATTTTATTCCAGACCGGGTTGGTTCATGCCAGGTAAAATGTATTTTTGCGACCGTTTCATTTTTAAAAATTTTTTTTTTAGGGCAGCTACTATTCGTGCCGTCTGTGAGTATGTTTTGGTGAGCATACGTTGCAGCGCAAAAATAAAAAGAAACGCTCACCGCTCCCGAGAACACACTGGTATCCATGGCAACGGCGGGCTCTGAATGAATTTGCCATGGAAGGGAAACGAGAGATAAAAAAAAAAGAACGAGAGGAAAAGAAAAAAAGAGGAGTGTGGATCGTTCGTCTCCTATGGCTGTAGGCAGAAATCTGAGAAGGAGGGAGAGTGTGGATTTTAATAAGCACATTCTAACCTGGCAGACAGATGAACACACACACACACACACACACACACACGGGACAGACAACACCCGTTCATCCCTCCATCCCTCCATCCCTCCCTCATCTCTTCTAAGGCCCCAGGCAGGGCAACACTGAGGTTTAGAAGTTCAAGTTTAAAAAATAAAAGTCCTTCCATTAATGTTGTATCACCCAGATTATTTCAGTAATTAATTCCACCTTCTGGACTCATCTAATTAGCGGATCCCTGTGGAAAAACATTTACTTTCTGATCTTACCCATTTCTGGTTCAACTGTTCAGGTGCTACAGAAGACAGAGTGTATGGCTGCAATGAGACCCCGAACACAGAGAGATACTCCTGGGCGCTGCCTGGCGTTTTCCTCTGCTTTGAAATCGGGTTGAAATGAGCAGTAAAGGAGTGTTATGGGTCACAACCAGCAGCTGAAACTTAACTCTAGAGAGGCTCTTATTCTGCTAATAGGGTTAGGCTTCATAACCTCAAGCGTTGGGGTTTATAACTGGGGTTGGGTGCCAAAACCATACTGCGTGAACTGAAGCGCCCTCCAGTCGGGTGTCAACATTTCAGGCTGGCGGAGGTGTAGTAACCATGTGAGGAATGTTCAGCACCAATATGGTCCCAGTTCCTGTATGATCATTTCACACCGCACCAAATCGCCACACACATGTAAAGGGTTTGTTCAGTGAAAAATAACATTTGCATTAGTTTTCGCTTACCTCTGACCCATTACATAGGCCAAGACATGTTCGGAGTCCAAATTTAATTTTTTTAGTTTAGAACAAAAGCTGCTAACATTCCTAACAAACACTGGTCAACAGCAAGGATGACAGTCTTTGTAAACAAGGTACACATCCACAAACCTCTCTCAACCTGCTCAAACCGTACCCAGGTTGTTGCCCGTAGCGATGACATTTTTAGTCACTTTTGTACTTAACAGTGAGTCACGCTGCATTCTAAAACAACAATCGAGCACATCTGTTCTAATTGGAAAATCACGGAAATTAAATTTTTCACTAAAGAACCCCTTTAGATAAACGCCTGATCTGTCAAGTGAAACATTTGCCCTCTGGTTCCCCGAAAAGGACGCAACAGTCAACAGAAACATGATGGCATGTCACGTTGTCATCGTTAGTTAACCTCACACTTGCTCTGATGGCAGCAGTAGCTAGAATCCTTAAACACATTGAAATACCTAAAACCTAAATGGTCTAAAGTGAGGGTATATTTCACCAAAAAGGATTCCAATACTAAGACATGCAACAAATGTTTAAAGGAGCAATAAGTCATTTTTTCTAAGTATTTCTGAAAATATTTATGAAAGTGATTATTAATTAAGTATATATTTGTTTAGAAACTGCAGCACATTTGAGATGAAGAATCTAATTCCTCGGTAGTCCTCAAATGAAACCATTTATACTCAATAGATCAGGTCTGTCAGATGTTCAAAAATAATTTTACTACAGAACATCTGAAACATCCAGACCACTAAGTGTCAGTATAATGGATGTTTCTTTAGCAGAAACGAGTTTTTGCTCCTTTAAAAGCCATTGCATGTAAAAGGGGAACACGTCAAATTTCATGAAGCATCTGGCGACACAAGAGCCACACGAGAGCAAAGGGATGGACCGACAGCTTGAGTGACCCCACGCCAAGCACATCAGCAGGCACCGTGGGTCGAGACGGTTTGAAGTTCAAATTTGCCTTAGAAATTTAAATAAACACATTCTGCAAAAACAAACAAAACAAACGACACCCAGCCCTATTTACAACCCAAACCCTCCTTGTCTGTGGACACATCAGCCCCCACAGCTCTGATTGGTCGAATTAAGCATGCATGAGCACTGCTGGATTGGCCACACTGTCCGCATCTACAAAGCAAGCACAGTTGCAGGTAAGAACGTGTGATATATCATTTGTAAATCCTTATCACAATATTGGCATTGTAATACTGATATTGGTGAAGGAGAAAGCAAATCACAAATAAGTTGCATGCTGTGAGCGTGCTGACCATTCACAGACATTCTAGTTCACAACCTGCTCTAGTAAACAACTTTGGCCAGAATAAAGTAGGCCAGCCTTTAACTACATCAAGGGTTCATTATATCAAACCTGGACAAGCAGTCCAGGCACCTACCATATACTGAAACCACCTCCTATACTATGTGGTACGTGCAGTTAACATGTAAAACAGAGACGATTATGCAGCTGGCTGGTAGTGCAATATAAATATGAATATAAATATACATATTAATATAAATACAACACCTCTCACTGTCTGATAGGCCAGTAGTACAACACCTCTCTCTGTCTGATAGGCCAGTAGTACAACACCTCGTTTAGTCTGATAGGCCAGTAGCACAACACCTCTCTCTGTCTGATAGGCCAGTAGTATAATACCTCTCTCTGTCTGATAGGCCAGTAGTACAACACCTCTCTCTGTCTGATAGGCCAGTAGCACAACACCCCTCTCTGTCTGATAGGCCAGTACTACAACACCTCTCTCCGTCTGATAGGCCAGTAGCACAATACCTCTCTCTGTCTGATAGGCCAGTAGCACAACACCTCTCTCTGTCTGATAGGCCAGTACTACAACACCTCTCTCCGTCTGATAGGCCAGTAGCACAACACCTCTCTCTGTCTGATAGGCCAGCAGTACAACACCTCTCTCTGTCTGATAGGCCAGTAGTGCAATACCTCTCTCTGTCTGATAGGCCAATAGCACAACACCTCTCTCTGTCTGATAGGCCAATAGCACAACACCTCTCTCTGTCTGATAGGCCAATAGCACAACACCTCTCTCTGTCTGATAGGCCAGTAGCACAACACCTCTCTCTGTCTGATAGGCCAGTAGTACAACACCTCTCTCTGTCTGATAAGCCAGTAGCACAACACCCCTCTCTGTCTGATAGGCCAGTAGCACAACACCCCTCTCTGTCTGATAGGCCAGTAGCACAACACCTCTCTCCGTCTGATAGGCCAGTACTACAACACCTCTCTCCATCTGATAGGCCAGTAGCACAACACCTCTCACTGTCTGATAGGCCAGTAGTACAACACCTCTCTCTGTCTGATAAGCCAGTAGTACAACACCTCTCTCTGTCTGATAGGCCAGTAGCACAATACCTCTCTCTGTCTGATAGGCCAGTAGCACAACACCTCTCTCCGTCTGATAGGCCAGTAGCACAACACCTCTCTCTGTCTGATAGGCCAGTAGCACAACACCTCTCTCTGTCTGATAGGCCAGTAGTACAACACCTCTCTCTGTCTGATAGGCCAGTAGTACAACACCTCTCTCTGTCTGATAAGCCAGTAGCACAACACCCCTCTCTGTCTGATAGGCCAGTAGCACAACACCCCTCTCTGTCTGATAGGCCAGTAGCACAACACCCCTCTCTGTCTGATAGGCCAGTACTACAACACCTCTCTCCGTCTGATAGGCCAGTAGCACAACACCTCTCACTGTCTGATAGGCCAGTAGTACAACACCACTCTCTGTCTGATAAGCCAGTAGTACAACACCTCTCTCTGTCTGATAGGCCAGTAGCACAACACCTCTCTCTGTCTGATAGGCCAGTAGTACAACACCTCTTTTAGTCTGATAGGCCAGTAGCACAACACCTCTCTCTGTCTGATAGGCCAGTAGCACAACACCTCTCTCTGTCTGATAGGCCAGCAGTACAACACCTCTCTCTGTCTGATAGGCCAGTAGTACAATACCACTCTCTGTCTGATAGGCCAGTAGCACAACACCTCTCTCTGTCTGATAGGCCAGTAGCACAACACCTCTCTCTGTCTGATAGGCCAGTAGTACAACACCTCTCTCTGTCTGATAGGCCAGTAGTACAACACCTCTCTCTGTATGATAAGCCAGTAGCACAACACCCCTCTCTGTCTGATAGGCCAGTAGCACAACACCCCTCTCTGTCTGATAGGCCAGTAGCACAACACCCCTCTCTGTCTGATAGGCCAGTACTACAACACCTCTCTCCGTCTGATAGGCCAGTAGCACAACACCTCTCACTGTCTGATAGGCCAGTAGTACAACACCTCTCTCTGTCTGATAAGCCAGTAGTACAACACCTCTCTCTGTCTGATAGGCCAGTAGCACAATACCTCTCTCTGTCTGATAGGCCAGTAGCACAACACCTCTCTCCGTCTGATAGGCCAGTAGCACAACACCTCTCTCTGTCTGATAGGCCAGTAGCACAACACCTCTCTCTGTCTGATAGGCCAGTAGTACAACACCTCTCTCTGTCTGATAGGCCAGTAGTACAACACCTCTCTCTGTCTGATAAGCCAGTAGCACAACACCCCTCTCTGTCTGATAGGCCAGTAGCACAACACCCCTCTCTGTCTGATAGGCCAGTAGCACAACACCCCTCTCTGTCTGATAGGCCAGTACTACAACACCTCTCTCCGTCTGATAGGCCAGTAGCACAACACCTCTCACTGTCTGATAGGCCAGTAGTACAACACCACTCTCTGTCTGATAAGCCAGTAGTACAACACCTCTCTCTGTCTGATAGGCCAGTAGCACAACACCTCTCTCTGTCTGATAGGCCAGTAGTACAACACCTCTTTTAGTCTGATAGGCCAGTAGCACAACACCTCTCTCTGTCTGATAGGCCAGTAGCACAACACCTCTCTCTGTCTGATAGGCCAGCAGTACAACACCTCTCTCTGTCTGATAGGCCAGTAGTACAATACCACCCTCTGTCTGATAGGCCAGTAGCACAACACCTCTCTCTGTCTGATAGGCCAGTACTACAACACCTCTTTTAGTCTGATAGGCCAGTAGCACAACACCTTTCTCTGTCTGATAGGCCAGTAGTACAACACCTCTCTCTGTCTGATAGGCCAGTAGTACAATACCTCTCTCTGTCTGATAGGCCAGCAGTACAACACCTCTCTCTGTCTGATAGGCCAGTAGTACAATACCTCTCTCCGTCTGATAGGCCAGTAGCACAACACCTCTCTCTGTCTGATAGGCCAGTACTACAACACCTCTTTTAGTCTGATAGGCCAGTAGCACAACACCTTTCTCTGTCTGATAGGCCAGTAGCACAACACCTCTCTCTGTCTGATAGGCCAGTAGTACAACACCTCTCTCTGTCTGATAGGCCAGTAGTACAACACCTCTCTCTGTCTGATAAGCCAGTAGCACAACACCCCTCTCTGTCTGATAGGCCAGTAGCACAACACCCCTCTCTGTCTGATAGGCCAGTAGCACAACACCCCTCTCTGTCTGATAGGCCAGTACTACAACACCTCTCTCCGTCTGATAGGCCAGTAGCACAACACCTCTCACTGTCTGATAGGCCAGTAGTACAACACCTCTCTCTGTCTGATAAGCCAGTAGTACAACACCTCTCTCTGTCTGATAGGCCAGTAGCACAACACCTCTCTCTGTCTGATAGGCCAGTAGTACAACACCTCTTTTAGTCTGATAGGCCAGTAGCACAACACCTCTCTCTGTCTGATAGGCCAGCAGTACAACACCTCTCTCTGTCTGATAGGCCAGTAGTACAATACCACTCTCTGTCTGATAGGCCAGTAGCACAACACCTCTCTCTGTCTGATAGGCCAGTACTACAACACCTCTTTTAGTCTGATAGGCCAGTAGCACAACACCTTTCTCTGTCTGATAGGCCAGTAGTACAACACCTCTCTCTGTCTGATAGGCCAGTAGTACAATACCTCTCTCTGTCTGATAGGCCAGCAGTACAACACCTCTCTCTGTCTGATAGGCCAGTAGTACAATACCTCTCTCCGTCTGATAGGCCAGTAGCACAACACCTCTCTCTGTCTGATAGGCCAGTACTACAACACCTCTTTTAGTCTGATAGGCCAGTAGCACAACACCTTTCTCTGTCTGATAGGCCAGTAGTACAACACCTCTCTCTGTCTGATAGGCCAGTAGTACAATACCTCTCTCTGTCTGATAGGCCAGTAGTACAATACCTCTCTCTGTCTGATAGGCCAGTAGTACAACACCTCTCACTGTCTGATAGGCCAGTAGTACAACACCTCTCACTGTCTGATAGGCCAGTAGTACAACACCTCTCTCTGTCTGATAGGCCAGTAGTACAACACCTCTCTCTGTCTGATAGGCCATTAGTACCATACCTCTCTCTGTCTGATAGGCTAGATCTTAACTTTCCGAACACCAGCTACTAAATCAGTGGACTCTTACTTATGTCTGACACAGAACACCACTGCCTCTATTAGCATATCACTGTCTCCATTAACACTGTACCAGAATATGGATTTCCTCCACAGAGATAATAAACCACCACAGTAAGTTGCACTGGCGTGTCTGCTAAATGCTGTAAATGTAAATGTAATATTACTATAGCACTGTCTCATTTTTCAGAGCACTGTTACCATTAGCATAGTACTGTCTATATTAGCATAGCATTGCGTATATTACCATAGCACTGTCCCCATTAGCATAGCATTGACTATATTAGCATATAACTGTATCTATTTGCATAGCACTGTCTCTATTAGCATAGCACTGTATATATTAACATAGCACTGTCCATCTTAGCATTCAACTGTCTCCAGTATAACATAGAGCTGTCTCCATTAGCACAGCTCAGAATATCAGGAACAATTTGTTAAAGTTATATTATGAAGGACATATCTTTGAGAAAAAAATGTGTGTTGTGTTGCATGGAATAGCCACTATGACTGTAGTCACACTAAATTCTCTCTCACAGTCAAGAGCTGGCTGTGCTTTTCTGTATCTGTTGAAATGTTCACCAGATTTAGTTTTTCAGAGACAGATGGAGGGAAGTGAGAAAAAGAAAAAGAGCAGAATAAGTAGAGAGACACAGAGAGAGACACAGAGAGGGAGAGAGAGAGAGACATAGATAGGAAACAGAAAGAGAGACAAGGCAACTTGTCGTAGAAACTAACACTGACCCTGAGTCTGTTCCGGCCATGTTAGCAGTACTGCGTCTGAATGTAACCCTGGCCCCCTCCCAAACGCCAGTTTTCCCAGCATGCATTGCTGTCTCACTGAGACAGACAGAACACATTTACCTCACACAACAAAAAACCGTGCTGATGTTTGGCCAAACATTCCAGACCAGGCGCTGTGACGGCTACTTACTCCTCATATTTGATGTGGTACGTGACGTCGTCTTTGCCGTGCGCTGCGGCAACCGTCCGGGACGTCGAGGGCTCCTCGCCGTCCGAGTGTAATCCTACGCTGCCTGTGCCGTTTGGCTCCGCCTCCGGCGCCTTTCCGTTAGTCCGTTTGCTAGGCCTAACTCTGGCGGCAGGGGGCGCCGTTTCCACCTTGCTGCCGTGTGCTTTGGTGGGGGGCGTGACTTTCTCGATGGTGCCCTCGAACCAGGCGCCGATGCTGATGTCCCTGCAGTCCACGAGCTCATTAATCTGGGGCAGGAGAGGAGCGAGGTTAGGCTGCTACTGCACAGTAAATCATTACTGCAATATTGGGCTTTGTGACGCTGATATTAGAGGGTCACGCTAGCTACATTCACCCAGCGGACGTTTTTACTGATGAGAGACATTCTCAAATGGTTGTAAAAAGCAGTCAATGTCATGTCCCTTCTCAATTTGCCGCTATAGCCTTGAAATGCTCCTGTAACCATAGTAACAGATGCTAAATCTAATGAACAGAATGACAGACAGACAAACAGACATGCTTACAGCACTTTAGGACAGACAGACAGACAGATATTCTTACAGCAGTTTTGGACAGACAGACAGACATGATTACATCACTTTTGGACAGACAGACAGACAGACATGATTACATCACTTTTGGACAGACAGACAGACAGACGTGATTACATCACTTTTGGACAGACAGACAGACAGACATGCGTACAGCACTTTAGGACAGACATACAGACAGACATGCGTACAGCACTTTAGGACAGACAGACAGACATGCGTACAGCACTTTTGGACAGACAGACAGACAGACATGCTTACAGCACTTTTGGACAGACAGACAGACAGACAGACATGCTTACAGCACTTTTGGACAGACAGACAGACAGACAGACAGACAGACAGATGTGGTTATGAACTACAGACTTACATTCTCTTATTCTTACCTTTGTACATTCAAACTTTTATGGCTATGAACAACAAACGCATTTTGTCGGTGTGACACGCATTCGCACACATAAAACATATAACAAAGAGAGAGCGAGGGATGGACAGAGAGGTGGAGAGAGACAGAAAAAAAGGAAAGAGAGAAAGAAAGAGGGTGAGAAAGAAGAAGGAAGAAAAAGGAATGAGCGAGCAAGAGAGATTCACACAGGCGCACATTCCGAAACTCTGCCACCACTCAGCAGGGCAACGTCATGCCAGAAAACACTGGCATACACTGGCACCCTCAGTTCACTACACGCTTTCATATATGTGGGTGTGGGGGGTGTGTGTGTGGAGGGTGTGTGTGGGGTGTGTGTGGGGGGGTGTGGGGGGGTGTATGTGTGTGGATGTGTGTGTGTGTGTGTGGAGGGTGTGTGTGGGGTGTGTGTGTGTGTGTGTGGGTGGGTGTGTGTGTGATTGTGTGGAAGGGTGTATGTGTGGGTCTGTGTGTGTGTGTGTGTGTGGGGTGTGTGTGGGGTGTGTGTGGGGGGGTGTATGTGTGTGGATGTGTGTGTGTGTGTGTGTGGAGGGTGTGTGTGGGGTGTGTGTGTGTGTGTGATTGTGTGGAAGGGTGTATGTGTGTGTGTGGGTCTGTGTGTGTGTGTGTGTGTGTGTGTGGGTGTGTGTGTGTGTGTGTGATTGTGTGGAAGGGTGTATGTGTGTGTGTGTGTGTGTGATTGTGTGGAAGGGTGTATGTGTGTGTGTGTGTGTGGGTCTGTGTGTGTGTGTGTGTGTGGGTGTGTGTGTGTGTGTGTGGGGGTGTGTGTGTGTGTGGGTGGGTGGGTGTATGTGTGTGTGTGTGTGTGTGTGGGTCTGTGTGTGTGTGTGTGGGTCTGTGTGTGTGTGTGTGGGTGGGGGGGGTGTGTGTGATTGTGTGGAAGGGTGTATGTGTGTGTGTGTGTGGGTCTGTGTGTGTGTGTGTGTGTGTGTGTGGGTGGATGTGTGGGTGGGGGTGTGTGTGTGTGTGTGTGTGTGTGTGTGTGTGTGGGGGTGTGGGTGGGTGTGTGTGTGTGGGGGTGTGGGTGTGTGGGGGGGGTGTATGTGCGGTTTCACTGTGGTGTGTGTGCCATTCAGTTGGTGTCATTATGTGGTGTGTGTAACTATGAACAGTTGCACTATGTGGTGTCTGTGTGCTCCGTTCAGTTAGTGTTACTTTGTGGTGTGTGTAAGTTTGAACCGTTTCACTGTGTGGTGTGTGTGTGTGTGTGTGTGTGGAATTTAGTTAGCGTCAAATGGTGTAAATACGAACAGTTTCACTTTGTGGTGTGTGAAAGTGTGAACAGTGTCACTATGTGGTGTGTATATTTGTGAACCGATTCACTATGTGGTGTGTATATTTATGAACCATTTCACTATGTGGTGTGTATATTTGTGAACCGATTCACTATGTGGTGTGTGTGTGTGGCACTAAGTCAGTATCACTAAGTAGTAGTCTTAGGCTGATAAACGATATTATCAAATATTGCGATAATTTAAATCAGTGATCATATTAAGCAAATGATTGTTCATTTGCTGTCTGTCACATACCATTACCATGTCATATTTTAATGGCCTCATTTTACTTAATCTTTCCTTTGTACAAGCAGTCTAGTCATTGGTTTTCAACCATAAAAGACTTCATTGAATCTTTGGCCACACAAACACAACTCAATCAACTAATTAATTACAAAGACACTTTTTTTTAAACAAGCCACTTAAAAAGATCATAACATATTTTATGTCTGGCAAAGAATGCTAAGGAACATATCCGAAATATGTGACCTACACTCTGGTACATGTGATCTACTCTCCTGTACATGTGAGCTACTCTCCGAAACATGTGACCTTCTCTCTGAAACATGTGATCAACTCTCCTGTACATGTGAGCTACTCTCCGAAACATGTGACCTTCTCTCTGAAACATGTGATCAACTCTCCTGTACATGTGAGCTACCCTCCGAAACATGTGACCTTCTATCTGAAACATGTGACCTATTCTCCAGTACTGGTGATCTACTCTCCAGTACATGATCTACTCTCCGAAATACGTGATCTACTCTCTGTAGGAGCAAAAATACTTGTCCGGAATAAGGGTGTCAATGAGTCAATCTGTCGGTATTTTTGCTTTGAAACCTAACAAATATGGAAAACTTGTTCAGAAATTAACAGTGTTAAATACCATAACGAAGTAAAATAAAAGTAAAATCCCAACACAAGTACTCCAGCAGATGTCTACTAAAGTTAAACTGCTGCGGTCTCTGTAGTAACTGCCTGGGATCATTACATCGATCAAAACCATTTGCTCTTAACAGTTCACTTATGTAGGGCCGCAAGAAAAGGGTCACATGACCGAGACAGATGGGAGACCCTATAACACTCACACAGAGCGCTTCTGAACTGAGTTTGCAACTCGATAATATGCTTTATCGCTGTAATGCTGGAGACAGTAATCATTAGATCAGGGTCACTATGCAGTGTGTCAGGTGCCCAGCCTGCGGGGCAGACATGCAGCCCTGCCCAGGGGGCAGTGTGGACAGACTAATTACAGAGTCACTGGGTTAGACTAAGCACATCTGAAGATTTAGAAAATCAATCTAATATATGTGTCCTGTCTTAAATGCGTCCTTCCATCCACAAAAATCTTTTCCCGTTGACATTAAAGAGAACTTTCTTTTTCTTATGTTAAAATTAATTCCATATATTAATATTACACCTATTACTGGGTAAAAAACACTGATGATTCATTATATATCCCAACATTAAATACTTCAACATGGAATACCTCAACATCCATCACTTCTTATCAATTAAATAAAATTGAAGAAATTAATAGTCAAAAGGGGCTTATTTAAGTGGTGGTCCATCCTTTCTCCGGTCTTGGGGTTGTCTTAAAAGTGTCTCAGCTCGGAATCTCCAGTGGCTCACAGCTGGCTCACCTTGTACACTCCCACGCCTGCGTCTCTGAGAGCCGCTGAAGATGACGTCGACGGCTGACTGTCTGACGTCATGCTGCATGGTTTGGAACCGTTTCCGTGGTTACTGATGACCGCTACAGGGGAAGCTGTGGTAGCTGTGGATGCAGTCAAGCTGGGGAGCGTGTTAGCGGCGACTGGAACTGTGTTACAGACCACGCCCTCAAAACTGTTTGGGGCGGGGCTGTCTGGTGGGTCAGTTTGTGAGCGAATAAGAAGCTGGATAATGTCATTGAGGCCAACGTTGTAATCGAAGAGGGTTTGGCCATCCTCCATCTATGGACAAAAATAAATAAATAAAATAGAAAAGAGATGAATGAACACTAAGGTAAAAATATTAGTGCACACACAAACACACACATTTTTACTCACACACTCTATGAACTATAGTGCAATACTCCGTGCACTGTTAAAAATATCATAGCCCTTAATGTGATGTGATTAAAGATTAAGGCCTTTTTACGAAATATTAATGTTTTGTTTCGTGTAAATGCCGTGATTCACAAAGAAACCCACAGAACATTCATCCGAGACTAGTCAAGATGTCCACAACACACAGACAAAATCGTGATTTGTTAAAGGGCTCATTTGCATTCTGCAGTATCAGTATTTCCAAGGCTGGTATCGTGATAACAATTATCAAATGATGTATTGTTAACCCTTAACATGCATGCACAGCAGAAAAAAAAACACAGCCAGCTGGTCTCACACTCTAAACACACTGATCAACACTTATCAGATACTTTTTCTTGTTTACTCACTTAACAAGCTGCCAGTTTCATAACGCCATAATGTGTTTGTGTTTGTGTGTGTGTGTGAAGGTGTGTGCACGTGTACATGCCCGTGGACGTTCACTCAGCCAAACCAGCCCTCTGTGTGAGAACATACGAGTGTTTTCATTGTTCCTGAAGCTGATGTGCACAAGCAGAGTGGTGCTGCAGTTTCGGCCTATTAACCGTGCTGCTAACCCTGGACTTATCCGCACTGCTAACTCCGGTCCTAGCCACAAACAGCGACTCTCACTGCGGACTGCGCTAGCGCTCTGAGCCGTACTGACATTGCTGCAATCATATGAATAAATAAACAAATAAATAAATAAATCTCAGAATCGTGACGGTCACGTGGGGGGGGATTACTATGGTAACCAAAAAGCCCCCCCTCCCCCCCAGCACGCACGCACGCAAACACACACACACACACACTCACAAATAGTTTATCTGGTTCTGTCACTTTTTTCCTGGCATAGTGCAACATATTACCGCAGACGCAGCACAGGAAAATGGCTTCCTTCTTACGTGAAGACTTATCACCATACTACACTGTCACATTTTCCATTGTGTGTCTGTGTGTTTGAAGATTCCCTGTTTCCTCTCTGCGCTGTTTCGTCAGTGCAAACCGAGGGAACATGGTGGTGGTGGTGGTGTGTTTGTAGTGGGTGGTGCCACAGTCCTGAGTCAGAGCGCAGCTGCCATTTCTCCCGTCTACACCAACAAAACCATGACCGACCCACCGCTCCCCTCCTTATTATGCGTTTGTGTTTGTGTGTGCACGCGTGTGTGTGTGAAGTGAGAGAGGGACAGAGAGGGAGAGCATGTGTGTACGTGTGAGAGAGAGAGAGACAGAGAGAGAGAGAGAGAGAGAGAGAGAGAGAGAGAGGGACAGAGAGAGAGAGAGAGAGGGACAGAGAGAGGGACAGAGAGAGAGAGAGAGACAGAGAGGGACAGAGAGAGAGAGAGAGAGAGACAGAGAGGGACAGAGAGAGAGAGAGAGGGACAGAGAGAGAGAGAGAGAGAGAGAGAGAGGGACAGAGAGAGAGAGGGACAGAGAGAGAGAGGGACAGAGAGAGAGAGAGAGAGAGAGAGAGAGAGAGGGGGAGACAGAGAGAGAGAGAGAGAGAGAGAGAGAGAGAGAGAGAGAGAGAGAGGGAGAGAGAGAGACAGAGAGAGAGACAGAGAGAGAGACAGAGAGAGAGAGAGAGAGAGAAGGAGACAGAGGGACAGAGAGAGAGAGAGAGACAGAGAGAGAGAGAGAGAGCTAGAGGGGACTAGATGGAGGATGACTAACAGCAGGGCTGTGACTGTGTCTTCCTACTCTGGCTTTTGGAGTCCGCCCTGCGCCGTCGGCTGAGCTCCTCTTCCTACACCCAGATCCACTGTTCTCCATCCCTACAGCTCTGCTCCGTACGTCCCTCCACCCCGACAGGCTACACCTCTCCGTTCACCCTCTGTGTGCGCGGCTACGCTCCTCCACCCATCACAAGCAGGAGTACCAGCTCCCTCATGCAGCCCAAACGTTCGCACCCACCTCCCAGATATTTACTCGCCTTCACGCGTGACCTCCATTTTAATTCAATTACCCAGACCTTTCAACGCAACTCACAGCCTCGTTAAACTTGCCGTGCCGCTCACAGTTACCGGCTACCCGCAACTAAAACCTGCCTCCTAGATAAAACCCCTTCCGTGTTCTGAGCAGTCAGGATGCGTTAAGCGTGAGTCTCCTCGTACCTCCCACGTGTAACTAGCAGCTTAATTAATCCACAGTCTGACATCTCTAAACACGAGCAGGCGCGTCTCCCGAGATTTCGCGGACGCCTGTTTTCCTGGACGTCTTGGAAACCAGTCCTCTGCACAAAGACAAACTGATGACATGTGACAGGGATCAAAATATAAAGGAAAATATGATATAAAATATAAAGGTTACTCGTTGTAATTGCTGATGTAATAGAACATGTAGGATGTTGTTAGTGCGCTTTGTGTGGCTGGTGTTCTGTGTGTTACATTTATGTAGAAATTGTATGATATAAATTTTTTTTTTTGTACAAATCTGATAAGGATATCTTGCGTTTGAATGTTGATCCGATATTTGTTGTTAAAAACCGCTGTGGAGCTGCGATTCAGCTGCTTTGGTGAAACTTTGGTGAAATCTAAACAAAATTGTAAAAATACAGAACAACCTTCTTTACGAGACTAAAGCATTTTTCCCCCTTCCACTGCCATACAGAAACTCTTATATTTATTGCCTTGGTCACCTGTTTTGTTCTCAGTTGTACTGTACTCACCCCCAACACACACACACACACACACACACCCCCCCGCTGTTTGGCTGCCTCACTCCACACTGACTCCTGAAATTTACACTAGTTCGTCTGCATTTTTTCTTCATTACTGAATGCAACTGTAATTCCACATCAGCATAATGTTGACTTTACAATTCGTCTTGTGGATTTCAACGGTAAATCCGTTGCCTGCCCGCTCCCTCCACACCAGGCACTAAGTGAGCAGCGGCTACCAGAGCCACCAGTCTCTCTTCGCTCGACCTCTGCTTAAAACCCACACAAACGTCATCTGACTGCAAGACGGTTATTCCGTCTAAAAAAAACAAACCAAAAAAAACATGGACGCTGTTCACTGAAGTTAGCTTATTGTAAAACTCAGCAGGCTAACGGCAAACTCAGCGGTTTTTCCCTCTTTTTCACGGAGTGTGAATATGCTAAAGCCGTAGAGCAATTAAGTTGATGGATTTAGAGAAGGGGAGCGCTTTCTCGATCATTCTGTCCGGTTTCTCCCGCTCTTTGTCCTCTCCTTTACTTCACGGCCAAACTGGAAACGTCGGTTTGCTTCTTTATAAAGACCGGATTAATAAACACACCCCGCTGGTCCGTGGACCCATGGCGGTGAACGCTGCTGAAACGCCGTTTGTCTCTTTTAATGATAGCAATGCATGGATATTTGCATTTCAGTGTATCGTTAATGTGAGGGGAAACGCCATATTTGAACTCTACACCATCGTATAAACTCTTCTCAAATTAACCCAGCTGATACCACGTGACCTGCAAAGCGCCACTGTGATGTTTTTGGGCTGGATTTGTTTCCCTAATTTTTTTTCTCTCCCAATATCTGATCCAGCAGCTTTTAGTTTTTTTTGTTGTTTTTTTTTATATCGACCTGATTCCAATACATGGTATGGGGAGCCCAGTTCATTAGTGATTTGCCTTCTACGACAGGTGCGCTTGACGGTACATTACAGACAGAACAGGCCTGCTGTGTGTCTGAACACACCATGAGTCAGTTGCTACTCAGCAGAGAAACATCCGCCATCTATGATTAAGGGAAATGTGTTGGGTTTTGTTTACACGAGTGAAAATGTCCTGACTCTAAAATCAGACGGATGGGTTCCAGCATTATCGGGGAATAGAGAAGAACCCGAGCCAAAAGACTTTTGTTTGTCTATTTAGAAGGATCTTCTCGCTTGCTTTAACGTGGAAAGAAAGACATCATCTACTAACTGAGCAACTGAACGCTTCAGTGGGGAAATATTTGGAAAGCCCAGTCAAAAGCAACCACATGTGGAACGGCAAACGTGTGTGCATGTGTGTGTGTATGCGTGTGTGGGTGTGTGCAGGAGTGTCTGCGTTTTTGCTTATGTATGTGTGTGTGTGTGTGTGTGTGTTTATTTTCGAGGCAGTGAAGGCTAGTATGACCGTCGGTCTCTAACGTTGTATGTGCGGCTTCGTCCTGTTCAGAAACATGGAGGCGTTTGTGCTCTGAAATGGAGGCAGGGTGAGATGACGGTCTCCTCTGTGAGCTCACAAGGGCCAGAGTGACACATCGCAACCACAAATCCTGTCACAGAAGAGGTCCTTCACAAACCAACTACCGACCCTCTCGCAGAGGAGGTCCTTAACAACAAACCAATGACCAACCTCTCATGAAGGAGCTTCTTAACAATAAATTCTCTACACGTTAGAATTGAATTGTTATCCGAAGTCACAAATGGCTAGTTACCATTGCGACATCATCAACAGAAGTCTCTGTGACATTCCAACCACACCGTGGTCCTGAAAGAGTTAACACGCAGTGACGGGAGCAGGTCGGAGTGCTTTCAGCAGATCGTACCACGGTCCAGGGAGTAGAGCCCAAAATGGCGGACAGGGTGGGAGCTCTGCTCCATTTTGTGGGCCTGCCTGCTGGCTGTGGTCCACGGCTGTCGTGCCCACCCTGCACGGTAAGACAGTGTCAAATCCGCGAACCTTTAAGAAGGCGTTGCACCGTCAGGAAGTGTTAAGACAGACTGCTAAGTGGCTCATTGGTTCTGAATCAGCGAGCCTGTGCGTGCGTGCGTGTGTGTGTGTGTGTGTGTCGGTGTGTGATAGGAAAATGTGTGTTTTAGTACGTGTGCACGTTTTTGAACAAATGTTCTTGTGCCATGTTGTATAAGAGTGTCCTAAGAGTGTGTGTGTGTGTGTGTGTTGTTTGTTTGGTACAAACGAGGCCGAAGAGCGTGCTTGCGTCAATGAGTGCGTGTTCGCGTGAGTGTTTGTACGCGCGCGTTTGCGTGCGTGTGGACGCCGTTCTGGGAGGCAGCTCAGCTGGACGGGCGAAAAGCGTTGCTGCTGCACCCACCCAGCCCTCTGGAACTCTGGGAAACGTGAGGAGACGCCCCACTCCGCTCGGGCAAACAGATCACTCCGCCTTACCCTCCCCTCCCCCACTGCTCCTCCGCCAACAAGCGAGAGAGAGAGAGAGAGAGAGAGAGAGAGAGAGAGAGACAGACAGAGAGAGAGAGAGAGAGTGAGAGAAAAATAGGTCGCATTCTAATCAACAACCCGCATGGTGGGAAAAAAAAAAACAGCACACACCATCAGGAGTGTCGCTGTCTACACCAACTCGCCTTGCTTGTCTAAACCAAATCGATTCTTCTCTTAATAGCGTCCTTGACATCAATGCGCCCGTTTATGAATTTTTATTCCCTGGTTTTTAGCCCTTCTGTTGGGCAAACCAGCACCTTGACCACATTCCAGACTGCCTGTACTAAACGCCACTGCTGCGGCTACCCCGGTTAAACAAACACAGGGCTCAGACGTGACGCCGAGAGGGCTTCGTTTCCACGCGACCGTATTTTTCAGAACCTCGGTAGGAGCGGCCGCCATTTTAAAGATCACGAGGAACCACGCACATCAGAAAAACGTCAGGAAGGATGCCCCACACACACAAACACACACAGACAAAAAACACAACCACACAATTAATGATGAAAACTGCTGACATGCTCCATTGTCTCTGCTAAATCTTTTTTTTTTTTTCCATATCTACAGTAACTAATGAGTGGTGTGGACTCAACAGGAACAAGGATGTCTTTTCCTATACTGCTCTAAGAATCTGAAATCTGACTCCACTCTTGTTTTGTCTGCATTTTAGGAATAATCATATGAAAATTACTATTATTACACACACACACACACACACACACACACACACACACACACACAATGGGGACTCAGGTTTACAGCTTTATACAGTTACACTCTGTAACACCTTAGATACCAACCAGGCCTTTATGCTTTGCCTACACCTTTGTTTTGGTGCAAGACTGGGAGACTACAAACAGGGCTTCAGCCTGAACGGACACCTTGAACAACGTGGCCAATCCACACTTGCAAACCCACTTCTGCCAATCACAGCTCTCGACGGCAAGACAACTGCAATCACCATCCGAGCGTAACAGCATCTGCTCTTAATGGGGATATTTAGCACTGCTTCTTTCTTTGATGTCTCCTCCGAGAGACAGGGAAGAGACGGACGGCAAGCAGACCTGACGGATAACCATGTTACGAAGGTCAGGCAGACAGTAAGGGCCACTACACGGGCGTGTTCCGAACAGCAGATGACTAGGCCATCCAATCAGGATGTAATAATGCCACATAATCGATTCTAACAATAGGGGGATATTAACTTCTTGAACCTCATCAAAATTCTAAAAGCGCGCAGCCAAAAACCACCTGCAGCTCATGTGGTGGGAAAAGTGTGGCTGAGTCCAAAGGGATTTGACAGCAGACACTGGTTACTTTCATCTTTGGATGTTCACAACTGATTCCTAATAATGAATGCAGAACAGAAAATCAATGCAGTAAAATGCAAAAGCGCTTCTGTCAACAAAAGTACCACATAAAAAATAAACTATGATGGAGTGCAGCAGTGTGAAATATAAAAATTGGGCACTACATCCCCAGCAATGGCAATCTTCTACAAGAAAACACAGATCACTACTAAAACTAAAATGCTAATTGAATTCCTTGCAACACTGATTACTTAACAGCCTGTTTATGGATCCACTGGGCATTTTGTGCTGAGGAATATGAGAAAATGGAAAAGCAGACCTGTTAAGTAAGGACTTATTTACACACAAACTCCTGAAGAAGAGAAGAAGCCCTGAGCCCAGAGTTCAGAGGCAAGAGGCCAAGGTCCAAAGTCTAGAACTCCATAATCCAGAGTCTAGAACCCACCGCTCAGAGTGCAGAATCCAGAGCTCAGCATCCAGAACCCAGAATTCAGAACCCACAGTCCAGAATCCAGAGCTCAGAGCCCAGAGTCCAGATCCCAGAGCTCAGAGCCCAGCATTCAGAACCCAGGCCAGAGCTCAGACCAGAACCCAATGTCCAGAACTCAAAGCTCAGGGCCCAAAGTTGAGAACCCAGAGCTCAGAGCCCAGCATCCAGAACCTAGCTCAGAGCGCAAAGTACAGATCCCAGGCAAAAGCCCAGGACCCAGTCCAGAATGCCAAGTCCACAGCTGGATTCCTCCTCAGTATATCAACAGTTCAACAAACAAACCTGCATCCAGCATGTTCACCAAATTATTTGCAAATCAAACAATGTCATCTTGAGCAATTCATATAATTCAAATAGTTCAGAGCCAACGGAGAAATGCTCAGCCACCATACTGCTGTATTTTTAAATAAATATCGGTAATTTACGAATTACAGTTAATTTTTCTTTGCAGTAATTGGCTGGGGTTTTGTTTTTGTTAGTCTAGCTAGTGACGTCAATGTTTTGTTTTTTTATTACCTTAAGTGATTATTGTATGTTGCTAGGTAACTTGGTGAAAGTCATGCAATTGCCTTGGTCTGTCTAATTGATGACATATGACTTTGGTCATGTTTCCATCCAAGTGTTTTATAGCAATAGAAATGGAAATTGTCAGTAAAATTCTATCTTAAAACATTACAAGTGAATATTGTATCAACACCCACTTTTTAAGTCCTAAAGGAATTATTGCAAAAAATCACCTGAACGTGAAATGTGACAAATGATATAGTAACCTTTGATTAACTTTTGTTAGATTATTTTGCTTACTTATCTTTTCAGAAGACATTTTGTAAAGTGATTCTGGGGTTAATATAGATTATTAATATTATCTGTTAATATAGATAATTCAGTTCTGTTGTTCAGTTACTTTCTAGCAGGAACGACTGACAATAGCAGTGCTTTGAATTCAACTAGTTAAGTTATCAATTCAAGTGGAGCTTTACTGCCTTTTCTTGTATTCTCAGACTTGTGTTGATTGAAGGCCTGAAAACACTGACAAACTGATATCTGAAGAGCTGAGAACACTGAAAACAAAGAACAGTAAGATCTGAGTTTCTTTAGGACATGCATTACATTCGACACAGTACAGCTTCAGACGAGGGGATGTAGTGACAAAGCATAAACTATGTAGTATAAACTGACAAATTACTTTTTTTTTTAAATTGGTTTCAGATAAGTGGAATTACGACACTGCGAGAGAATAGTCGTAGAACAACAGTCCGCTCATCTGTTTTAGGTATTCAGTGGTATTAAAGGTGCAATAAGTCTTTTTTCCTTCTCCACATTATGATTCTTCTTCACATTATTAAACCATTTCTCTGACATCTAGTGGCCTGGATGTTTCAGAGATTCTGTGCTAAATATATATTAAACATGGCTGCTTCCACATTGGGGACCTGCTCTCGCATAAACTAAGGACTACAAAGCATTTTGATTCTTCATCTCACTTCTCCCAATCTGTTTATCTATACTCTCTTAGTTATGTTCCAGTTCACATTTATAGCATTTAACTGACATCTTTATCCAAAGCAACTTACAATTATGACTGAGTACAACTTGAGCAATTGAAAGTTAAAGGTCTTGCTCAGGGGCCCACCAGTGGCAACTTGGCAGTGGAGGGGCTTGAACCAGCAACCTACCAATTATAAGTCAAGTACCTTAACCACTAAACTTCACACAAACCTTTTGGCTGCACTTTAAAGATAAAATCAAAAATCATAAACAATCACTTTTATAAATATTGTTAGCAAAATTAAGCTGGTAAAAATGACCGATTGCTCCTTTAATGGCTTGATTCAGATGAGTTGAGAGCAAAAGTATGGACCATGTACTGTGCCCTGAGGACTGAGAAGCACTACTGTAAACCAGTGTTTGTTTATTTAAACCCTGCTATAAACCACAGTTTGTTTAGTTAAACCCTGCTATAGACCAGTTTGTTTATTTAAGTAATAGTGGGACTTTTCACCAACTTCTTATCTCACATAAACCTTTTGGCCACACCCTCTTATTTATATTCCAGCTCACCCATCCCTTTTGGCCACACCCTCTTATTTAAGTTCCACTTAATTTACATTTATGGAATTTAGCTGATGCTTTTATCCAAAGAGACTTACAATTATGACTGACTATAACTTTAGCAATTGAATGGTTAGTTAAGGGCTCAGGGGACCCAACAGTGGCAACTTGGTGGTGGTGGGGCTTGAACTGACAACCTTCCGATTACAAGTTGAGTACCACTGAGCTACCAACTTCACCCAACCCTTTTGGCCACACCCTCTTATTTATGTTCCACTGCACCCAACCCTTTTGGCCACACCCTCTTATTTATGTTCCACTGCACCCAACCCTTTTGGCCACACCCTCTTATTTATGTTCCACTGCACCCAACCCTTTTGGCCACACCCTCTTATTTATGTTCCACTGCACCCAACTCTTTTGGCCACAGTAGTTATGGTTGTGCTGTGTGGCATCACTTTGCCTCATAAACAGGGACCAAGACATATTTTTCACTCTTATTTCCCTTTTTTTGCTTTTCTTCTGAATATCTACATGATTCTTGATATGCCAAACTTTAATTTCATCTTTACTGCTTCCAGATCTTCAGAAGTAACCTGTTTGAATTGTCCAACTGTCCGTAGTGATGGTTCAAAATATAATAAGAAATCATTGAAATGATTTACATTTCCATTTCCCTTATTTTATCTACTATACATGTGTATTGTCAAAAGGAACCCTAAACATAGCGATGTAATCTGTAATCTAAAAAGGCCAAAGTGTTACATGTTTTTAAATAACACAAACTATAAGGCAATTCACTTCACAGCTTTTTAAAGATGTCCTGTGGTTAAATTAAAGTGATTTCATAAAAAACAAAGACATTCCCAGAATCCAAATCCCCATAGTTCAGAGTCCAGGACCCAGAATCCAGATTCCCAAGCACAAAGGCTGATGCCTCTTCAGTGTATCACTGTCCAACAAGTAAACCTGCACCTAGCCTTACACGTACATCCAGCACCTTCACCAAAATCTATGCAAATCGAACAATGCTACCTTGAGCTATATACATTGTTCAAAACCAGGCTGACTTGGGAAACACGTTACAATCTAGACAAGTGAATATATGAACAACTGCCTCTCTAAAGGTTCGGTCAGACCAAATCAAGTTGACTTCATGATATATTACCAAATCCCAAATACCAGAACACATAAGTGCGTGCTGGTATTCCATGGTTACCATGGAGTTTGTTCAGTTATGTTGTCATGAGGTCATACTTTCCTGAGCACCCTGGATAACCATATGCTTCCTCCGAGACATGTGAAACTTTGTCTTCTCCACTCCTGCACTGTCACAGGACAGCTGAATGCACTGGAGGAGAGCACTAACTACTTAATTCTCTATACATGACCCAAGAGATGTCTGTGATTGGCTATAATGACTGTTCAACAGAAAGGGTGGGAAACAAAACCATCCCTCCCACCCAGAGAGCAGGGCCACTCTCGGACTATGAGTTTAGAAACTGCCGATGACAATCTATGACATTGGCAGACAACTCGAAATACAGCAACAGGGTATGGAATAACAGGGAAATGAATAACAGAAAAGGGAATAACAAGTCAGGAATAAAAGGAAAAGGAATAACAGGGTATGGTATAACAGGGAAAGGAATAACAGGGTAGGGTATATAACAGTGGGGTATAACAGGGAAGGAAATAACAGGTAGGGGAATATCAGGGTAGGGTGTAACAGGGAAGGAAATAACAGGTAGGGGAATATCAGGGTAGGGTGTAACAGGGAAGGAAATAACAGGTAGGGGAATATCAGGGTAGGGTGTAACAGGGAAGGAAATAACAGGTAAGGGATTATCAGGGTAGGGTGTAACAGGGAAGGAAATAACAGGTAAGGGAATAGCAGGGTAGGGTGTAACAGGGAAGGAAATAACAGGTAAGGGAATAGCAGGGTAGGGTGTAACAGGGAAGGAAATAACAGGTAGGGGAATATCAGGGTAGGGTGTAACAGGGAAGGAAATAACAGGTAGGGGATTATCAGGGTAGGGTGTAACAGGGAAGGGAATAACAGGGAAGGGAATATCAGGGTAAGGTGTAACAGGGAAGGGAATAACAGGGAAGAGAATAACAGGGTAGTGTATGACGGGGAAGGGAATAACAGGAAAGGGAATAATGGTATGGTATGACAGGGAAGGGAATAACAGGGAAGAGAATATCAGGGTAGTGTATGACAAGGAAGGGAATAACAGGGAAGGGTGTATAAGAGAAGGGAATAACAGGATTTCCTTTTCCTGCAATGGTAGTTTTCAGTGTGTGTGTGTGTGTGTGTGTGTGTGTGTGTGTGTGTGTATTTTATATATATATATATATATATATATGAGGCAAACATGCTAACCACATGATAGCTGATAGGCTGATCTGGTAAGACATGGTAGGGTAAGTGTATAATGGTAGCATACACAGACATACAGACATACAGACGGCCCGCCCAGACATAGCTAGAGACTCGTATCTATGGTATGTTAACCTTGCCACATCGTCAGGCTGCAATCTGACTGGCTATCCACACTCCCATGTATATGCACTGCAGTGCATCGCTCTGTACTTGTCCGACGTGAATCAGAGTTTTGTTGTTCCGGCTAAGCGAACCACTGCATACAGTGAGGTAAAATGAGTCCGTCAGAGCAAAATATATCCATGGGACTGAAAGAGGTCTGGGATATCTTATAATTAAAAGTAATTCAAGAATTTTGATTAAAGCAGATAGCAATAAGTAAGAGACATCACTGCTTGTTTGCCCAGGGACTATTATATTTATATTTCAGGCAGTGCTAATTATTGGTGAAAAACTTTCCGGGTTTCCGAGTCATCCGATTTTGATGGTTGTGTTCCTTTCTGCCAATTATGAAAGATCAAGGAAAGTACCTCACAGACAAAGGCACAGCTGTGGCTTATGTTGAAAAATGAAGAGATTAATGTGGAGATCGCATCTGGGTGATTAAATATCACATTCAGAACTCCCAAAATGCCTGTGGGCACCAAAACGAGGAGAGAAGTGCTACAGACCAACATTTACCATGAACACCTTTCCAGATGTTTTGTTGGCATTACACATACAGCACATCCAACTGAGCAATTGTATACTTCAATATTGCTGAGGTACTGTTTATTTTGTGACTTGTGTTTTTAAAACTTCCTCCTTCTACATGTCATGGCAAAATAGAAGTACTGTGATTGGTTGATTTTTGTGTCAGTTAAATTTCCTTGCCCTGCAGTAGTAGGCGGTTCTTGGCAACATTAAGTGTCAAATGGCAGATGAAACTATGTAACATATAACAGGGTAGCGTATGGTAGACTAATATATGATAGATGATAGCTTAACATATAATAGGGTAGCATATGGCAGGGTAATATATAACTGGGTAGCAGGGTAGCACATGGGTGGGTAATGTATGGCAGGGTAGTGTATGATAGAGTAATGTGTGGTTGAGTAATATATGATAGGGTAGCGCATAACCGGGTAGTGTATGGCAGGGTAACGTATGGTAGGATAATGTATAACAGGGTAACGTATGGCAGTGTAGTATCTGGTAGGGTAATGAATAACAAGGTAGCATATGGCAGGGTCACATATAACAGGGTAGCATATGGCAGCGTAACATTTAACAGTGTAGCATATGACAGGGTACTGTATGACAGAGTAACATATAACAGGGTAACGCGTGGCAGGGTAACGTATAACAGGGTAACGCGTGGCAGGGTAACGTATAACAGGGTAACGCGTGGCAGGGTAACATATAACAGGGTAATGTATGGCAGGGTAACATAACAGGGTAACGCGTGGCAGGGTAACATAACAGGGTAACGCGTGGCAGGGTAACGTATAACAGGGTAATGCGTGGCAGGGTAACATATAACAGGGTAACGCGTGGCAGGGTAACGTATAACAGGGTAACGCGTGGCAGGGTAACGTATAACAGGGTAACGCGTGGCAGGGTAACGTATAACAGGGTAACGTATGGCAGGGTAACATAACAGGGTAACGCGTGGCAGGGTAACGTATAACAGGGTAACGCGTGGCAGGGT
Organism: Electrophorus electricus; assembly: GCF_041902795.1. Lineage (NCBI taxonomy): Eukaryota > Metazoa > Chordata > Actinopteri > Gymnotiformes > Gymnotidae > Electrophorus > Electrophorus electricus. The sequence goes on along the minus strand of NC_137517.1, from coordinate 15,182,883 downwards.
AACGTATAACAGGGTAACGCATGGCAGGGTAACGTATAACAGGGTAACGCGTGGCAGGGTAACATAACAGGGTAACGTATGGCAGGGTAACGTATAACAGGGTAACGCGTGGCAGGGTAACGTATAACAGGGTAACGCGTGGCAGGGTAACATAACAGGGTAACGTATGGCAGGGTAACATAACAGGGTAACGCGTGGCAGGGTAACATAACAGGGTAACGCGTGGCAGGGTAACGTATAACAGGGTAACGCGTGGCAGGGTAACATAACAGGGTAACGCGTGGCAGGGTAACGTATAACAGGGTAACGCGTGGCAGGGTAACGTATAACAGGGTAACGCATGGCAGGGTAACGTATAACAGGGTAACGCGTGGCAGGGTAACGTATAACAGGGTAACGCGTGGCAGGGTAACATAACAGGGTAACGTATGGCAGGGTCACATATGGTACTTGGACTGGTGATACACATATACCCACCCACCCCACACACACAGACACAATTAAGCTAATACGCACATCACGCGTGAGAGTAGTCCAGCTGCAGAGGTAAGATGTACCCAAACATCACTAAATATGCTGCTCGGCTTCATATAAAGAATCAATGCCATGCATTTTTGTTGTAATTTTAACTAATTGTAGTTTTATTATAGGATTAAATGTCAGTGGCAAGTAACGCGTAACAGTGAATAGCTAATTATTTAATAAAATTCAATATTAAGAAAGATTCTATGCCCCAAGTAAAAATATGTGGTGCAGAAAACCTTCAAATAATCCCCAAATCAAGAAAATGCCTTCAAAGGGGCTTCTGACACACTAACATTAACTACCCAACTGTCAATGTATATATTTCAAAAATAGCCAATCACTTGCGGGTAGTGGGACCATGAGCCAATGAACAGACAGGACAGAAATGGTTCAGTGGGAGAGCACTGTCATGAAGGTGACCCGTTTATGAGCAAGACGGTAGGTTGTTAACCTTTTACAGAATCAGTTCTTTAGCAAAAAAACCCCAAAAACACACACACAAAAAACGCTGCTATTTGTAAAAATAAATAAACAAATTGATCCATTAACGGGTTCTCTATTGTGTTGCCTTTTCAACTGCTCTGTGAGCAAATTTAAATCAACACTGGACAATTGTCCAATGAGGTTCTAAGCACAGCTACTGATCCTGGAACCAGAAATCAACTGACTGGAAGCATGTGGTGGGAGGGTGGTGTGCAGTGCTTGTTTAGAAATCCAGGGAGCATAGTGAACATTACACACCTTGAACATTACACACTCTAAACAGGCTCTTCATGGAGTGAATATAAAGGAAGGAAATCAATTGAATAAGGGACAGCATGAAACAGATGGAGAAATAGACAGTCCAGAGTTCAGGACTTGGAGTTATGACCAGTACATATAGAAACACTCCCCCTCTGTGGCAATGAAGTTCATAACTCTCACTAACCTTAAGCTGAGCTCAGTCAAACCCACAGCCCATACGTTTACACGCATATTTCATGTCCTTCGTACAATCACAAGCTTCTTACACGTGGCCCAGGCGGTCCCAAGTCTATTACATGTTGTCCATACATATACATGCCTATAACACGTCCTCCATATATTCGCATGCCTGTTACATGTCCTCCATATATTCGCATGCCTGTTACATGTCCTCCGTACGTATAGCCGCTTATTACACGTCCCCCACACAGTCACACGCCTATTACACACCATCCATACATTCACACACTAAATACATGCCCTCCAGAACCTCCCCCTTAGGATCAATAATGTTCTTTCTTTCTTTACCTACTTATTTTCACGTGACTATTGCATGCCACTCATACACTGACAAAAAAAAATACTGTGTTGTTTTATTAACAACACAAGGGCAAAAAAGGAAAACATATCTAAACGATTCTACACCATTCGTGGTTAGGTCACCGTGTGTGACTTTGTAGCAAAGGTCATCTGTGTATTTGACCAGATAAGTGGCGTGCGCTTGCGTGTGACCCCGGCGGTTGGTGGCCCGTGCGAGTCCGAGAGGCGTTTCACTTCCTCCCGGTCACACTGCTCCAGTGAACAGCGTCAACACAGAGCTGCTCACACAGCCCAAGATGACCACTGGGGAGAGAGACCTGAAACCTCTCCCTCCGCCGCGCTGAACAAACCGCCGAGGAACATGCAGTGAGCGCCGACCAGAAAATAACAGACGCCGTGGGCTAATCCAGAAGCACAGCCATGGCAGTTCAGAAATGATCTGCAATATCTTCATATCTTTCGCACTTATTTTTTCATTTAACCATAATTTAAATGCATTGGCATGATTAAGGTGGAACAATATGGAAACTAGTTTAATAAAATATATTTTCTGAAAGAACATGAATTCCTCAATGAATCAGTTACTCCCATTCTCAAAACACAAAAACACATACAAACACACGAATCATGAACGTACATCACTTTACTGAAGACAGTTCTGCTCCTTTATCCATTACAGCGAACTACAGGGTTGAAGCAATTAACTGCCTTTTGGCTGCTTCCTGCCAGCCTGTGTGTGTCTGCATGTTTCTTTCACAGCTGATTGTTCAGATTAAGGGCAGTCATGAAGCTCCTTTGTGTTCTTTCTCAATTCACCGCCATTGTGCTCCTCTCTCTCTCTCTCTCTCTCTCTCTCTATCTCTTGCTCTCTCTCTCTCTCACTCACACACACACACACACACACACAGGCACATATGCACACACACATACCCACAGACACCAACGGACACCCACAGAACACACACATACACACACACACACACACATATATACACACACTCACACACACACAGATACCCACACCACATGCACAAAATACAAAGACACACGGACGTGACACAGTGGCGTGAATGCAAATGTAAATGATGACATTTTACATGCAGTGTGTACAGGCTGCAGATATGTCTCACACACACACACACACACACACAAAACAGTAGTCCCAGCCTTCACACCCCAGCCAACATCTGCATTTTAGCACTGGGGGTACGAGGAGGCCCTGCGTTCCCCTTTTACCTTCAACGCCTCACGTTCTTTTGAAACCGAACAACAAACGCATCGATCTGTGACACAGTGGAACACAGAGTTTCTCTAAAGTGTTTTTTAACAGCAAAAATAACCGAAGAAATGAATTCAAACTTAATCTCAATCCTAGTCAAACTAGTCAGGTTGATGAAATTTTTTTTTTTAATTCACGAATGCAGAATTGCAAAAATTCTGCTAAATACAAACAAGTTTGTATTTATTTTAGCTAAATACAAACAAGTGAAATGTGCCAGAACTCTGTAATAATCCAAACAGACCACCCTGTAAACCAGACTGACATGTGGTAGGACCACACTGCTTCAGGGGACATCTACAGAGATAATGTTTCCTTATCAGTATCAATACTGCCTTGTTGATACTGCAGAAGGGTGCAATATGCAAACATCACTAACTAAAATTACATTTCTTTCCTGAGCACTCTGATCATCTCGACCAACCTCTGACATTCAGTATGAGTGTTCTGTGGGTGTTTTAACCAGTCAAAAAGTGAACAAGTGGTACGTGGATGTTTTGACCAATCAGATGCTCAAATTTCTGCACCATGCACTCTGCTCATCTTGACCAAACTCTGACACCCAAGATGAGCGGTTTATGCGTGTTTTGACCAATTAGAAAGTGCAAAGGGGTGTCCTGTGGGTGTTTTAAGCAGACGGGCGCTCTGTGGGTAGTATAATAACACAACACGCCATTCAAATCATCCAAGAACTACAAATGATTTGGGGCAAAATATAGAAGGCCAGCCATTTACCAGATCAAAGATGCACTGGTCTACCGTAATATACTTATTAGACAGCAATTACAATACACTACAATAGACTCATGATGTGGCTCAGAGGTTAGTTAAACAATACAAAGATTTAGTGCACTTCTTCCACTGTGTTGTACAACAGCATACATTCACCAAGACCAGCATCACAACACAAGCCTAACTCCTCTTGATTCCTATAGATTAAAAAGTCTGAATGTTAATTCAAACGGGAGCAGCTTTGCCACATCTGTTAGTGTTACCGAGGTGTTACAGCTGTGTTACAGGTCTGTGTCTTAGGCTTTGGTGTGACGTGTTTTGACCACATAATGAGTAAATACCCTGCAACAGGCACAGACATGAAACCCAGTCATACTCTCTACAGGTTTGTGTGCACATGCAGTGGTATGATGGTAGTGTGTGTGTGCATGATGTAGAGATCTGATATGATGTCAACACGGGTTTGTTTTTGCATTTTGCAATGGAACTAGGGAAACGTGGCTTTCAAATTCATAATTTCACTTTTCGACAGAGATGGCATTTTAACACAAAAATGGTTATTTCAGTACATTTAATGTACTGGAAAATAAAATACATTATTTACTGCAAACTCCGGGTTTAAAGTAAACTACTGAACAGTGCTCACACATCATAATAATACAATGAACAACTGATACCAGATCTACAGATCCTTTTACAATTTGCATGACTGTGTCACCGTGGGCTTTCACAGTTGTAAGAGACGCTAACGCAAAATATACCAATCCAGTGATTACAAATAATACTATTACACTCCCCGGTCATTTTTTTATACATCATCCCAACACTTAATCCAAGCAAGCCCTAACGCTAACGACTTGTAGCACCGCGGTTTGGAGCGAGAACGGCGACGCGAACATCTCCGCGACGCACGGCGCCTCAGCCACGCTGTTATGATATGTCTGTTTAACGCATGTGCACAAAAGACTCGCCTCTGCCTTTTTAAAGTCCGCCGTGTGACGTTGGCGCGCGCGCGCTGTAAACACGGCGCCTTCGGCTTTGGCTGGCGGAGCACGTGCAACCGAACGCGTCCTCCTGGCGTAAACAAATACGCGATATGATCGCACGAGGCGAACCAAAATAACAACACGACGTCACGACCAGTGCACGGGCTGCATTAATGGGGGCTATTGCCGGGCGAACAGCTGCGCGGGGCTTCTAGCGGACGCAGAAAGGGCTTCATTCGTATACACGGCGCGCAGCTTACGTTAAGGACACCTTACGCGCTTAGAAAATGCACTTATTGACAGCGGCGGTGATAAGCGAGCCGCTGTCACGCGTGCCATGTCTATAACGAGCACCGTTTCTTTGAACGGCGAACCGCGTTTCGCTCGAGCCACCCGTTTCACAAAAACACAGACGACAGAAACGAACGGGGAAGCACGACGCTAACGTGCTTCGCAAAAAAAAAACCAAAAAAAAAACCATGTCTAGCAAACACGCGAGACAAGTGCGCGGGAGTTAGCATGCACACGCACTGTTTTGGGACCGTGGCTGCTCGGTTCTTGCGCAAGAACCGCTGGCGAATTCCCATCAAAACAGGAAGCCCCAAAGCCGACTGGCACATTAGCAGCCTAGCTGCATAATCCCAGAGCACAAAACAGAGGCAAAACGCGCAGCGTCAAACCAACAAGGCTTCTCAAGGACAGGATGCGTTTACCTGCTTCCCCCTATAAAACAAGCGCTGCTGTTCCGGGTTCACATTGAATATCTCCTGTATTTTCAGCCTTAGAGACTCGATTTTAGTCAGCCTGGAAAGATCCTCAATGGTCCGGGTCTCCTTCCCGTCAATGGTGCGGATCTGGATCCACATCGTTCCGCTGGTCGATAGGCTACTCGGAAAAAAAAAAAAAAAAAAAAAAAAGAAAAAAAAAAAAAAACCGGCACCGAAAATTCTGTTTACGACGGTTTCGGGGGCGGTGGGGGGGGAAGGGGCTCGTCCAGAAAGTGCTCAGGCTTCCATGCACACTTCTCTGCGGCGGAGAAAGCGCTTTCTTGCAGGAGGCGTTTCACATGGGGTCACGGCGCCAAGCAAGTCTCGCGAAATAAAAAAAAAAAAAAACGGCAGCAGAAATTTGCCTTTAAAGACACAGAGCGCATTTCCCCCCCCCCCCCCCCCCCCGCATGTCTGACACATCCAGAGACGAGGGTCTGGCGAACCGACACGATCTTGGCGCACATCATTCAAAGGCCCGATTCTCGCATGTCCGTTCGGTAGCTTTGTTTTGTTGGCGGCGTATTGCTCCTTTGGTTGTTTGCTAAGTGAATGAAAGAGAAAGCGAGGAGTGTTAGGTAAATATTTACGGTCAGGTCGCGTATTTTAGAATTACTCTGTTATCTACCCGTTATAAGACATAAACCATGTAAAAATAAGACGACCGGTTTTGGTATCTTAGACTGTCGTGTCTCGAATAATAACACAAGGAAAGGTTAGCACTTATTCTGGACAAACATGCTTAATTGTAAAGTGCCGTAGCCTTCTTAATTAAAAGTAGAAATAAGGTGCAGGAATTAAAAAAATAAATAAATAAAAAAGAAACAGCACATTTCAGACTTTAGCTAAATCACATAAAAATGTATGGAATCCACCCTGACAAACTTATCAATTTATCAAAGATAAAGTAGTATATACTATCTTTTCTAGTTCTGAACCTCTGACTACAGGTATCAGAGCATTGGCGAAAATACTTAAAACTGGCCAAAGATTTTATAAAGTCGAGTGACACCTAGTGGTTGGCCTGTGAGTAAAAGGTTTTATATGTCAGCGGAGGCAACTTAATGGCAAACAAATAAAATATGTTTTCTTAGATAGCGACCAAATGAAATTTAGTGAGCAGCAAAATGTGGTTTGTCACATAATTAAAGGCTTTTAAATACGATTCAACCTGTCTGCACAAAACAAATTAAAGAAAGGCATGCTTTTTAAAATTATACGTTGCTTGAAAATCACAAATTTATAGATGTGCTGTATACAGGGAAATGTCTTGCCTGATCGACCGCGTCTGGGGAAAGTGGAAAACCATGTTCATTTTATTTTTCGCACAAATACTCCTTAAAATGCCCGAGCTATGAATTACAATATTTGCCCTTAGGTGATCCGAAAAGGACGCTACAGGCGACCAAAACATCACTGCGTGTCACGTTGCCTCTGCCAGTAAACTTGCTTTGGTGGCAGCAGGCGACTATCATTTGCACCTTAAACACGGTTAAAGTGCCCGAAGCTAAATGGTTTAACCCTGTATATAACATGATTTATTAATTCATTCATGTCTTTAATCCTTTATTTGACGTTATTTATTCATTCATTGTTGCCTTTAACTCTTTATTTGATCATTCATTTAAGTACGGCACTGTTTTAAAAATATCGTTTTAGCACCGGTGTCGGAAAAACCCAAACGATACCCAGCCCTCATACCAGCTTTGCAGACGCCGTGGAAAAAACCGCACCACTGTAAAATACAACTTCCAGTGGTCACTGAAGCAGGCGTCCACACATTTTCCTATTACAGGAAGAACCACAACTCGACCCAACAATTCTACAAAAACAATTGCTTTTGCGATTCAGTCTACGCTACCGTGTTTTTGTGCATTTACTTTGTTCTGTTCAGGTTGAAAGAGCAATGAGAAGATTAACCCCCGCAATTGAGTAACGCGACGCTTTTTATTTATCAAATCTACCAGGATACCTTTCCTTTAAACTAAAGCAACATGAACATTACAAAGCCAACACTATCGAAGCAGAAGCACTCTACTGAACACCCACTACATTCTCTGCATTTTGTACGGTGTATATAGATGCATCTTTTAGCATATGGCAGTACTATTAACAAATTATTTGAACACCTACAAGTAAATAAAATAAGTGAACCGTTTTAGATTTCACACCAAATAACACTGACTCACTTAACTTTTTTAACCATTTTATTATTCCAGAAGCACAAACATATTCCACTAAGTGTACATAAAAATTTGCAAACCACCAGGAAACAAAAGCAGAGCTGGAATGCTATCTTTATGAAAACCAAACTGTAGCAAAAAAGGTTCCAAACAAGGTTAACAAAGTGACACACAAATCAAGAACAGTTGAAGGTGCCCTGGACCCAGCCCTGGCCCCGAAGCTTTGTGCCAATGTTTGTCTTGTGGCTGACGATGTTCAGATGGCCTCGCTGGCACTACTACCCCCATGATCCCGTGGGGTGGGGCTGGGTTCCTCTAGGGTCCTGTCAAACGTGCATCGGCGACTCAACATTACTGAGTAACATTAAAAAACGGTTCCACTTTAAACGCACAAGCCAATCAAAAAGAACTGACGTACCCAAAAATGTAAACTGACTGGCCCTTATTTTGTACATTCAAGCCTTTATTCCCCATCTACTTTTCAAAAACAAAGTTAAGTGATAAAATAAAAACACACTGGCTGATATTTTGTTGCTGTGAGAATATATGCTCATAGTTCCCTGCCAAAGGGATTTGTCCTGCATAACAAACATGAACAAAAATGAAAAATAAGACTGAAATTCTTCCAAGTTGGGGAAGAATAGACTACATCAAAAATGGTGGACAGAGGAGCTGAGAGATTATAGGGAAGTGGGAAAAGGGGGCAGAATAGATGGGAAAGATTAAATGTGGGATGGAGAATTCTGTAAGGGAGGAAGCTTGGGGTCTGGACTTAATCCTCATCTGAAGAATCCCTGTCGAAGTTGTAGGCCATGAAGAAAACGTCAGGTCGAGGAGGAACTTGGGAATGGCCCGGACTCACAATCTCAAAGCCCAGAAAGCTGAACGTACGCACCATCTTAGCTACATGGGGGGGGGGGAGAAGGAAGGGGTTAAAGAGGACAACAAAACCTCTTAAAGAAAAACTCTCAATAAACTGTGTCTCAGGTGAACATACCACGATCCTCTCTGCTTTTGTAGAAGCAGACAAACACGCTGGCAACTTTCAGGTGTTCTTCAGCAAATTCCAGCAGGGAAGCAAAACTGGAGAGAGACAAGAATTGAGTGAACAAGATTCCTGTTGAAGTACAATCAGTAATGCCAGAAATGCGGCAGTAATGAGTCACTCAGGTCATGGCACTACTTTAGAGCATTGTCTCAAGTTTCACTATGTCCTCAATCTCTCAGTGTCCACTGGCACCGCCCACACCGTCTATGACCTATAGTTGACCCCTCACCTCTCCTTGCTGCCTTCCGGGAGCGGCTCGTGAGGGATCTCGATGTACAGGCCATCCCCGCGAAGCACCGCCTCCCAGCACACAACCCGCGACGCCGTGGGCCTGCTCTGAAAGTGCAGCATCCCCGGGCAACCAGCCCCTGCAGGCTGCTCAGTCACAGTTAACTTCTTGTCCTACACACACACACACACACACACACACACACTTACTACTTTCATAGTTCACGCATAATACACAAAGTACATACCATTTGGAACGCAACCTTTCACAACGTCTTTTGTAATCCTAATGTTTACATTCTATTGCTAAAAGCGCTCCATACTGTAGACAAACACACATGGGCATGTGCATGCAAATGATGACATTCTTGTTTAGAATATATCTGTGTAAAGCTGTCAAGGTGCGAGTGTGTACTAACCATGCAGAGCAGACAAACAGTGGGAGTTTGTGTCTATGCACATGTGTGTACTAACCACATAAAGCGGTCGAGCTGTGGGAGGGTGATCCCGTGTGCCATTCCCTCGCCCACCTGGGATCTTCAGGGGTGGGAGAGGGACATCAGGAGCACCACAGAGGCACAGGACCAGGGGTACTACTACAGCGCAGAGACAGACTACACACACACACACACACACACACACACACACACACACACACACACACACACACACACACTTAATCTTCCATTCATCAACATTTAAGGTTGTTGCAGCAACAGCACCTCCAACACTACAAATATATACATCTCATATCTCTGCAGATGTTAGATTATGATAATGTATTGCGAGTTCCCACTGACAGTTCAAGGCCAGACACGCCAAACTATCGTATTTATAGCGCAAGCCGTCTGAGAATGTAGATATCTCGCGAAATAAAAGTACATTTATTTAAAAAGGTTTAAAGTATAATTTAATATTTGGAACACTAAAATCCAAATCAGATGCATAAAGAAATCTAAATAAATTCAAATGAACACCAGTACATAAAACAAAAGAGGCAGTTTAGGTGCCAAAGATCCACATTTAAAATTTCACAGCCAATGATGTCACCTGACGTCAGCACAAGGAACTTGAACTATTGTGACGCAACTCGAAAGAACAGGGCCTCGTGAGAGATAAAAACGCCAAACTCTACAATCCAGACAAACGTTATAACTAACATTTTACAAAAACTGTCCCGAACAGAAGTAGATAGCATAGCTAGCTATCTATAAATTCAAAGACAAGTAGGCTAAGCGAGCACTTTAATTCGGCCTTTAGAGTAGCTTCTAGCTAAAGAGCTATGACCTCGTAATTTTGTCATAAAATAAATAATAAAATTCCATGAGTTAAGCTGACTTGTTCAGTCATGACCGTTCATAGATAAAGACTGGCCAAATTAAATAATGCCCTTGTTGTAATGCACACGAAGTACCTTTAAATAGTTCAATTTATCTAGCTATAACTGTAAATAACGACAGACAGCTAGCCAACTAGCCAGCTACCTAAACACAAGGGATATTAGCTAGCCAGCTAGCGTTACTATCCTATTCGCTATCATTAGGTAGATAAAAATGAGTTGTCTCTGGCTTTAAGTCACAAGCATTGCCAAATAGCGTACTAAATACCTGACAATTAAATGATAAAACACACCAGAAACATTTCCTGTGTAACTAGTTTATAGCCAGAGCTCGAGAAAATATAGCTAGCTCGCCTAGCTAACTGCTCACCCTTCCCCCACCAGTGGCTTTTTGCTTACTTACTTGCCAATCGAGTCACAAATATTACTACTACTTAAAGCATCCATCGTAGTTTGACACTGGGATTTTCCTTCTTTTTCGCGAGCAAAACAATGACTGTTCAGTATCCGCTGGAGGTTGGATTTTACCATCCGGCCTCGGAAGGGTTGACGGCGGCCTGACTTCTCTCGACTGTGTTCGGCCGAAGAGTGAAGGCTGGGGGCTTCGGCGTCGCTCTTTAAAGCCGCTGGCGGCTGCTGGCTACCGAGAGAAAAACAAGTGGAGGTAAAAGAGGATGCGTGTGGGGGGGGGTGTCGGCGGGAGGGAGGGAGGGGGGTGGTATTGTAGCGAATGGAAAATTACCGAGACCTGCAGAACACTTCGAGGAAGCGAAGCCGCTTTGAAACAGCTCCGCATCATCAGTTGCAAGGACAGAATAAAAATGAAGTGACTGGTGTTTCGCTGCCGGCAGTTCAAGTAGTCTTGTTTTGAAAAAGCGAAACGCAAACGGTCACTTGGAGACTCTTAGCATACGCATACGTATAATTAACACATTACATGCATGTGTTTGTTTGTTCACACGAATCTTTGATCGACACTGCATTGCTAGGGATATTTTACGCGTGGTTGTACATATTTGATGCATTTACGTGCCCTAATAGATCTCGACTGCAATGTCTTTTTTCTTTCTAGTCAAACATTAAGCTTAGTGGTAAAAATGAAAGACTCAGTGGTAACCACATTAAAAATGTCATTAAGTGGAGAAGCGTTTCTCGGTCGTAAAATAACAAAAAAGGGTAAGTCCGAGAGACGTGTTTCTCACTTGAAGCACGTACGTATGTTTAAAGTTCACGGTCGTGAGCGACGTGACCGCGCAGCGCTAGTCATGTAACGCTAGGGGCCTGGGCGCAGCTGATCTGAGAGCAGTTTGGAGGTGAACGTGGTCATCAGTCAGAAACCGCTAGCAGCACCGCTGCTGATATTACTTGTTGCTTAGCTTTTATTGTCTTTTTTTTCTTTTTGCTCCATCCATCTATGAATCCATCCGTCCGTCCGTCCGTCCATCCGAAACAATAGTTTTGTGAGGACATTTTTTCAGACAAAAAGCCATATTCATAATGGTTACAGTTAGCTGTTTGTATATGGTTAGGACAGTAATGCTTAACTTCAGATGAACCTAGACTGAATGACACATCAGATGTGCTGTCTCCATACATGTTCTCATCAGTGTGCACTCACTGTCACATGCTCATCTTTAGTAAGTGCTACCGCTGCTGAAAGTTCATGCCCCCCCAAACAAACAAACACACACACCACAGAGTCGTGTTGAATAAATGCTACTGCTACTGAGATCTTATGCTGTTCCCGTCCCCTCATACAAATCCCTTCTGTAAAAAATCCCATAAAGTGACCAGCAGATGTCAGTATTGCCCAGCGTCAGTGTTAACCAGCGTCAGTGTTAACCAGAGACAGAGTCCAGAGTCAATATTTACCAGAGCTATAAATGATTTATTGTAATTCTACATGGAATAAGATGTCAAATATTAACTGTATGGGCGCAGCTCATATAGATCATAATTATATTATTATGAAAAATATATTATTTCGCCAGTGTTTTATGTAATTTTAATGTAATTGCAGTTACTCAATGTAGAAACACAACACACCACCAGTCTCCACAAAACTCATAAACACAACATGTCAGCACATCACAACTGCAGTGATGATCACTAACGTCTCGTTGTCTTGTAATATCCTGAACTGCACTACTATGTTTCTTCTTCCCAGGCATCTGGCTTCATTGTTGTTTTGTACTACACCAATGCCCATCTTATAACTTTTCCTTTTTTGCTGTCAGTATTTAGCGATATCTTAGTTCAGCGGTTTTTGGACTCTTACCTATTACTGGGTAGGATGCGTTCTCCGAGCAGATGCCCAAGCGCTTTTGTTAGCCGCCCTGGATAAGAGCGTCTGCTAAATGCCGTGAAGGTGAACACATTCTTTTAATATCGCATTGTGTGTATTGACACAGCAGTAAAACGGGGCGTGAAGAGTGAGCTCCCGAGGTTCTCTCTCCCGATCCGGGAGGGCTAGTCATGTTCAGCCTGTCTGCTCACTCTTGCCCACACGGAGTCGAAAAGGTGAAACTTAAGATTCCGATCGACGTGGGCACGCGTAATGCTCGCCTGCCAGCGTGCAGATGCGTGAAACGATGACTTAGGCCCGTGCGATGTTTATCAAAGCGCTGAGAACAAGGAGATTTTCCCTTTCACACGGTAATGTATACAGTTACGGAGGGGGTGGGTCTCGGACCAGTCTCACTTTCACATGACACCTGACAAGAGGATCTCTGAGGATATCTGGAGTCACGCTGGAAAAGTCGACAACAAGGGCAGTCTTTTCTCTTTCTGCCCAAATTAATCCTTTACAGGTACATTCACCAGCGTAAACTAATGTGGGTTTCCTCACACATAAAACCTGTTTGGAATAAAACTTATTGTGACCACGTGAAGTACATTTTATACAGAAAAAAACTTTTCTACAGTGCACATCTACTGCCTTTACGTCTTGTTGTGATACGCGTCAGTGACGTGCGATACACAACAATAGCATTGATTTGCGTCCGAGCAGAGATGTTTCCCATGGTAATGAACACAGCTCTTATTCTGAATGTCCATATTCTGTCCAAAAGTGAGAAGTAAAACCCTGTACATGAAACTGACTTCCCCCTGCGATTCAGTGTGCCAGCAGTCTGACCTCCTGCGTGATGCAGAGAGGGAAAGACCAAGCATCTGTGCTGGCTGTCAGAGCTTCACTAAAGCTTCACTTCTGCTTTTGCAGAACATTTCCTTCTGTGTTTAAGTGTACTCAAAAGTTCAGCAAACCTAGTGGCAGCTTCCTTCCCTAGAGATAAGGATCCTTCAGTTTCTTGCTTCCTGACATATTTTCTAACTCGTCACCTGAAACTTCAGATACATTAACCCTTTAGTCGGGTTTCGGTAATTAGTGGCTTTAATGGGCTCTGTTGTCTCTTGCCTGCGGTGCCTTTTGTGAAGCGTTTCAGTCCAGTGAGACCCGGGCAGCCCAGTCGGGGGGGTGGCGCTCGACCGGGACGACGGGCTGGGGCGTTTGTCCGGGGGTGGGGGCGGGGCGGCTCGGGAGAGCCCTGCGTTCCCATGGAGCCGCATTCCGTTGGCTGTCGCTCCATAGCAACATGTCAAAGGGGCGGGGCTGGGCTTTTCATACAAAGTGCAGAGCAATGGAGGGATCAGGGGCGTGACGGGTGTGTTTGTGTATATGTGTGTAGGTGTGTGTTTGTGCCTGCTTGTGTATGGTTGGATGGGTTGTATGAATTTGGCTGTCTGAGTTTGGGTTGTGTAGGGTTTGGTTGTATGTATACCCAGGTCTGGTTTGGGAGGGTGGAGGTTGATGGTGTGGTGTGCAGGGAGAGGTGAGGACAGTGTAGAGAGTAGAGGGTGGAGGTGGGGTTGTGTGGAGGGTGGAGCACAGGGTGGAGGTGAGTGAGGTGCAGAAGATGGGGTCACAGTGTGGTGGGACGTGTGAGAATGATGATTTTGGCTGTGTGAGATCAGCAGCTGCTTGTGTTCTGCTGGAGAACCCGAACCTTCTAGAACCTTCTAGCATGTGTATGGATGACGGACAGTAAGAGAACCAGGAGCCTGAACCCCACCAAACATGTGCACACATGCACGCACCTCTTCCCCAAGCTACATATTTTTTTAACAAAAAAAAAAAAACCATTCAGAATGAGAGAAAAGGTATTTACAGTTTATTGGTCAATGTAGGTAAAGTCACAGTATACAGCAGGTAGATAACAGACATGAATGCTCAGGGCGTTTGTGTAATGTTACAACACCGATATCCTCTGATTAAAAACTACAGTGTGAATGTTTGTGTAGGGTTACAACACCGATATCCTCTGATTAAAACTACAGTGCGAACGTTTGCATGGCAGTCAGAGCATGTCGGGGAGCGCTCACAGGCTGTGGTTGTACAGCATGTACATAGCCTGCAATCCGACCACAGCGCCTCTGACAACCAAAAACAAACAAACAAACAAAGGCATTCCAGTGACAAACAAACAAATGCATTCCAGTGTTGTGATAAATACCGCTGATGTCACTGCAGTCCTGCTTTACCTTGACCTAGCTATGACCTGTTTGACCTGCCAGGCCTGCCATTATTACAAATTCTGTACAAATTCGTCTCTTTATTTTAAACCATAGCGATTTCTCCTGGTGAAATTCCAGTTGTCTCCTTTTGGAGATGATGTTTCATATTTTACATTTACAGTGAGGTTTCACATTGCCAGTGAGAAAAAGAAGAGACAGAGGGAAAAAAGGCTCAACGATCAGTGCTCGGTCATTAATGTTAAAAAGCGACAGTAACCACATTTTTCAGGCGTGGGCCTGACTCAGGGAGGGGGTTAGAGGGGGCTAGTGATGCAGCGTCATTAAGTCTAGTGACCGGTTTACAGCAGGCCATTTCAAATCAACTTAAAAAGCAGTGAGCTCAGTGAACGCCACATGTTAATGAGGAGGAGACGTTCTTCATCTGGACTGTGCCGTTTTTACGAGGGGACACGCTCGCGCTTCGGTTTGGGGACACCCCCCCCAACGTGTTCACACACGTGCACCCACCCACACACCCATACACAGACAGACATGCAGAGCACCGTGGCGGGGATTTGCTGACACAGCATGTGGGCATGCTGTTTACAGCACACACACACACACACACACACACACACACACACACACACACACACACACACACACACACACACACACACACACACACACACACACACACACAGCAGGCAGTTTATAAACAGCAAGACTCTGGCTTTTTACTGGCCCTTCACAGGAGCTTCTGTGTGCTGTTTCCCAAGGCTCCTGGACATTTACCACCCTGCAGGGTTTAGCTCTTTCCTGGCTCCCTGCAATCTACCGTCCAGCAGAGTTTAGCTCCGTCTGTTCCTGGAGAGTTACCGTGCAGCAGAGTTTAGCTCCGCCCCCACTCCTGGACATCTTCTGCCCTGCAGGGCTGGAGCGGTGTCAAGTATAGGCTGGCTGCAGTCAGTTCCCAGAGCTCAGCGTGTGGGCGCAGTCCTGCTTGGACTGGAAGCCCCTCACAAAGGGGAGGGGTCAGGGGAGGAGTCAGGGGAGGAGTCAGACGGAGATGTTCAATGCGGGGGTCGTGTGACTTTTTTAACAAACGTTCGTTGTGCATTTGCTGGCAGCCAAGGTCACACTTTTGTTGTTCTTTTCAAGAGGTATTTAAAAAAGTCTTTACATAGAAGAGAGAGCATCGAGAACACATCAGCTGCAAATAACTAACACACACACACACACACACACACACACACACAGTGCTCAATGTGATGCCCTAATGCCATACAGTAGCTCCGCAGTGTGCTGCAATGCCAGTGGGTGAGCTGTGGACAGGTACTGGCAGCACAGCCAGTCCTCCAGCTCCGCGTGTCTCTCAGGCTCCAGCGAGCGCTCGGCGAACTTCATCATCAGCAGGGCTCGCTTCACGTCCAGCCAGTTCAGCAGGCCATCCTGCCTGGGCTGCGGCCCGCCCCCGGCCCCGCCCCCGAGCTGCTGCTCCATGAGCTCCCTGCGCGGGCCCCACAGCAGGCTCTGCAGGCCCCGCTTGGCCTCCTGGATGTGGATCCGCTTGATGGGGTCCGGCTGGAGCAGCAGGCGGGCGAGGCGCTGCAGCCCGGCGGAGTAGATGGAGAGGGTGGGGAGGGGTGGCAGCTCGTCCGGGCGGTAGTCCTGCTCCCGCAGCTCGGGGCTCACCTCGAACGGGTTGGGCTGGTGCAGGACCTCGTAGATCAGGATGCCCGTCTGGAACTCGTCGAACTTGCGGTACTGCGCAGCCGAGACGATCTCGGGCGCCAGGCGGGCGTGGTCCCGCCGCAGGCGGGCGGAGTCGCCGCCGGGGGCGGAGTCGTCGGCGCTCCGCTGCTTGGCTTTGGAGAAGTTGCTGATGAGCAGGCGGGGCAGGCGCCGCTGCTGCGGGTCGGTGGCCGCGGCCGGGCGCCTGTGGGGCACCAGCAGCAGGTTCTCCAGGCAGAGGTCGCGGTGGGTCACGCCGTGCGCCTTCAGGTGCTCCAGGCCGTTGCACAGCTGCAGCAGCAGGAAACACACACGCCTCTCGTACACCTCCGGTTGGGCGCGGTGGAACGACGCCCACTCCTTCACGAAGTCCGCCGCCGTCTGGCACGGCACCTCCCGCGCGATCACCACCACCCGCTCCTGCTCGGGCGGGGCGGAGGGCGAGGGTTCGGCGGGCGGGCCGGCAGGCGGGGCCGGGGCTTCCTCGCCGGGGAGCATGCTCTGGGGCACGCAGGCGATGAAGTGGCCGCAGTCTTGCTGCAGGTTGAAGTGGAGGGGCACGCTCTGCTGGACGGACAGCCCGTACAGGTGAGCCTGCTTGCTGTCGGCAGACTGGCCCTTACAGATCTGCCGCAGACACAGAAAACACACGGGTCAGTACCGGGTTAGCCACAGGAACCTCAGCTGTTTGCAGCTACATTTCCTATAGTGCAGTGACAAGCAACTACAGTACAGCGTTACGAGTTCTATAACCACATGGCTTCTCTCCAACCTGCCCTGCTCACCTTCACGGCGTAAGCGTTTCCTGCGTCTGAGGCGCAGGACGCGGCGTAGTACGCTGCGTCTCCGGCCAGGCAGCAGGCCGTGTTGCGCGTCAGCTTGAAGAGGGACCAGTTGCTCTCGCTGAAGCGCTGCTGTTCCTCGTGGCTGCGTGTGAAGTGGCTCTCGCACTTCAGGGCCAGGCGCCGCAGCGACTCTGCGTACAGGCCGCCCAGCTTGGAGTAGATGCACTCGCGGCTGTCCATGTTGCTCAGGAGGGCGTGGAGCTGGAGGGCAGAGCCCAGGCCCGCGGCCCCGCCCACTGCCGCGCCCCCAGTGGCGGAGGAGGGCGCCAGCGTGCTGAGTTGCGGAGAGGAGCAGGAGGTCAGGCTCCCCCGGCTGTGACCCCCGAGCCTGCCGTGGCCTTTGGCCTGGGGCTCGTCGAGGGTGCGGGAGCACAGGGGGTGTCGACCTCCGTCCAGGGAGTCGCTGGAGGCGGAGAAAGTG
>NC_137517.1:15145000-15160000 GCF_041902795.1 Electrophorus electricus | reverse complement strand
TAACACTGCTCACTACAGCTGAGGCTCCTCAATGCTGGAGAAGCAGTGCTAAAATACCAAAGGGTTAAGGTCAAAGGTCACTTTCCTAAAAAGAGAACCCTTGTGGCAGCTGAAATTTAGTAAACCACAAACACGTACGCGCACACACACACACACACACACACACACACACACACACACACACACAACTGAAATGCAGCAGACATAAACCACATCAGGGCTATGAGTCACACACACACACACACACACACACACACACACACACACACACACACACACTCAACACTCTCACCAGCAAGCACACACACTCACACACTGGGTATTTCAAGAAACAGTCCCAGACGTCTGTCTGCATTAGTTTAGCATCACAGCATCTGATGAGCGAGACCAGAATAAGTAAAGCTGGGACAGGTGGAGACAATGGCACTGTAGACATGCTTGTGTCAGTGTGTCTTACACTCTATATGTTTGAGTGCTGCTGTGAGGGTATATATGAATGTGTGTCTAAGCGTGTGCATGTGTGTGTGCGCGCACAAGCACACCTGGCTGGAGCATGCTCGAGGCAAGCCTAGTGCACGTCTCCCTCTCTGGATGCGCTTGCCAGATTAAAGCAGGTGGACACTAGGTGAGTCCACAGGCCGCCGCCCACCAACCCACCGGGACCTGCCACACTGCTAAAACTTATAAACTTTTATATTATAATCCTAAGCATGCCAAGAGGAACTGGTCCTCTCTCTCTCTCTCTCTCTCTCTCTCTCTCTCTCTCTCTCTCTCTCCACTTCTCTGCCCATCTCTCTCTCTTTGGCTCACGCTGCACTGTGTTCATGTCTCGAGCTGAGAATGAGATCTGTGCCTGCTGTCCGCGGTGCCCAGGAAGGATCTGCCAGACTCAGCACCTGAACAGGCTGCGGGAGCACTGGGAAACCACTGAGACAATAACAGCGTCGCGCCGGCTGCATGGAGGAGGCCGAATCTCGCCACGCCATCACGCGTGAAACTCACCCCAAAACCACGCCTTCGCTTGCTGACCCCAAAAATACCACTGTTTGCAAGACTCAACCCAGAACTGCACCACTGCTCACCTCTGATCACCCCACTTCAAAACCTGCATCAAGATCAACTCATTGCTCACACGACTCACCCCACGAATCACGCAATCACATGCAAGACTTGCCACACCCTTCCAAAGCTGCGACACCCGAATCCAATGTCGGATAAACCCCGAAACCCTGAACTCTTTAGAAAGGCTCCTACGCACAACAACAACCAAAAGGGACTCTTCACCACGCTGAGACACCGAAAACAAGCAGCGCCCACCTGTGTGGGAAATCCTCCGCTCAGTCCAAGCCGAGTGCTGAAGTCATCAGCCTACTCGCCTACCCGGCTCAGACGCGACGCTGCCTGGGGTATTTTAAGTTCTCCCCCTACTGTTGCGTGTTAAAATATCCGTACATCACAGCGTGCTAGCTCTGCTCCAAGTGAGGCTTCTTATTCACACCTAGCAACTAGCTGCTATCTTTTCTCTGAAATCTGGGAGGGGGGGGGGGGGGCGGCCGCATTGGTCTCTGGGGCACGGAGGGACTTGGAGCAGGGGCAAATGCCGGGGGCAACAAATCTGCCTCGTTCCATTTCTCCGGAACCATCTTTAACCCAGCTGGCATGGGGCGGTGGGAGGCTGGTTTGAGTAAGTCAGGAAAAAGCCATCTGACCTAGCAACCATAAAACGGTACAACACCTGCAGCCAGCGAGGTCTTGTTGACACGGCAACTATGGAATGAAACTCTGCTCCTGGAGTGATCTCAGCTTCTAGTGCTCAGTTGAGAGGGAAAAACAGATCTCTCCCACCATCTGCTTCTTCAATGATTCATCAGGCAAAGCAGTACTTGCTCAGAACTCGTCCTCTATCACTTGGTTCAAACTTTGGGGTCAGACCTCACTTTTCCTACTTGCGGATTTTCCACAAGTGACCCTTACGCAACACTGCCTCGGATGCAAGGAGCCAGTTTCTGAATGGTGCCTCGCATGACGCTGACCTCTGGGTTAACGGGTCGCTCTCTGACCTACTGGACAGAACCAAGGTTTCACCGTCGTGTGCAGGCTGTTGTGAGTGGGCCGTAGAGCGAGACGTCTTGCCGGCCTGATGGAGGTATGAGGTGGGTTGGGTTAGGCGAGTCTTTCCATACACATGTCAGAGTGAGTGTCTTCACGCATGAGTGAGAGTTACATCAGTTGGATAGGACGAGTCTTTACACACACACGAATGAGATTGACGTCAGTTGGGCAAGTCGAGTCTTTACACACACTCTCTGTCTCTCACACACACACACACACACACACAGGAGCGAGAGCAGCTGCGTAAAGCAAATCTCTACACACACGGGTAACAGTACTGTCATTTGGTGTGTGCTAGCGGTGTAATAAAAAACAAGAGATGTAATAGCTGTTAGTGTCCCAACAGAAATAAGAACGTCTATGAAACAGGCTGTGGGGCTTTTCCTGTAGCAGCTAAACAGGCTGTGGGGCTTTTCCTGTAGCAGCTAAACGGGCTGTGGGGCTTTTCCTGTAGCAGCTAAACGGCAGCATCGAGGCCTCCACTGTTGGACGTAAACACAGCCATGGTAGCAGCGGTGGATGTCCCGCGTGTCCCTCGGTTTGAGTGATCAGCAGACCCCACCATGGTTTAATCGCCACAAAGCTGATAAAGCGCCAAACAGTCCGAACTCCTACCAGCTCCATGCTAAAGTAACCTGGGCTAGCGGCTACCTTGAACCCAGAGAAACCCGAAAAAAAACGGTCGCAAAAATCAAACGTCTGAACATGTGAAAATATCGGCGTGCCTGCGATCAGCTCAGGACTTTGACCGCAGGGTTTCGGACTGACCCGTACCTACTCTCGCTCTGCCCGGTTATCCACACGATGGTCGCTCGCGATTCACACCCCGGCCCGGAAATAACTTCCAACTGGAAAAATTTAACAGAAGGGCAAGCTTGTTGTTAAAAGTGGAGCAGTGTGCGTGAGGCTTAAGAGAGGTCTTGGTGTGCAGCAGGGATGTGCGCACTGGATGATAGCTAGGGGCATGGAGTACCAGCAAACACTGACAAAAGGAACGCATTTAGTTTAGACAAAGACAACAGACAAAACTAACAAAACAGACACTGTTAATGAAACAAGGAATTCATCCAGATAGTTTTCAGTACGGAGCCAAACCAGCCTGCGCTGGGTTACGGCAGCGATGGCGTACACAAGGGAGAATGACCCTCAACAGCGAGAAAGAGAGAAGAACCAGAAAATGAATGAGGGGGGAGAGAGAGAGAGATGGAGGCAGATATCGAGACATGGAACATGCATGAGCACAAACGTCGCAGGGTCCGCACACCATGGCCCAGGTCAGCTGACCAGCTTTTAAAAAGAGAGACAGCGTGTGACGGAGGGGGAGGAGCTTAGAGAACGTTGAGCACGAACAAAGAAAGGCTTCAGCAAAGCATAAAGTAAGTATGGGTCAGGGTCAAGTTAACGCTAGAGTCTGGGCTTCAGTACAGCGATGGACACGAGAACAGCACGAACCTGCTCCCACCGAACCCTGTCTGCTGTGGAAGCAACGGAACGGTATGCAGCTTTAACGTCCGCACGGACCGACTGGCTCGCCGACTCGTAATATTAACCAGTCCAGTTGATGCCACTTAATCTTCATAACCAATTATTTCTGGTAATTCAAGAAAATGTAAAAACAAAAAAGAACCGACCCACGCCCCTCAAAAAAATCTAAGAGTAAGAGAGTGAGTCATTAAGACTTCATTAAATCAAAACAAATTGCACCAATCAAAGCCTTTGTTAAAAGCAAAAAGAAATTTAAAAAGAAAACATTTTAAGGGTTCTTTTACATGCCCAATAAAGAACAAATAAGAGCTCCAACCTCTTCTGACAAACTCCCATTAACAGTTACAACAGTACACAATTAATAAGCAGAGGACCCTACTACAGTCTGGCACACACACACACACACACACACACACACACACACACACACACACACACACACACACACACACACACACACACACACACACACACACACAGCCTGAGCAGCCAAGCAGATCCTTACCTATGGTGCTTTTTGGGAGGTGGTGGAGGTGGTTTGGGCTCGGTGGTGTCTGCGCCGGCTACAGCGGGGAGCTGTGTGGAGGAGGCAGCGGACAGAGCGGAGGGGCTGGAGGCGACTCCTCCCAGCACGCTGCCCCTCCGCGTGTCGTCCTGCGCTCGGGTGCCCGTCTGTTTCTGACTGCCGCTATTGTTGGTGTCGGTCCCTGGCACGGGCTCACTCACGTGCGTGCAGCTCCTTCCGCTCGCCCCCGGCCCGCGGACGGCGGGGCCGTCGACGCGGCCGGCCAACCCGCTGCTGGGGCCTCCCTCCTCGCCCTCCTCCTCCTCCTCGATGCGACCCTCCAGGCTCCGGGTGTTGCGGAGCTTCTGCCTCCGCTCTGCGGGGGCGACAGCCGGGCCGGAGGACGGGGCATCCCCCTGGATGGCTCTGGAGCTCGGCTGGGGGGCTGGGGGGCTGAGCTCAGGGAGGGGAAGTGGGGAAAGGCTGGAGGTGCCCAGCTTCGGGGAGCGGCCGCTTCTCTTGGGGGGGATCGGGGGGCTGGTCTGGGGCTTGGTCTGGACAGAAGGCACGACAGAGGTCGCCGGGGTCGTTTCCGTGGTGCTGGGGGAAGGCGGCCAACTGAAGGCCGGGCCGGCGGGGTCGTCGGGGGTCGCGGGGCCGAAGTGCTGCCATTGTGTGCTGACCGCGGAGTCCGGGCTGCTCAGGTAGAATATCCGGTTGTTTTCCTCGGTGTGGGCGGCCACCACGGTTATGGTCGCCCTCGGACTTTCCGCGCTGCCGTTGACCTCGGCGCCCACCTCCGTGTGCTGCTGGGGTCGGAGCTTCCGCTTGGAGCTCTCGGCGTAGATGGGCTCGCTGCCTGCCCTCCTGCCTGGGTGACCCTTGGTGGGGCTGCCCCACCTGACCGCATCCCCGGGGCTCTCCGGACCGGCGAGGTGGAAAACGTCCGCTCCTGCCAGCGAGTCCGAACTGCTCCCGTACGAGCACGAGTCCGATAAACTGACGTTCCGGGAGTCTGGGGTCGCTGCCGGTGACGACGAAGTGCTCGACGTCTCCCTGGACACGCTGTCCGTGCTGTTTCCCGGCACTCCCGCCACAAGCCCCAACCCGAGAGTCGTCTGAACTTCCTGCACAGACGATGTTACGGTCACGACCTCTTCGCAGGTCCCTGGATACAAGCTCCTCTGGGCGTGACCCTGAACTTGTGACTCCTGTGTACCCATGTAGTTGCTCTTGACCATTCTGGCCAGATTTGCCCTGTAGGGGTCGCTGTTGCCATTCCCCTTTAGACTTTCCTCCTTTGTGACGAACACGCTGCTGGTAACGGCGGCGGGCTCGGGCAGCCCCGTGGGAGAGAGCACGCACATCGGGCGCCTGCCGCTGTGGTCCCGCTTGCCCGGGGCGCCGGCCTGCAGCAGGGCCTCTCTCAGTACTGTGCTGCAGCCGTTGATGTCGGTGCAGAGTGTTGAGAGGTCCAGGATCTTCAGCCCGACGGGACTCTTTGGGCTCTGCCGGGGCATGTCGACCACGTTGGCAACGCACGCGTCCCGATCGGCAGGTCGAGTACGTGCACGCATTCAGTGGGGGAATTGAAAGGAGACACTTCAGTTAAAACACTATTTTTCATTTTCACTCATGCTCACAAACTTTTATGCAACAGTGGAGATACAGTTCACCAGCAAGAGTCGTTAACCCGAGCGTGCATGAGCACACCTCCTCAAAATGCTGGTGCAGGACCATGGATACTGACGTTCCCACAATGCATCACTGCTTCTCACCGATCCTCTGCATTTAACAAGCACTGGAGGAGACCCTAGCCATTGATTTTATTTATTTGCCAATTATTTGCCATAGAATTTTCCAGAATGCTGATTTTCTGCATGGTCCATGTTGATATTAGTCATTATGGGCAGAAACTCCAAACTATGAAACAGTGTTCTGCTCTGAGGTCACTTTACTTCTGCCTGTAGTAAGACGACATGACAGAGCAAGGACTTCATGCCTTAGTCTTAGCTGGACTATTTCATTCTGCTTAATAATTCATGAAATCTGCTTTATTATGATTATTAAGAACATGGAAGAAGGTTTCAGCACCAACGACTGGAACAGCAGAGGACCAATGTGACACAATAACTAAAAAGCACAATAACTAAAGCCACTAATGGAAGTATACAGTGACAGTATCAGCATACCCCAGTAGTAGTAGTATACACTAACAGTATCAGTACACACTAGTAGTATACACCAACAGTATCAGTACACACTAGTAGTATACACCAACAGTATCAGTACACACTAGTAGTATACACCAACAGTATCAGTACACACTAGTAGCAGTAGTAGTATACACTAACAGTATCAGTACACACTAGTAGCAGTAGTAGTAGACACCAACAGTATCAGTACACACTAGTAGCAGTAGTAGTAGACACTAACAGTATCAGTACACACTAGTAGCAGTAGTAGTATACACTAACAGTATCAGTACACACTAGTAGCAGTAGTAGTAGACACCAACAGTATCAGTACACACTAGTAGCAGTAGTATTATACACTAACAGTATCAGTACACACTAGTAGCAGTAGTAGTATACACTAACAGTATCAGTACACACTAGTAGCAGTAGTAGTAGACACTAACAGTATCAGTACACACTAGTAGCAGTAGTAGTAGACACCAACAGTATCAGTACACACTAGTAGCAGTAGTAGTATACACTAACAGTATCAGTACACACTAGTAGCAGTAGTAGTAGACACCAACAGTATCAGTACACACTAGTAGCAGTAGTATTATACACTAACAGTATCAGTACACACTAGTAGCAGTAGTAGTATACACTAACAGTATCAGTACACACTAGTAGCAGTAGTAGTAGACACCAACAGTATCAGTACACACTAGTAGCAGTAGTATTATACACTAACAGTATCAGTACACACTAGTAGCAGTAGTAGTATACACTAACAGTATCAGTACACACTAGTAGCAGTAGTAGTAGACACTAACAGTATCAGTACACACTAGTAGCAGTAGTAGTAGACACTAACAGTATCAGTACACACTAGTAGCAGTAGTAGTATACACTAACAGTATCAGTACACACTAGTAGCAGTAGTAGTATACACTAACAGTATCAGTACACACTAGTAGCAGTAGTAGTATACACTAACAGTATCAGTACACACTAGTAGCAGTAGTAGTATACACTAACAGTATCAGTACACACTAGTAGCAGTAGTAGTATACACTAACAGTATCAGTACACACTAGTAGCAGTAGTATTATACACTAACAGTATCACTGTTAACACTTCATTCCCAGCTAATTTAGCATGTGTAGTTGAATACTGTGGTTCTTCCCTTCGTTACCTGGTCTGAGTTCACGTTGACATCTACTGTGGTCTCTGTAGCGTCCGTGTTCATCATGGTCGGCCTGACGGCGATGGTGGGCTTACTGTAGGGAGAAGGGGACACTCCTCCACCGTCTTCGTCTCTGCCTCCACTGGGCCTGGTGTTAGCCCCGCCCACGCTGGGCCTGGCACTGGCACCGCCCACTGTGTTGACCTGCGTGTGGGCACTGCGGGGGTGGAAGCAGTTCTTACATGAGCCTGGTTTCCAAACGTGCTCCGCAAACTCGCCACACACAGACATCTTATCACGGACACCAACTTCCTGTCCGATTGGGTTCTACTTCCGGGTCACTGCTGGGTGGAGCCAAGGAAGCAGAAGGCAAGATAATGGGGCATGCTGCACAGCAGATGGCTAACCCCTGGGGAAGCCTGAGGAGAGATCAGATGGAGAACTGCTGAGAAATAACTTTAAAAAGTGCAAGTTGAAATGTAGTAAAACTACCAATAACATCCACTCCTTTGCATAATGATATCTGGTGTCTATTAACTCCCATTCATTATAACTAACATTATCCAGAACAATTTTAAAAAGTCATTTTGGGTATACAAAAACGGTCAACTGGTAACATCGCGTCAACAAACCAATACAAAATCACAAATGGATTAATATCCGGCAAGGGCGGTTGGCTCTCAGTGCAAAAACAAAACAAAACAAAAAAATCTTTCAGCTGCTGCCAAACACAACCAGGTGCAAGTCATGCATAAATAAATCAATTATTTCATTACAGTTGCTGAAATAACACACACGGATACTCTCTTGTGCAAGAAAGGCGAAAGTACCACCAGCAGAGGTCAAAAAGCACCAGCTACCCCTGATCTCTACAGTCCTCCTAGACACATTTACATAGACTGCATTTATCCAGCAGGCTCCTGGACACTATATTAAAACCTTCCAATAATAGTGCAAGCACACCCAAGACATTAAATAAGGGTATTAATATCTCCAGCTGTTCACCGGGCTACAGGAGTTCTGCCTCCAACTCTGTCATCTCGTCAGGCCTGTCAAAGTTTCACCTGCTTATGAAAGATCATCTTCTGCTTCACCCAAACAACCACCTGGAGAACTGAGCGCACGGTGGTGTGTTTGATGGCGTCCCGACACCGTGGGGTGCCCCTCCCGGCGTTCCCAGGGCCAGCAAACCACCTGCGTGCATTCTCCTCAGCAGCGCAGAATTCCAACCTCGCTCGACTCCTGCCCCACTTTTTCCCAGGGCTCCCAAATTAGAGTTCCTGACTTGACCCCCAGAGTTGTCAGGGGTCGACGGAACAGGATTCCTAGCGCACCCTGCCGTTCCAGCGGGGCACGGAGCCAACGGAAGGTTGGAATGTTTGGAATGCATGCAGTGGAGGGGGGGGGGGGGGGGGTTTCACACCACGACAGGGTTTGTCTGTGTTCCTCACACACCACATACACCCTGTGGTGAGAAAGCTCACACACTGCACACTGGCTTTCCCAGCTGGTGTCCGTTTCTCTCCCCGCCGAAGGGAAAAATCTTACAGCGCGGCTGGGCCAGAGCAGGTGCCGGGCCTGACATTATTTAGCCCCCTTTCAACTGATCTGAGAGCAGTCTGGCTCTTTGTTTCCCAGCAGAGAAGGTCAAAGGCTTTAATCTGAAGACGCCGATCCAGGATCAGCCCACTCCACCTGCTCGGTTTAGTGGGTGCAGCTTTTACCTTTGTCCCCAGGCCACTGTTTTCAGCTCCATCCCAGAAACATGACTCAAGTCGTGAGGCAAGACAGCCCCACCCAGTACAAACAGCCCATCAAATAACTCACCAGCCCACTGTGCCTCCGGCTAGTAACCGTGAGTTTTACTGTTCTGTTTACTGCTCTGTTTACTGCTAGGCGGAAACAGCATGTGTTGCTTCCTTTAAAATGAACCACATCGTCACAGTGATTCAGAGAAAAAAAAAAAAAAACTCCACAGCCAGCTTTAGCAGGCATGAGTCATCGGGGAAAAGTGCAGTTCGAGATGCACGGTGGCAGGGGTTTGGAAACCCAGCGTCTGAGAGCAGCTCCATCCCCAGCGAAAATCAGCGCAGAGCTCATTTCCATAACCATGGCTTTTTTTTCTGTCGTAGCTGAACAGTTACTGAGCGGTTCACGGTTCCAGGCTGAGAGCTGGAAGTTTGGGGTTCGAACCGCAGTTAGACAGCGTACTGCTGGTCCTGCCCGTTGCTGGGACTGGTCCACCTGTCAAACGTACACCTGCTCACATCATCCCCTCTCAAAGCCAGGAATGCCACTCAGTGGCATCACAACAAACTGATACACGTTTTGAAACAGCAGGAGTTTGGTTTGGCAAAACGCATCGTCTGTTAACGTTTATGGTCAACTTGAATTCTCTACAACAAAATACGTTAGTCAGCCAAATTCCTTCTTAAGTTACGGCTAGAAAGCTGAAGCCGCACTCCACTCAGTTCAGCAGAAGCCAGGAGAAAATAAAACAAAACAGAAAGAAACGATACAATTAAGTTTGAGTAAAGACACGAATCAGCATGACCGACGTGGCACGATAAAGCCCCTCTCTGAGCTGGCGGCAGCTCTCTCGCCACAGCCGCCGCCGCCGCCGCCGTGTGTGTGTGTGTGTGTGTGTGTGTGTGTGTGTGAGGAGAACCTTTCACAGGAGTTAACCTCCTACCCACAACAGCCGCAGAAAGACCCGGTGTAAGTGCTGAGACTCTCCGGCTACAGGTCTGACGAGTCCAGAGCCGAGACGACGGAGGGGCGAGGCTGCTGTTCCACCGACAACGTGTTAAAACTACCGAGAATTATTCTCGACCACGACTTCCACCTCTTATCCATTTACACTTGACTCCAACGCATTTGTGGTAAAGGCCACCGGTTCTTGTACCACCTGTTAATCCTTCGCCACATGCCACTAACGGCTACGAAACAAATGGCTGTACGAGCCGCGACGTCCAAACTTTTTAAGGCAATGGACGTGTGTGGAAATGGGACAAATTTCATTCGGGTACCTTGCGCCGTGTGAGCGGACAAAACCGTTTTTAATGTCCAGGTTCATGACGCGGGACATCCCGGGAGGCGAGGCCCGTTAACGGCGCCTCGCCGCGCTGTGACGCGTCTCGCACGCGCTGGCGTGTTTGGCTGCTGGCGCGTGCCTCGGTCCTCGGCGGATCAGCAGCGCCGCTGGCTGCAGTGGCATCGCTCGCTCCCAACCGACTACCCGCACGGTGTCGGTGATGGCCAGGCTTAACGCGGGTCCGTTAACGGTTGATCACCTGGCGAAACGCAATTTGCACGGTTCCCTTATGCGCAGAAGGCACCGCGAGGTGTAATCGTATCTCCCCAGTCATAATCCAGTGTCGCACCTCTGCTTCTCTCTCGCTTGGCGCAAACCAACCTTAATGCGCTTTGATGTACAATCTCGTATGTGCATAAAACAAACAAGTCAGCACCTACGACGGGCAAAAAAACCCCAAACAACAACAACCGAGACGCGTCTGACAGATTTTGTACGAATGCTAAGGATTTACGGTTTACCTGCGGAGTCCTTACTCGTCCGGCAGCACTCGGCGGTCCCACAACTGTTAAACCACTCCGGTCACATTAGATTTCCGCGCGGGAGTGAAGCGGTGAAGCGAGATCCAAAACCCCGTCAGCTTACCGATGAGACCGCGTGTGGGCTTCCCGGAGTAGACTAGACTGAACAGAGACCGCGAACAGTCAGGCGAAACTCCTGCAGCGGGCGGAGCTCCAAGAGCCCGTCAACACCCCCCTCCCCCACCCCGCCAAAAAAACACCCCCTCAAAACACCCCCTCAAAACACCCCCCAACCCCCCACTGTCAGAGCGCGCACGGTCCGGCGGGGTCCCGCGTGTGAGCGGAATACCCAAACAGTCCAGAAACACCGGCTTGTCTAATGCACCGTTAACAGCAGCACGTTTCAGCAGTGAACGCTTGCGGTCTTCTGCTTTAGATACACCTCTGTTTGTTGTTAAACACGTTTCGGGGACGAAACCTTTCTGACCTAGAACGGTATAAAACCGAAGGAAATATATTTTTTTTATGTGGCGTTTCAGGCTAAATCAACCAGCTCAAGAATATTTGTTATCCCTCCTTATGTAGACAGGTTGGATAACTTGTCCCGGTGACGTGTGACAGCCAGTTTTGGAGATGGTTTAATAACTGATGCGCTCTCATGAAAAGTTTCGTGGAGCTAAAAACAACAACAACCCAATATTAAAGTTATCGTTTAAAGGTGCCCCAGGGTGGTTGGCTGCCCTACTGTGTTAGTCAAACTAGCAGAGCATGCTTTGCTTCCACCCCATGGGCAGATTATCTCTGCTACTCTAACATCTCGGCGAAGATAGGCTGAAGCCCCAAATGACTAGAAAAACCATGTTAAAAACCCTGGCTGACAGCTAATGGGCACCATACAGAGGGTAAACACCACTAACAGCAAAGAGAAAGAGAGAGAGAGAGACACACACAGAGACGGAGAGAATTATGCAGAACGAGAGCGTGAGAGACAGAAAGAGAGAAACAGAGAGAGAAGAAAACACTTAACCAAAACTCCAGCACAACCACACGTTTGACTGTTAGATTTTTCCATCATTACAAAGAATGCACAGTCGAGTGTATCATTCTGCGTGAAACGGTAGCTGAGAGAAAGGATGGATCTGGAAACTGAAACTAATGTAATGGAAAATCATTTACCTGTATCGGATTACTCTAAGTGGCTCAAATCAGTGATCTTTAGACCCTTCTATTAGCATGATGGAAGGTAGCAATTCTCATTAATAAGTAAGTCACCAGGCAGCTGAAGGAGACCAGAACTAATCTCCACTGGCTCAGACTAGGGGACTGGTAGTGTTGTCAGTGTCTGAGACCTGGCTGGCTCTGCATACAAATGCTAGTATAAGACCTGAAAGAGCATTCCAGCTCTGAGCGCTTCTTAAACACACACACACACACACACACACACACACACACACACACACACACACACACACACACACACACACACATCTCTGATAACTACGGAGCTCTGAGGGGAACCGACAAGTTTTAAGAGTCCTAGCTCATCTCAGACCATGTTCTAGAACCCTTAAGTGATTTTGGAATATGGATGGATGCAGTCCTGACCCTGACCCTGACCCTAACCCTAACCCTGACCCTGACCCTAACTCACCCTAACCCTAACCCTAACCCTGACCCTAACCCTAACCCTAACCCTGACCCTAACCCTAACCCTAACCCTAACACTGACCCTAACCCTAACCCTGACCCTAACCCTAACCTTAAACCTGACCCTAACCCTAACCCTACACCTGTGGTGGACAGTAATACATGGCTCATGCAGCTAGCTCCTGGCTCCTCCCTCTCTGACACACTCTAACACGCTCTAACATGTTCCAATATGTTCCAACAAGCTCCAGCGTGTTTCAACACACTCCAACATGCTCCTACATGCTCTAACAAACTCTAACATGCTCATTCCATCATGCTCCAACTCACTCCAACACACTCCAACATGCTCCAGCAAGCTCCAACACACTCTAACATGCTCCAAAATGGTTCAACCTGCACTATAACATGCTCCAGTATTATTGAGTATTCTCAAACACTCTTGAACCCAATCCAAAATGCGCCAATGTGCTCCACCATGTCCAACACTAGTGAGAGTTGCCTGTGATATCACCCAGAGCTCAGCTATTACCCACCCAGAGCTCAGCTAATACCCACCCAGAGCTCAGCTACTACCCATCCAGAGACAAGCTATTACCCACCCAGAGACCAGCTATTACCCACCCAGAGCCCAGCTATTACCCACCCAGAGACCAGCTATTACCCACCCAGAGCTCACCTAATATCCACCCAGAGCCCAGCTATTACCCACCCAGAGACCAGCTATTACCCACCCAGAGCTCAGCTAATACCCACCCAGAGCTCAGCTACTACCTACCCAGAGCTCAGCTACTACCTACCCAGAGCTCAGTTACTACCTACCCAGAGCACAGCTATTACCCACCCAGTGCTCAGCTATTGCACAGATAGTTGATAAGGTGTACAAAATAAAAAATATTAATTGACAAATTTTGCTGATGTGGCATGTTGGTTAGGTTGATTTCTTGGGTCATTCTCTTTGTTCCATGATCTTTAAAACCTGATGGTTCTCATCATGGACAACTTTGTCAGCAGGGTTCATTTGACCTGTGCCCTGATCTCTGACCTTTGGGTTAATAAGTCAGAAAATAGGCTTTCCCTCTCCACTCATGGTGTGAGTGATGATGGTGCAGTGAGTCACAGGTGGTGCAGAGGGAAAAGCCCCAGTGAGCAGGAGCCAATCACGTGTCTCCATCCAAGCGTGGACAGCTCCGAGTAGAGACAGCCAATCAGGTGTCTCCATCCAAGTGTGGACAGTTCCCAGTAGAGACTGGCATAGCAGTGGCAGGCTGCTCTGTAGAAACAATCCAGCTTGACACATGCACTCTGAGAGCTGATTAATCACTTGTAAGGTTTTGCTTATGTAGTTTCATGTGTTTTCTCAGCCCTTTCTCTCTCCTCTGTGCTCTGCCTGGCAAGGTCAGCGTGGGCTTGTCTCCTTCAGCATCACTGGTGACAGACGTCATCCTGACACACACCAGTGGGACAGCTCAGGAGGAAACAAGTTTGTCCCTGTATGTTTTCCATCCTGTTGCAAGTTGGGCATTGTATGGAGTGGATGGCTGGGAATGCACTGGGAGTGGTCTGGATAGAGCTCATTAGGACACACTTTCACTGCAGGAGTGTGGCAGCCGTGAGGAGCACGGTCTGAAGATCCTAAACTCCTCCAGAGGGATCTGCATGCATAAAGCCACTGGGTTGAGGCACAGGGGTATACTTACAGGTGTTGTTAAAGGTCTCATACAGGTGCCATTAAAGGTGTCATACAGGTGCCGTTAAAGGTCTCATTCAGGTGCCATTAAAGGTCTCATACAGGTGCCATTATAGGTCTTATACACGTGCCATTAGAGGTCTCATATAGGTGCCATTAAAGGATTCATACAGTTGCCATTAAAGGTCTTACAGAGGTGCCATTAAAGGTCTCATACAAGTTACGTTAACAATCTTATACAAGTTCCATTAAATATCTTATATAAGTTCTCTTAAAGTTCTCATGCCTCCATGTCCTAATGGAGCCACAGAGTTGGGCCTGCACAGAA
This sequence comes from Electrophorus electricus, assembly GCF_041902795.1. NCBI lineage: Eukaryota > Metazoa > Chordata > Actinopteri > Gymnotiformes > Gymnotidae > Electrophorus > Electrophorus electricus. Next base: position 15,145,315 of record NC_137517.1, on the reverse strand, counting down.
CACAAGCAACACTGTACTGTGGTAGCACACGTGCATGTGCGTGTGTGTGCACGTGTGTGTGCGTGTGTTTGCACGTGTGCATGTGCGTTTGTAACTCTTTTCATTGCTTCTCACTGTGATATGATCTATACATAGTGTCCTATTTCTTTGGTGACAGAAAGTTGTGTGAAAGAGGATGTCAGCAAGAGAAGACAAAAATGCACTGCCCTTACACACACACACACACACACACACACACACACACACACACACACACACACACACACACACACAGAGTCGTGTGTATAATGCATAAGACTGAATTAGAGTGCTCTT
>NC_137517.1:15135000-15140000 GCF_041902795.1 Electrophorus electricus | reverse complement strand
AGTAAAGTTTTTGCCCTACGACCTGAAGATTATGAGTCCAATACCACATCCACCCGTGACTGGGAGACTGAGAGAGCAAAACTGTGTGTGCTCTTGGTGAGGGAGGGGTGGCATAGGCTCTCTCCCCTGTCAATCACTTTGACACTAACCAATCACAGGTGTCTGTGAGCACACGCTCCAGAAGGGGGGTGGATAGCACTATGAAAAGTTATGCATGTGACAGTCTTTTCCGCCCTCCCTCTGGGTTGCAGCTGTCCTGTCACAGGGGTGAATTACCTACAGGGATACAACTAAAATATGGAGAAAAACTGGGGAAACCCCCCCGCCCCCCAAAGTTTTTTTGGAGTTATGGCGAAATGAATAGTTAGTAATAGTTATTGTTTTATTTTTATTAGAATTTATATTAGTTTCTTCCTTTCATTTTCTTTCTTTCCTGTCATCTAATTTGTTCATTCCATCAGCAGACATCGTCAGGATCAGTTGTGACTGGACAGTAACAACATCAAAGAAGCATTCAAAAATAAGTTTTTGATGACAAAAGAAACTGCCTTTTGTCCTCATTCCTCATTCCTTCCTGGGGTGACGGCTGGTGTTCCCACTCTGTGGCCCAATGCAGGAAACCTTCATCCCCACAGGACTGAAGCACTCCCGCAGATAATTCGAATTTTTCCCCACAAAAGCAAAAATCTATGCACCTGTCATCTCTACACCAAAGAACCCAGGAACAGCAAACCTAATTGAGTCCAGGATCTGTACCCGTGGGAAGAGACTGGCAGGATCAAAAAGATGATTCATTGTTGTTTATATATGGATCAGTTATTCTGCTCATACCACTTGTGTATTAGAGTTATCTGGAGCCAGTCTGACTCCAGAACAGACTTGTCCAGTCTGATTCCACAGCTGTTTGGCCCAGTCTGACTCCAGAAGGGTCTGGTCCAGTCTGACTCCAGAACAGTGTGTTTGTGGGACAGTCAGGGTTAAGGCCAACAGTGTGAGCTGCAGTGAGTAAGAACCTGACACACTCATGAAGCAGTTCTCTGGAGTTGAATGGCATGCAGACTAAAAGGCCAGAGAGGGTCATCAGAAGGTGACTGGCTTTGTTTTGGTGATAGTTTACACGGGGAGGCCATTCTCTAATCTACTTTACCACATGATGGCAAATATCCTAGTGGAAGTGATCAGCACTCAATTTGAAGTGTTTTAATCTAATGTGTTTTAAGGTTTGGTATGTACTTAGAAGAAGTAGAATTTCTGTTGTACACACACACACACACACACACACACACACACACACACACACACACACAGCTGCAGCTGCAAAAAGACTAAGACCACTGACAGGACCTCAGGGGCTTAACCTGCCATTAACCTTCCCTACTTCTCTCTCTCTCTCTCTCTCTCTCTCTCTCTCTCTCTCTCTCTCTCTCTCTCTCTCTCTCTCTCTCTCTCTCACACACACACACACACACACACACACACTCTCTCTCTCTCTCTCTTTCTCTCCTTATTGCACACACAAAGATTTGCATGTACACACACACACACACACACACACACACACACACACACAGCACTCTGAATCCTGTCTGCAGAGGCCTGCTCCTGGAACTCTCGACCAAAATGAAGCGAATACAACAACAAAGATGATAGTAATTATGGTGACAATAAATGATCGCAGATGTATTTATCTGCAGTCAAAGACCATGTGCTCAGCCTGGATGACACAGGCTTCTGCCAAGGTAGCAGTCATTTCCACATCAGCCATGAGGAACATTAGTCATTTGAGTTTCTGCATCAAAGAGCCATTCTCTAGAATACTGAACATCCTATTATAGGCCTGTTTTACATGCTTCTCTTTTGGTGTATTTTCCACAAGAATAGTTGCCCTCTTCCTCTTTGTGATGCACCGAAGCCCTGAAATGCCAGCGGAAGTCATGTCCAACCAACAGCGTACAAAAATACCAAGTGTGGCTTTCACAGAGAGCGTCAGAGTGAAACTGTTTGGTGTTGCATGGTTAAAAATGCTCCTCAGACAAACAACCCTCTGTGAGCATCAGAGAACAGCGTGTACTGGAGCATTTAACCCTACTGCCTACCTGATTATTATTATTATTATTATTATTATTATTATTACTATTAATAGTATTGTTGTTGTTATTGTTGTTGTTGTTAGTTTCAGTGTTCAGCAATTAAATATTCAAGCATGAACATAACATTTCAGTGAAAACAACATTTGAGTGATGAGGGAATGAAAATGTTTAGAGCATTACAGACACAAGAACACACTCAATATAGCAGTACAGACACGAGAACACACTCACTATAGCAGTACAGACACGAGAGCACACTCACTATAGCAGTACAGACACGAGAGCACACTCACTATAGCAGTACAGACACGAAAGCACACTCACTATAGTATTACAGGGACAAGAACACACTCACTATAGCAGTACAGACACGAGAACACACTCACTATAGTATTACAGGGACAAGAACACCCTCACTATAGTATTACAGGGACGAGAACACACTCACTATAGCAGTACAGACACGAGAACACACTCACTATAGTATTACAGGGACGAGAACACACTCACTATAGCATTACAGACACGAGAACACACTCACTATAGCAGTACAGACACGAGAACACACTCACTATAGTATTACAGGGACAAGAACACCCTCACTATAGTATTACAGGGACGAGAACACACTCACTATAGCAGTACAGACACGAGAACACACTCACTATAGTATTACAGGGACGAGAACACACTCACTATAGCAGTACAGACACGAGAACACACTCACTATAGCATTACAGACACGAGAACACACTCACTATAGCAGTACAGACACGAGAACACACTATAGCAGTACAGACACGAGAACACACTCACTATAGTATTACAGGGACGAGAACACACTCACTATAGCAGTACAGACACGAGAACACACTCACTATAGCAGTACAGACACGAGAACACACTCACTATAGCATTACAGACACGAGAACACACTCACTATAGCAGTACAGACACGAGAACACCCTCACTATAGCAGTACAGACACGAGAACACCCTCACTATAGCAGTACAGACACGAGAACACACTCACTATAGCAGTACAGACACGAGAACACACTCACTATAGCAGTACAGACACGAGAACACACTCACTATAGCAGTACAGACACGAGAACACACTCACTATAGCAGTACAGACACGAGAACACACTCAATATAGCAGTACAGACACGAGAACACACTCACTATAGCAGTACAGACACGAGAACACACTCAATATAGCAGTACAGACACGAGAACACACTCACTATAGCAGTACAGACACGAGAACACACTCACTATAGCAGTACAGACACGAGAACACACTCAATATAGCAGTACAGACACGAGAACACACTCACTATAGCAGTACAGACACGAGAACACACTCACTATAGCAGTACTCTTCTCTGTTGCTTTGTAAATGACTGTGATAGTATGTAGTAAATATTGTTAATCTCTGTGCTATTCAAAATGTAAGGTAACGTAATAAAAGGCAAATAACAGCTCACAGAAATTAATTTTAGTTTTAGTGTAGTTTAATTTTGTTTTAGTTTAGTTTGTTTTAGTTTAGTTTTAGTGTAGTTTAATATTTTTTAGTTTAGTTTCTTTAGTTTAGAGGTTGGTTTTAGTTTACTTCAGTTTCACTATTTATTGTACTTTAATACTTGATAATCTGTGAGCTTTAAAAATGTATAAAGAGCAAAAATCAGACTTTCTTTGTTATGTGCTTTGTTCTAATGTTCATTCTAACACTTCCTAGTGTGCTATGTCATATGATCTGTGTCCTGCTTCTGGTAAACTATGAGCTCCATGCCACAGGTCCTGAGACACCTGCACCGGTGAAGTGTCTCGTCTGCTGCAGGTCGAGTTACCGACCGTCTCCAGGACAAGTCGGGCTGTTTAAAGAGAGTGATCCAAACCCCTCTTCTCCTTGAAGTAAAGCAAGAGCTGAACTAAAGAAACAAGCGCTGATGAGTCAGCAGATATGAAGCTCCTCAAACCACCCACAGGCTCCTGGAAAGGAGTGCGAGGATGTGTGGGTGGGTGGCTGTGAGAGAGTAAAAGAGAGGGATTGCACGATAGAGAGAGAGAGAGAGAGAGAGAGCGAGCGAGAGAGAGAGAGACAGACAGACAAAGAGCCTTCTCTCAGCCGCAGTATTGATGAGTGTAGCAGACCGCCTGGGGGGGGTCTCTGCGTGATTCATATATCTCTCACAGAAGAGTGTTTGCGCTTAACAGAATGAAAGTTCCCACACTCGTCCTACACAATACCGCCTTCACCTATCGCAATACTCCACCTACACAATACCACCTTCACCTATCATAATACTCCACCTACACAATACCGCCTTCACCTATCACAATACTCCACCTACACAATACCACCTTCACCTATCACAATACTCCACCTACACAATACCACCTTCACCTATCGCAATACTCCACCTACACAATACCGCCTTCACCTATCACAATACTCCACCTACACAATACCGCCTTCACCTATCACAACACTCCACCTACACAATACCACCTTCACCTATCGCAATACTCCACCTACACAATACCACCTTCACCTATCACAATACTCCACCTACACAATACCACCTTCACCTATCGCAATACTCCACCTACACAATACCGCCTTCACCTATCACAATACTCCACCTACACAATACCGCCTTCACCTATCACAATACTCCACCTACACAATACCGCCTTCACCTATCACAATACTCCACCTACACAATACCACCTTCACCTATCGCAATACTCCACCTACACAATACCACCTTCACCTATCGCAATACTCCACCTACACAATACCGCCTTCACCTATCACAATACTCCACCTACACAATACCGCCTTCACCTATCGCAATACTCCACCTACACAATACCACCTTCACCTATCACAACACTCCA
>NC_137517.1:15112500-15130000 GCF_041902795.1 Electrophorus electricus | reverse complement strand
GAAGGAAAAAAGAGAAATGGAACGAGAGGGAGAAAGAAAGGAGGGGGTGAGCTGGGCTTGTAGATCTTATTTCGGAGCCTTGGGTGACCCAAAGCATGAGCAAGCGGAAGAGCTGTAGCCCTGCTACTACATCCTGTTGGGAATCTGTGTGTGTGAGTATGTCTGTGTAACTGCAAGATTTGGCAGAGTGCCAGGCAGAAAACAAGGCAGGACATTGAAACAGGCGAACAGAACAAGGCCTGGGGTTGGGAAGGGATTAGCTAGCAGGCCGCTGGCCAGGACAGCTCCGCGTCCCACACGCCCCCAGATCTCCAGGCCTCTCGTCACCCGGCAGCCGCTCGCACGCTGGTGCCATGACAGCCTTCCTGACTGCTGGCTGGCGGCCGGGCGAGTGGACCATCGCGAAGACGGAGGGAGCAGGAGATGGAGAGAAGGAGAGAGGGAAAAGGGAGAGAGAGGGAAAGCGAGGGAAAGAATAAAGCGTTATTACTCTGTCGATGAAATATGGGACCAATATGAGGAGGTCTGAAGTGAGAGTGAATTGAATATGAATTTGACTGACACATAACCCTCTAAAAGGCAAGTATGAGAACGTCAAGCCAACCCTCAAAGCTGCATTTCCTCTCTTCTGCTGGTCATATGACCTTAAGTCATCACGGTTACAGAAAACCGGAGGGGAAGGTGAAAAGGAATCTTTGGTTCATTTCCTTATGTCCTTCTGTGGCTTCCTGTTAAAGAGGTAGCCTCCAAAGACGAGGAGTTTCTGAAAGATAAAGGACCCTCTAGCACATCAGTCAAACCGAAGAAGAGATATCTGTGAGTGAAGATAGAGAGAGAAGGAAGGAGAGAGAGAGAGAGAGAGAGAGAGAGAGAGAGAGAGAGAGAGAGAGTTGGGCACTGGCTATTAGGTGCTGTGGGGTGTTTTATCTGTCGCAGGATGGAGGCGGGCCAGAACACTCACTGGGTTCCAGGATCACGCGGTAGATTCTGGAAGGCTGAGAAACCTCCCACAATATCTCAGCTCCTGCAGGTTCATGCTCAGACAAGCTATTACAGTAGATCCTGTCTGCTTCATAATCTCATATAGACACACACACACACACACACACACACACACACACACACACACACACACACAGATACAAAACACACACATACACACACACACACACACATTTCATTGGCATGACTGGGATGAGCCTGACGCTGCCCAAAGCTCCTCTGGCATAAACCCCTCTGAGGCTGTACACTCTGGCATCAAGCCAAGACACACCAGCCTAACATGAAAACAAATTCAACAACACATCTGAGTATCAAGTTATTACAACCCCATCAAGACCGTTACCCAGGCGACTAAGAAAACTTTTAATAATGCAGTTGGCCTGTTATCAAATGCTAAATACTGCTGTGTTTGGATTGTGCTGAGCGCAGGGAGCGTTTGTGCTGTTGGAGATTATTAGAGTGACAGGAAGAGCCCTGTGTCTCTCTCTGCATGCTGCTCAGGTGCTTTGTGTCTGCTGAGACTTGCTTTTCTGAATTAATCTCATTTGATTTCAAATATCCATCCCAAAAGCCTGATACAGCAATGTACAACGGCACCTTTATTGGCTGTGATCGATGTTTCACTGTTATTAAAACCTCAGCAAAGTGTAGCAATCATTTCATTATGGAGCACAATGCCAGTCTAATGTCATCTAGCGCAAGTGTCATCTAATGTAACACCAGTGTCATCTAATGTCAGTCTAATGTCATCTAACGCAAGTGTCATCTAATGTCAGTTCCATGTCATCTAATGTAACACCAGTGTCATCTAATGTCAGTCTAATGTCATCTAACACCAATGTCATCTAATGTAACACCAATGGCATCTAATGTCAGTCTAATGTCATCTAACACCAATGTCATCTAATGTAACACCACTGTCATCTAATGTCAGTCTAATGTCATCTAACACCAATGTCATCTCATGTAACACCAGCGTCATCTAATGTCAGTTCCATGTCATCTAATGTAACACCAGTGTCATCTGTCAGTCCCATGTCATCTAATATAACACCAGTTTCATCTAATGTCAGTCTACTGTCATCTAACGTATCACCAGTGTCATCTAACGTCAGTCTAATGTCATCGTATGTCATTCAGGACCAATAAATAAATAAATAAATAAACTCTTGAAAGTACTGAAAATGTTTTATTTGCTTGCTGTTGATGATGATGATGATGATGATGATGATGACGACGCGAGCTGTTGTATTTCTGTAGTGCCTGCTGACAGACCCCATGTTGCTTTATAGGTGCGGCATAAGATCACAATATTAAAGCTCAAAGTACAGTGCAGAAATGTCAGAGCATGCACAGTCAACATCAATCAGAGAGCACGACAGACAAACATGCAAGCTAGCACAGAGACAGAAATGACATGACCAAACAGAGGGTGTCAGGGAGGCCAGATTAGCATGCAGGACAGAAGGCGCTGGGTGGCTGGGTGGTCTTTGGTTTTGATTTGAAAATCCCAAGGCTTGTGTAGCCGTGGAGGTGTTGACAAGAATAGTACTGGATCTTTCTCCCATTCCACAGTCTGGGGCAGACGTACTGAAGGACCTGGGGCAGTAGTACTGATGGAACCTGAAGCAGTAATTCCCCCTGGGGCAGTAGTACTGATGGACCTGGGGCAGTAGTACTGATGGACCTGGGGCAATAGTACTGATAGACCTGGGGCAGTAGTACTGATGGACCTGGGGCAGTAGTACTGATGGACCTGGGGCAATAGTACTGATAGACCTGGGGCAGTAGTACTGAAGGACCTGGGGCAGTAGTACTGATGAACCTGAAGCAGTAGTTCCCCCTGGGGCAGTAGTACTGAAGGACCTGGGGCAGTACTACCCCCTGGGACAGTAGTACCGATGAACCTGAAGCAGTAGTTCCGCCTGGGGCAGTAGTACTCTAGGACCTGGGGCAGTAGTACCTCCCCATATGAGCACCCTCTTCCTGTTACTCTGCGGTCTACCATGACCCTTATGACACCACAGTGCCCATATGCCTCTTCACCTACTCATTCTCTGCGTCTCTCTTCGACTTCATTTCTTATTTTTCCCCTTCTCACTCTCTTTTCTCTCATTTTCTGTCTTCCTCTCTCTCTTTCTCTCGCTCACTGTCTCCCCCACCTCCCCGAGGGAAAACTCTGATCGTGTGCAGTGTTTACCAGGATAAGCGTGTTTATCAATATTAGCAGCAGGCTTTTGCCTAACGACTGCATCTGGGATTTTAGGTCGTGATGAGAATTCATACCAGTTTCTCGGTCCTTTGAACTCGCAGATGTTTAGAGGGCGTCCAGGGCGAAACCTAAACCCAGAGTCCCTCGTCAGCCTCCTCCGGACTAACCCTGCCGACAGGAGGCCTGGTCTTCCAGGATGGGGTAGGGGGGGTTACCCCACTTCAACCCTCTAATGTGTGAGATATTACAGTTTACTCTAATGTGTAAGGCATTTCTGCGTAAGGGCCACTCTATATCTCATTTCCGCCTGCTGTAAAACTGTTTGATCCTGTGGCCTAAGGATCCGTGCAGTGTGAGTTTAGTGCTGTCTGTTTCTCTGGGAGAGACCCTTTATCTTTGTTTCACAGTCAGACGTTGTCTGATCAAATTTTGCAGGAGGAGGAACGGGGCTTTGAACGTGTCAGAAGCTACGGGACCTTCGGCACTTCAGAGACCAACATTAAAATAAACCCAAACCTCTCTGCCTGCGTGTTTAAATTATTCAGAAACCTCATAAAAAGGAGACAGTAAGGGGAAGAGGAGCTGGGTATCTCTGTCGTATCAGGAGGAAGTCCTGTGGTGAGCGCAAACCACTGGAGGACAAGACAGAACGTTCCAATCTCCAACAAGAAGAAAGAATCACAGTTCAAACTCTATATCCTGGAGATTTGGACTAGTAAGTCATTTGCTAAATGTAGCAGGCTAGACGATTGTTCCAACCCACATTCCAAAGTTCTGTTGCATTCCCGAGAACTCTACTGTTGCTATGGAGAAGGGACGTATTGCTCAAAAGTCGAACAATGATGTTTTGATGCCGTGTTATAAGACGCGGACCTGTGGAGGATTCGTGAGCCATTCACAGCCACAGGGGTAAAGGCATGCAAATGATCAGCTCTGCCCACGCCGGGCAACGTCCGCATCCTGCCCTCACACATCATGGCCAGGGTCACCTTGCACTCTGCGGGATGATCGGGGGAGGGGCCGTTACAGACTGACATAGACATGACCTCATTGGATTGCCTCCTAAGAGGTTTTGGGGGTCAGAGGGTATCCTGCCGCTTAAAGGTTGACCGATGCCCCCCGTCTCGGAAAAGGACCGAGTAACTGCTCGAGAGAGTGATATCATTTTTGGTGTACATAATTTATTCACTCGCCTCTCTTGTGTCTCTCAATCACTCTCTCGCTCGCTCACTCTCTTACTCCATTGCTATCTTTCTTTTTGTTTTTACTGTAACCAAATGGTTTCCTCTAGCCTTTCCATTCTCACCACAGTGAGTGTAGCTGCTCCACTAAGACACAGCGTAGTACCACAGTGAGTGTAGCTGCTCCACTAAGACACAGCGAAGCACCACAGTGAGTGTAGCTGCTCCACTAAGACACAGTGAAGCACCACAGTGAGTGTAGCTGCTCCACTAAGACACAGCGTAGCACCACAGTGAGTGTAGCTGCTCCATTAAGACACAGCAAAGCACCACAGTGAGTGTAGCTGCTCCACTAAGACACAGCGAAGCACCACAGTGAGTGTAGCTGCTCCACTAAGACACAGCGAAGCACCACAGTGAGTGTAGCTGCTCCACTAAGACACAGCGTAGCACCACAGTGAGTGTAGCTGCTCCATTAAGACACAGCAAAGCACCACAGTGAGTGTAGCTGCTCCACTAAGACAAAGTGAAGCACCACAGTGAGTGCGTTTTTTACCTAATACTACAGGGCCGTTTAAGGAGATCAGGATGTCAAGGACTGGGAGAAAAATTAAATCGACAGTACCTGGAGTTCAGTGTCCAGCCATCTTTCTCTCTCTCTCTCTCTCTCTCTCTCTCTCTCTCTCTCTCTCTCTCTCTCTCTCTCTCTCTCTCTCTCTCTCTCTCTCTCTCTCTCTCTCTCTCTCTCTCTGTGTGTGTGTGTGTGTGTGTGTGTGTGCGTATCCACAGGCAGGACCCTGTTGGGAGAATATAAAGACCAGTCCTTCACCAGGTTCACCGTGACTGATGTACAGCACATCCACAATCACAACCACAGTCACAACCACAATCACAACCACAATCACACCCACAGGAAGCTGAATGGAGCAGCGCAATTTGAGCTCCTCACTGGAACTGTTATTTCATAGCATAACTTCCATCAGTGAAGTTAAGCCCAAACATCAACCCCGTGATCCTGTTCTTACGCTGGCGAGAAATGTTGAAAAAAAACCCAAACTCTCAAACAATGTCTGACAAGTGCTAAGTCCCGGGCGAATCCAGACGCATGCCGACTGAAGACCTGAATGGGACGGCCTTGCCGAGGTGAGGACTGAACTACTCACTGATGTGAAGACACAATCTGCCAAAATTCAGAATCAGGTCAACCATCTAAGAGCAGAATTTAAACTTGCCCACGGTAATGGAAATGTTAAAAACGAGGCTGTACTTTATACGGATGGCCTCCTCTGTTGATGCAGGTGGACTCCCGCGAGGTCTCGGCTGACAGCCATGCCAATCTGATCTTGACTCTGGAACAGGAAACGACGAGTGTACAGAAGCATGTTCAAACAAAGTTTTGCGCCATGGCAACCCACATGTTATCGGGACAAAGGAAAGGTGAGAGGATGCTAATTGCCTGAGTTTATATCTCAGCGTCTGAAGGAGACGCTTTTCTAAGAAAAGCTAGCCAAATTAAGCCAGTGATCATCGGAGACGGCGTTAAGATCTGCGCCCAACCAGGTTACACTCAGGCAGTTGCCAGGCGGCTGAGATCTTTAGGCCAAATACTTTATTATGAAGAGCTTGAAACGCAGAGTGTGACAGCGCGCATTCTCTGGAGAGCCACATCTAATATACTTTGGAATGGACTAACAATTAGCAATTTATGCAGCCTCTGATATGGGAAGCGTCCAGCACTGGGATTTTGTGAACTGTGTGTTTTATGGCATGTCTTGACTTTTACGTGTCTTCTGACTCCACCATGTTGCCTAGATTTGTTTAAATACACAGACAGAACGAGGTACAGGTGTGTGCAGGCGTGGCCACAAATGAGGATCCTCCCACTGCACGTGGCGGGCCAAACCACGTGACTCGCGGGAGGCGAACTTTCCATGACAGAACCCCCTCCCAAGGGGCACGGCTCCCGACGCGTCCGTCCAACGAACGCGAACCTCTGGGCACCGTGTACATGTAAAAACAAACACACAGCACGGCCAAGCCGGGTGCCCACCCAGTACCAGGCGGGCCAGGTGCCACCAGCAAAGGAGACCTCCAGACGAGAGGGAGAAAGGCAGCTTCCCTGCCTCTCTCAGTCCGGTATGCTCTCAACTACGTTGCACCTGTAAAGACATAAAAGGCGCAAACACACAATAGCGCCCACACACAAACATAAGGCGCTGTGACGTGATGCCCACCATCCACGCAGGCTCACCATCCGTGGCCTCAACGGACACGTGGAGATGCACGTCCGCCCCGGTTCCAGACGTGCTACCTCCCCCAACAATCCTCCTCTCTCCCGCCGCTCTAGGATTGTCCCAGAGGCGGTTTGCCTCCGAGGCTTTGAGCAGGCCCTTCCAGTCTCGCTGAAGGGAAGGGACTCAGGAGATCCCGCTGGCTCCACCTGACCACCCTCTTTCTGGTCGTTGTGGTGCCCCTCGGTCCTCCTCGGCCCAGGATCAACAGCCTCAGGCCCCTCCAAGAAATTCCGTGGGGTCTTCCCCTCCGTCTCCGGAGTCCAGCGACATGGATGAACATTTATTAACACAGAACGACAACGGCACTCACACGTATTACAGAGGAAGAACATGAACATGTAACGGTTAACATTAGACGAACACAATAAACGAGCATATGTTTAACAATGACGAGAAGAACATTACCCTTAACATTAACACGTTACATCTACAATGACCAACGATCCTGCACACGATGACGAGGGTTTAAATACACAGACAGAACGAGGTACAGGTGTGTGCAGGCGTGGCCACAAACGAGGATCCTCCCACTGCACGTGGCAGGTCAAACCACGTGACTCGCGGGAGGCGAGCGTTCCATGACATTTAGAAGGTTTTTTGGCTATGCTATCTCCAGTCAGGCTTTATTATGTCATTGTTTATACAGGAATATGGCCTAACACTAGTAGATTTAAATATTAAATTTACTAATTGGAATAACAATCCAGTAAAATGCAAGAAGGTATTAAAGCTGCGAACAGATGTATCATTCTTAAAATATTAATATTAATTCTAAAATATTAATAATAATAAATAATAAAGACCAAACTAGTCTTTTTCCACTCTAGCCTTCATGCTAAATGCTGGGCCACAACCATTCTCGGTCACACTGGTGTACATTTATTTAAAAGACCAGGGGAGTTAAACCCCTTTCCAGAGTCAATCAGCAGAGATTATGAACACCTTTCTGCATATGGGGTTGTTTGACACATGGGGGAAAATAAATCCTGTGTCTAGTCATATTGGTGGTGGTGGTGGGCATTTGCTCTTATATAATAATTCCTTTATGAAGAAATAGGTGCTCAACAACTCTGAATAATGTCGCTGGCAGACTTTGACCCTTTTGACTGGGGAAGCTTCTTCTAGAATGGACAAAGAGCCAGTAAATACTATGGTACCAAGACAGTCTTCAGAGGCTGGGTTTCTGGTGACACTCAAGATGGAATAACCACTGATCATTAGGCATTATTAAACGGTTCATGACCTCTGCACCACCAGGAAGTACGATGGCACGCAGATAGCTCAGTTCTTTGACAGTCTTATGGTGTCGACTGCAGGTCCACAAAATAAGACAGATCTTAACAGTGGTATCTCAATATCTGAAATGGATCAGGCAGTTAAAATGATGAAGGTCGGTAAAGCTGCAGGGCGATGACATTTTTCAAAAAGTTCTCTGGTAAACTCACCCCTTTTCTGAAGGATGTGTATGCTGAGGCATCTGGGCAGGCATTACTTTTCCTTTCAACGACTCGGGCCATGATTACAGTCCTTCTCAAAAAAAAGGAAGAAAAAAACCCCCGTGAAATATGAGCCGTGTCAGCCTGTGAGTTTGTTTTAGCTGGTAGGCTGGAGTCGGTTACGCACCCAGCGATGCACCCGTACCACACCTCTCCCCAGGCCTCGGTGCATATATCAATACGATTATTTCTAATTATTTCCCCGAACACAGAGGGACTAGACAAGGCTGAGCGGGTGTTGAGGGGCAACAGCATCAAAGATCAACTCTTCTTGCATCACAAGATTAATTCAGTCTAACAATTATGCCCAGATTCTTATTTCTGCTTCAAACTGTGCCTGCTGTCATCTTTTTTATGGATTTAGATAAATCCATATCTCCCTTAATCTGGAACAGGACTATCCCTCAGATAAGAAAGGTGTGTCTGGAGAGGCAGAAAGGAGATGCTTAGCACTCCCGAATTCCCTACAATATTTCCTGGAATACTTTAACTTAGAATTCCCGGCTAGAGACATTGTAGTATAAGACAATGTTTTGATTAAGTGGTAATCTCTGTCGTAGGTGTAACGGTTTCTGTGTTTCGTTGTCATCATTTGCGGTTTTGTTGACTGTATATATTGTATGTTTTTTGCATTTAAAAAACAATAAAACTACTTGAATATAAAATTACATTTACAATCACACACACAACCACATTACAATCAAATCTACAATTACATCATAACCACAGAAATCACATGTAAATCAATAAATCAGTATGTGTTCATTATCACAAGAGTGTGATATTCAATTGCTTCTGTAATTTTGCAATTCTTCTGTAATACTTTCCTGAACTCAGTCAGTATTGGGTGGAATAACGCCTGGGAATTAGGCACTTGGTGGTTGTTGCCATGGTGAGAGACAGTTTCCTCTTTTTGGGAGGAGAATATTCCCTTGTGCACGTGTGCTCACACACACATACACCCAGACAGACACACACAGACACACACACAGCACTGAGAAACCACCATGCTCTATGCTCATGTAGTACAAAATATAACCTTGTGCCCTTCCCAATTTGACCTGCTCTGCATAAGATGTCATCCGCTGTGTCTAACAAACACAAACACACATAGCCACTCCCAGATGCTCCACACAACACCACAATATTAGAAGGAGTACCAGTTACACACAGAGGTCAGGAGAAGAGATGGCAGAGATGGGAGAATTTGGTTGAATATGTAAAATTATTGTTCAGAGTTGAGAGTCAATCACCGTCCAATTCCATGGTGATTTCGTTTGGAAAATTGGTTGGTAATTGGATGGCAACCCAGTTTTAACTGTCCTGGCCAAATTTAGAGTAAGTGGTATATGTACCATGTGTGGTGGGCTATGAAGCAAAATATTGGTTTAATCTCTCTCTCTCTCTCTCTCTCTCTCTCTCTCTCTCTCTCTCTCCCTCTCTCTCTCTCTCTCTCTCTCTCTCTCTCTCTCTCTCTCTCTCACACACACACACACACACACACACACACACCTATCCTTTTTGCTGTCTAACCTGAACATTTCTGCAGGAGTTCTGAGACAGTGTAGCAGTTATGTGGTACAAAAGTTTAAATGCTGTAGCTCTGAGCTTAATACTTAATACTCACCCTCTCTCTCCTCCACCCTCTTTACCCTCCACCCTCTCTCTCCTCCACCTCTCTTTACCCTCCACCCTCTTACCTCTCCACCCTCTCTCTCTCTCACTGGCCGGACATGCATGCTCATTCTCAGTCCCAACCTAAATCTTAGTAGCCATGTTATTAATAAAAAATACCTGCTTGGTAATTATATCCTGTAGGTGTACAGCGGACTCAATAGTCCTTCTGTTGCCACGCACAGCATGTCTTAGCCATGCAGTGTGTTGGCCAAGCAGTGCGTTAGCCATGCAGTGCGTTAGCCATGTAGTGCGTTAGCCATGTAGTGTGTTAGTCATGTAGTGTGTTGGCCAAGCAGTGTGTTAGCCATGCAGTGCGTTAGCCATGTAGTGCGTTAGCCAGGCAGTGCGTTAGCCATGTAGTGCGTTAGCCAGGCAGTGCGTTAGCCATGTAGTGTGTTAGCCAGGCAGTGCGTTAGCCATGTAGTGCGTTAGCCAGGCAGTGCGTTAGCCAAGCAGTGCGTTAGCCATGCAGTGCGTTAGCCATGTAGTGCGTTAGCCAGGCAGTGTATTAGCCAGGCAGTGTGTTAGCCATGCAGTGCGTTAGCCATGTAGTGCGTTAGCCATGTAGTGCGTTAGCCATGTAGTGTGTTGGCCAAGCAGTGTGTTAGCCATGCAGTGCATTAGCCATGTAGTGCGTTGGCCAAGCAGTGCATTAGCCATGCACAGTATGCCATACACTACACTGCCACACCACTACCAACTGACTACCAACCCACTACAAGACATACAACCAGAGCACAACCACGCCTACATCATTGAGATAATTTGTTCTTTGTGTGCACCATCCATATACTACCAGAACGGGTCATGGGGTCAGAATGATGAATGAGGGAAAGAGTTTGGTAGGATATTGTGCTGAGCAAACTGCTCAGTTCCCCAGCCCCAGTAGGACGCTATTTTGCTTCGCCTTATTTACGTTCCTGTAATTTGCTTTCATTGGTTCCACTTGGCTTGTGTCTGTGGGGCAGAACACTATGCTGCTGCTTTCAGTCGGAGCACATAACGAGTCTGTTTTTTAGGCCACCTTCAGAAGAGCTTAACACAGGCCTTGATGTGTGTCGACGTGTCTGTCTGCTGATTTTGCATTTAAGCGCTATTGTGTAAGCTCACCTGTGTTTGCAATGGTTTGTGGTTTCTCTATGTAGACAGATTAGTTCATTTAGATTTATTGTCTTTTCTCAGTACATGTACAGGCAACAAAATGCAGTTGACATCTGCCTGTAGTGCTAATAGTAGCATTCTGCCAAAAAATGAAGAAGAACGAAAGAAAGGGTGGAGAAGATAAGTGTGTAATAGAACTAATTAGAATGAGATTGTAGTGAAGTACACGTTCCCACAGAAACAGGACTTTTAGGACGGAGGTCCTTCATTGACCGCATCCCTTTTTAAGGATCCTCCACAAATCTCCTACTGACAAGACAAAGACAAAGACGAACTTGTCAAGAGTGAGATAAATGACCACTCAGATAATAACTGTAGTGCTGTAGACTGTAACCGCTCTTGGTGCGCTACATGTAAATGTATTAAGGCGGCCATAAAATACCAGGTACTAACCAATTATCACCACCCGTTCCTCCACATGCGTCACTATGGGAGCTGTCTACTATATTACTTGTTAGAGATGTAATCGCCTTTACAATGGCGACACCAAGAGAAGGCTTGCTGATCGGTTTGTTGAATGCCTTCAGATCATCAGAATGAAGGATTTGTCATTTTCCTTGGCAAGGCATTTTAATACTAATGGACGCTGCATTAATGACATATCTGTTTGCACTGCCAGTTGTTGCTATGGTAGCAATGAAAACTTCAAAGAAAGGAAACTGAGAGAAAATGAACCCATCTCTGCAAATCGAAATGAGAGTCTGTAGGTTTATTATAGACGGTGGTATTTAAAGGAGTTTCCAATCTTCACTGAAATATCCGTAACAGTTCTCCTCATTCCAGGATGTGCTATATTCTACGTATATATTCCAGAGGTGGGTGGACCTCAGAGAAGGAAGAAATTAACAATCGGCGCTCTGCAGTGCCAAAAATGTCATTAACGTATACTGTGAAATACTGTGGGTACAGGTCCAGTATTTTGTTCAAAATGATAGACTTAGTACATAGTACATTATCAGCATACTACAGTCTGTGGGCTTCTACTGAAGGCCTGTAACACATATCTTTACACACACACACACACACACACACACACACTATGCAACAACCTGTAAATGGATTGATATTGTTCAACTTTGAATGTCTCATTACTTTAACTGATAAGGGCCTCATTTTCCAAAAGTTACGCAATGGTGCTCTCGAGATTGCTGGCCACGCCTAGTTTTATGGGCACAGGTTTCATTTCAGAAAGATTTTCATTACCAAAGTTACTGGGTCAAAAGCCAAGCGCCAACAGGTCCTAACTTAACACAGACAGGAAGTGACCAAACCGTTACGTAGCCATGACGTTCTTTTGTTTGTATCCCAAACAGCTGGCCAACTTCAGCCTGTCCCTCTCGTTCTCCGGCTCCGGGAATAGTACAGAGAGCAGTGCGGCGCCTCAGACCATCTGCTTCTGCAGTCTCACGGGACGGAACTTTAATGGGGGAATCTCTCAGATAGAACCTGCGCTGTTTATGGTCCACGCTCAGCCATACTGCTGAAGGGTGGGCAGAGAGCCAGCTTCTCTCAGGACCTCCAGTCTAATGTGTGTGTGTAGGTGGGTGGGTGGGTGTTGTGTTGTTTACCGCTTGGCATTGTTTTTATTTTAAAAATGGCAATATTTTCATAATCTGGGTCATAATCTGTTTCTGACGCCTGAGAGCAGAATGCATGATGCTCGATGCTCATACTAGTCATAAACACTGCCATCCCAAAGACACACACACACACACAGTCATAAATTACAGTGAAGTAGGAGTAAACACACAGATTAACCTTTAATTCCACCCTTCTAAAAATCCATTTAGATGATCAAAATGCAAAGTGATTGGGTGGGGGTGGGGGGCATAGTGCTCTCTAGTCACTGCCTTAAAGGAAGGGCACTGCCTTAAAGGAATGACTCTGCCTCGAAAGATGGACACTACCTTAAGGAAGAAAAAGGTACTTGGTTCACACTCACACGCAAATTTGCCGTTTCGCTTTTCTGATATTTTGACCGCACAAGGTCAAATTTTACCACATGCATTTTTTATTATCACCAGCCATAGCGTCAGAGAGTTAATGTGTTTATGTTCAAAGGGGGTCTGCACTACCAGAGTTAACATGTATAAAAACATGGTTATCTACACCTTAAACTGTTTATACATGCCTTTAACTATAATATTAATGCATGAGTGAGTGTGTTTGAGTTATTACTAAACAAACACATTCAAACTATAAATAAGATTAGGTAAACTTTAGAAATAGTACCAAGAAACAGAAGACTTAAATCAAAAGGGCTAGCCAGAGCATGGGTAATTCAATCAAAAAAACTCAAAACAAAATCTGAGAGTCCGTTTTCTTGAACACTTTGATTTCCTTGATATTTATTTAATGGCTTGTTTTGTTTATTGCGATATGTATTTGGATTTTGATGCCTTACCTCACTTCTGCCTTAAAGATTATGGGATTTGGATGGCTGTGTTATTCCAACATGTCTGAGGGTATGTTTCCACATGGCCAAAATTCTCCGAACCCTACTATGATCCTGGACCCAAAGTGCCATCTAACTCCCCAAATCCGGAAGGGTTCCTATAATACCTTTAATCCCTAATCCTGGAGGGTTCCCTTACTTCCCTTAATCCCCAATACCGAAGGACTCCATTTCCTCAATACCCAGTCCTGGATGCTTCCCTAATTTCCCCTTAATCTCCAATTATGTAGAATTCTCTTAATTCCCTTAATCCCTAATCCCGGAGGGTTCTCTTAATTTCCTTAATCTCCGATCTTGGAGGGTCCCTTAATTCCCTTAATACCCAATCCCGGGAACCCTCCCTTAATCCCCAATCCTGAAGGCTACGCTTCATTATCTTAATTCCCTTAATCCCTAATCCTGGAGGATTCTTAACTCCCATTGCTCTCTGTTGAGGATTGCAAAGTGAAAAGACTCCCCATAAAGCCAGTAGTGCAAAGGACCAATCAGCTTCCTTTCCTGCTGGCTAGACAAAATAGAAATGATACTTAAAAAAAAAAAAAAAAGTATAAAAAGTAAAACATGGCGATTTACATTTATGTCAAATTTGACTGTTGAAATATATAACATATCAGTCATGAAGCAGACACGGTAGTTTACTAATCTTAGTCCATACTAAACCTCCTTTGATTAAGATCAGCAACGCTATCCAGCTGAGAGAATGAAGAAGGATATTGGCATACCAAAGAAATGGATTTTGAAATGTGACTCACAGGCTGAACAAACACCATTTAAAACTCAAAATGACCTTGACATGAATGGAATGAAATGAACATGTGGACACACACAGGCACACACACAATTTATTTGTGTGTACACATATACATACAAGATATATGTGCCTATAATATTGATACAGAAAATCTTAGAAAAATATTTACCCATGATTAAAAGTACATGTTGGTGAACGATGTTATATGTTATTTCTTAGTAACAGGGCTTGGGCTGAGCATGTGAACAAGCACAAGTGAAAGTGAAGTGAAAGAGTGTCACCAGGTCCTGGATGGACAGACCAAGTGGGGATGGAGTTGTGTGGAGGCTGGAGCTTTGTGGAGGATGGAGTTGTGTTGAGGATGGAGTTGTGTGGAGGATGGAGCTTTGTGTTGGATGGAGGAGTGTGTTGGATGGAGAGGTGTGGAGGATGGAGGAGTGTGTTGGATGGAGAAGTGTGGAGGATGGAGGAGTGTGTTGGATGCAGTTATTTGTTCCTTCCACTTGGTATATTTCATTCGTTGCCTTCTGATTTGACCATGATTAAAAATGTTCCATTTCCTTACATATAATCTCTAATGGCTTTCCAGAATTGATTATGATTATTTACGGTTCTTGTAATTTCCTCTAGTTAATATTTTGTTTTGGCTTTACAAATAAGGGTTGTATCCCTATTTGTCAAGGCCCAAATTGTGCTCTGACCCAGGCTAAACTTCCTTCATGACTTAATTCAGACAGTTCATCAGAGGACTGGGGATTGCCCCGCCCCTTCATTCTGTACTCCCTAAATGGAACAGGCTTACTCCCATCCTTAAACACCCAGTTTAATGCACAGCCAAGCAGTTTCATTATTGTTGTTGTTTTTTTGCCATTTTACAGTTCCTAACCGCTGCCACAGCACAACGGTCATTAATATCGTTAGGTTCTTACATGAGAGGATGTTTGAGGCTTATTAGTTAAAGCAAATTAAATCAAAGTAAATTTACTTGGGGTTAAAAGAGAATAAAGGGATATAAAAATCTCTGTATCATCTGAAGGTTGCCTATGACAACCAAATGATGCATGTTTCTATTCCTCCTCCCTGTGTGTGGAAGATGGAGGTGTGTGTAGGCCACTGAGCCTAGCAAGGCCATGTGCTCTGGGTGTCCCTAACAGATTTTATATCTGCACATGACTCTGCTGATCAACTCTACAGTTGCATCAGCACCCTTGTGTAGGAAGAACACGCACGCACGCACACACACTCACATGTTCACACTTGTTCAAAAGCCATACACATACAGAGGCTGGTAATGTAGCTGAGAGAGAATAATGCAGCAGGATAACCCAGAGAGATCTGTCTGTCCCTCCATCCGTCTGTCTGTGTCTGTCCGACTGTCTAAACAGGAAAGGTCACTGAGGGCACTTCCAGTCTATGTTGAACTAAGCAGCTCGGGGATTGTGACCTTTGACCCAAACACTGGAAGGGAAGAAGGAAAATGTATGGCACTTTGGAGATGATAGCATATTACCATGGAAACAGGCACCTTGAGAGACAAGCTTGTGTTTCTGAGTATACCAGTTTTTAATTCTGACAATAATACCATAATAACAAGGAATCGGATATCATTCAAATCCTGACAAGCTGTATCAGGTCAGCTATGCAAGATTAGGGTTAACCCTAACCCTAACCCAAACCCTAAACCCTAACCCTAACCATAACCCTAACCATAACACTAAACCCTAACCATAACCCTAACCCTGTATCAGGTTGGCTATGCAAGATTAGGGTTAACCCTAACCCAAACCCTAACCCTAAACATAACCCTAAACATAATCCTAACCCTAACCTTAACCCTAACCCTAACCCTAACCCTAAATCCTGCTGGTGGGTGGATGTCCAGGAGCAGGGTGTGGATCTCCACCCAGTCAGGCTAGGTTCCCGGGGGCGTGTCCGTGACTGCAGCCCCACCCACTGTCCTTCTTCCTCCTATTCTTTGCTATTCACTTCACCCCGCACCAGCTTCCTTCCGGCTAACAAAAACGTGTGTGTGCTCAGCGCACTCTAGAAGAGCTTGGCTCTGCAAACAGAGGTTTCTATGGGAACAGTCGGGGGTGGGGGGTTACAGTACTCCTGGGCGCCCGGGCTGTGAGCTCCTCTCACACCGCAAGTGTGTCCGACCTCATTCACTATTCGCTCCACTTCAGTGCCAGGCCGTACATACGCTTTATGTCCCCGGTAAACCGGACCACAGGACCGTGCTGACTACTACACTGAAGAAACGACATGTGGGCCAAGTAATTAATGGATTTTATGCTACTGGTAGATTTAACAGTAAAATACATTACTGTATTGGTTAATACTGATAGCAAATGCACCATGAACATATATATGCACATGTATGGATCAATATATGAAGAAAAACTGTTCTCTCTCTCTCTCTCTCTCCCTCTCTTCCTCTCTCTGTCTCCCTCTCTCTTTCTCCCTCTCTTCATCTCCCTCCCTCTCTCTCTCTCACCCATCCTCTCTCTCTCCCTCTCTCTCTCATCCTATTCTGCGGCAGGCTATCTTATTACTTGAGCCACATCTTATTTATTTCCAGGGCAGAGAGACGTACCGCTATGGAGACGGAGGGAGGAAATTCTCTCCTCTGGAATGCAGTGACCCACAGGAAAAAGCACTGACTCAGGGCTTAGGGTTTCCTGCTCTCTGATTGGACGGAAGAGGAGAATATGATGTTCTAAATCAGCATATTTCCCAGGAGCTCTTGCAGGAAAGCCAAGCAGATTAAATGGGAGTCTCCCTTTGTTCGCCAAATAGAGTAACATAGAGTAATATACTGTTCTCTTTAAGCAGCTGAAACTAAAGAACTGACCCAGGATCAGGCCCACATCGATATAACTGCATTCTTTACACTGGACAATCTCAGAAAAATACGCATATAGGACGCTTAGTGTTCACTCCAAGCTATGTCTGCTGCTGCTCTGTAAAATGTGGCTGACACACACACACACACACACACACACACACGGTTCAAAAGGCACACACAGGGAGGCTTACACAGGGGGAAGTATAAACACCTGCTCAGCATAGTAAACTCAGACACTGTGCCTGGTCGTGACCCCCATTGAATAAACAAGGTGACACGGAACTCTGGAAGACCGAATACGGAAAACGTTCCAAGGGCTGCCTGTCCAGGCCTAACCAAACGTACAAAGAGCGAAAGTAAAGAAGAGCGATGAGGCTGGTTACCCGCCTCTCGGGCAGCTGGGTCAGGCTCCTTGAACGCACG
>NC_137517.1:15102500-15107500 GCF_041902795.1 Electrophorus electricus | reverse complement strand
TCTGATTGCTAGTCAAGTACCTTTACCAGCTGTGGTCGTTACAGTATCACAGTGCATGATGGTACAGTGACTCCTCCTTTGCATTTGTCAAAATACCAATTAAAATGCTCTTCTGTTTAGAGCATACCCAATCATTTTTTTATCCATTCAGGTCCTAGTGATCATCCTTTGTTTTGGGTCTTACAACTCACTGAAGTGTAGGCTGGAGTTGACAGTTACCTCTCTCTGTACTTCTGACTCATACTAGGGACCTCTGTTTTTCCACACAGGCATTGCTGACTGCACTGAGATGAATCAGATGTTTGTCTTTGTAAATACACTACTGCTGTAAATCTACTGCTGCTCCCAGCATGTTTCTAACTTTATCACACACAATGGCTATCAAATGCACAGAAGAACAGGGCAATGTTGACTCTAACTAAATGAATCAGCTAAGATATCTATTTTTGGTCTAGCGTCGGCGACGTGAGCTCTTTGGTAAAGGACGCCGCTGCACTGGTCAGGTTGTGTTTTCACTCCTTATACGCGCTGAAACGTCATAATGACAGTGTGATGTATTGATTGTAGCTACATGAGATTTTATGGCAATATCCTAAGATTTTTCATTTGCAAAGGATTATTATGTTATATCTATATGATTAAATGTTAATACAGGATTATTAAATGTTTATGATTTTTAAATGTTATCTATACAGGATTATCAAATGTTACAGTATTATGTACTTATTTCTGCAGCTCTCTAAAATTGTTGTGAACCCCATGATGAAATCTATCTCTCTCTCTCTCTCTCACACACACACACACACACACACACACACAAATGGGTAATGCTTCACAAATAGTCCATGTCATGTTGAAGGTGTATGAGCTATTTGTTGTTCTTGACATGCCTTAATAAAAAAAAAATCTAATGTTTGGCCAGTCTACAGTCATTTTGCCATTATTGAATAAGAAGAAGTGATGTATAAACTTGCCAATCTTGATGTGATCTGATTTTCACATGCAAAACCAAGCTCATGCATATATCCTATTTATTGGCTATTAGCGAGACCAAAATGTTTTCAGTCTTATTAGAAGCAAAATGGTAGAGACTGGGGACAGTGGTAAAATGTATTATCTTCCCCCAAAATGCATCGGCTGTGTGGGAGTATTTTAGGCACCCGAGAGGGCAATCGCACGATGAATCCTATATAGATTGTTCCTTGTACAAAAGTGAACAAAAGTGAAATTGTCAGTTCAATTTCCATTTCTGTCTCTCTCTACATTTCTTTCTGCCTGTTTACCCTTCAGTCTCCAGTTCAGTCTCTCTTTATAACTCTCCTTGCAGAGACAAAACAGGCTTTTGGCTCCCTGCCAAGAGTCGGTAGCACCTGCCTGTTCGTAGCCCAGGGTGTAGCCGTAAAACCCGTTTGACGGTTGCTTGTAAAGCAAACTGGGCTAAATATGGGCTGATGCCCCATAATTTACTTTCCGTTCTAGTGGAATCAGACTGACAGACTGCTCAGGACGACACATTATCTGACATGGGTCCTCCTCGTGTACCGTAGTCCTCGGATCAGGGAAGCAACAGATGGCTCTTTGTATCTAGGCTGTGACCTTCTTACCCTATTGTCCTATTGTAGTGGTTTGGGGGGGCCTGCCATGAGCAGCCCCTATTTATAGAGCAGCTGCAAGCACCTGGTCCTGGTGGCATTTCATTGCCTGTTACCCCTACCATCCCCCTCTACACCTCTGTTATCCCCCTCTACACCTCTGCCACCCCCTTCTACACCTCTGTTATCCCCCTCTACACCTCTACCATCCCCCTCTACACCTCTACCATCCCCCTCTACACCTCTATTATCCCCCTCTACACCTCTGCCACCTGCTTCTACACCTCTACCACCCCCCTCTACACCTCTGTTATCCCCCTCTACACCTCTACTATCCCCTTCTACACCTCTACCACCCCCTCTACACCTCTATTATCCCCCTCTACACCTCTACCATCCCCCTCTACACCTCTACCATTTAGTTTTTTGATTTTGACTTTTCTGAGTGTTCCTGTGTTGATACGTAATGGCGTGAACATAAAGTTTTCACTTTCCCTGTACCATTCCAGAACGATCAGCTTCTCCAGTTACACGTTTCTGGCTTCTCCAGTAAAACTGGACATCTTTAATGGAGACACACACAGTTGGTGGTTTTGTCATGTCAGAGGAACTTCATATCATACCTGTCGGTCTGTATTCTATGTACAGGACTTCTAGAAATGAAGCCAGTATTATTGAGTGTTGTACATAAATGGTGACCTCGTGAATCCTACATAAATGGCGTTGCTATTAAACCTTGTGTGGACTGTGGAGCACATCTTTTTGCTGCTCTCACCCGGTCTGTTAGTCTTTGATAAGGCTGATATCAGTGTTTGGCCATTTTGTGTTTGAGGTAAATGCTCTCTAAATGATGCACATAGATTGCGGGCTTGGAATTGGTCTTGCAGTAGCACATAAGGTCTTGGGCTATGTTAATGGTGACCTTCCGACCTTGAGAATCGGGCGGGTTGCCAAGGCAACATGAGGAATTCAAGACACTATGACATTGACGCCATAGAAGAATTTTATCTTTGCAAATGTATGTAAATTTCTATGGCCAGTATCCCAGTGTCTGTCATGTGATGTCTTTGTTGGTATTTGTCAGACAAATGACCTCAGAAGCCAAACTTGGGTGGAATTGTGATCTCTGGAAAGGCCTGAGGCTCTATAATACAGGCCTATATCTTTTAGCTCTTGTATGTAGGTCATTGGTGTGCATGTGTGTAGTGTGTTTGCGTTTGTGTGTAGCGCTTTTGTGCATTTGTTTGTGTGTGTTTTTGTGTGTGAGTATAGTGTGTGTGTGTGTGTTAGGACTTGTGTATAGTGTGTGTTAGGGCTTTCTGTGTGTGTGTGTGTGTGTGTGTGTGTGTGTGTGTGTGTGTGTGTGTATAGTGTGTGTGTGTGTGTGTGAGAATGGGGACTGGCTGTTTTCAGACAGCAGCAGGGTCTGTCCCGTCCTCCCTCAAACAGCCTTCTGGGAACCATTAAGTTCCTTCACAAAATCTCAGGAGATACAGCAGCTCTTTAGTATAGAGCTCAGTGGAAGGAATATAGAGAGAGACACGGAGAGACATACAGAGACAGAGAGGGGGATTGTTGTTTAGTTTTTATCTCCTCTTTTAAAATCTTGTAGAAGTGAACTTTTCAACTTTGTCCTGTAGACACTTTGATTAAGTGGACAGACTGACACGACTAAAACATCACAGCACAGAGCTCAGCCGTAGTAAACTCCAGAGGAGGTCCACTCTAGTGAGAGATACACCATCACAGCTAAAGGACATCCATGCAGACACTGCGAGATCCACAGAGATTGTACTTGTGGGCAGGTGAAGAGCAGATGAAGCACATGCGTGCGTGTGTGTGGAGCTCCACAGGACCACCCCTGAGCTCATGCACCGCTGCATCAGTTCACTGGAGTCTGTTCAGGGTCTTATTGCTGGCATGCTGAGAGGCTGGAGAGACATCATTAAAGTGACCGTGTGAAGTCTTGCTGCCAGCATGGACATCAGCGCCTGTTAAAAGGGATCCCGACATTCCCAGGAATGTATGGGGTTAGTCTATTCCTCTCTGGGTGAAACGCTGGTGATTTGTCAGCCGGTGAGAACATCTGATCAGCCGGTGAGAACATCTGATCTGTCGCAGTCGTGGTAAATTCAGCAAGAACAATCCAGATTGGTTGGATCTCGTCAGCACGCACATTAAGATTTCCTGGGATTCAGATAAGTGGGAGTGGCCCCAGCAGGGCCGTGTACCTGAGATCTCCCACCCTGCACCCTACTGCAAAGTGTAGGATGAGAGGTTATGAAATTTGTTCATTTATTTACTGTCACTTTTTCTTCTATCAGTCTCCACCTTACACCACCCATCTGAGTAACCATGTCTGCCTACATCTGTTTATTTCAGATTATCTGTGTGTGTGTATTTTGTCTCCCTTAATCTGGATGTGTGTGTGTGTGTGTGCATGCGTGCGCACATGCGCACATTTTCTGTCTCCCCGAGTCTGGATGTGTGTGTGCATGTGTTCTGTCTCCCTGAGTCTGAATGTGTGTGTGCATGTGTTCTGTCTCCCTGAGTCTGGATGTGTGTGTGTGTGTGTGTGTGTGTGTGTGTGTGCGCGTGCGTGTTTTCTCTCTTCCAGAGTCTGGATGTGTGTGTGTGTGTGTTTTCTGTTTCCATGAAGATATTCACATCTCTCAGCTATGGGTGGACCTCTTATTATTTGGGTCTGATGCACTGCAGGCTCTTGGGGTGGGTGGAGATGTGGGGTGGGTGGAGCAGTTGTGCTTCATGAGGTTGGGACCTCTGTAGCTGCTCATTCTGGGGCCCTGTAGGAGGAGGATGGAGGAGGATGCTCCCCCCCCTTTCAGTCTTGGTTCCTCTCCAGGTTTCTTCCTCATGATCTAGGGAGTTTTTCCTTACCACTGTCACCCTTGGCTTGTTCACTGGGGGCTTGGACTCAGATATGCGTAAAGCTGCTTTGTGATAATGGCCGCTGTGAAAAGCACTATATAAACAGGCGCGTGGCACACTGAAATTACGCTTTTATATGGTAAATTCAGGTGGTGTTAGTTGTGCTTCTGTCGATGTGATGTGGCTGTCTCTGTGGGCTGAATTCAGCCCTGAGCTGTACTGGATGGAAGCTAAAACTATCTACCAATCTGTGGTTAAAGCTGTGTGCTTACAGCCATGTTATTAGGGCCATGTCGTCTGTGTAGCAGCAGTGTAAATGCTAATTTATGTTATGCATGTTATGTGTGTGCACACTGTAGCACACAAAGTGGTAAAGCCAGATTTCTTATGCGTCATATATGTTTATGGTCAAAGTTCAATGAAAATTAGAGTTTGGGGGAAATGACCTCACAGGTGAAAATGTGTAATTGCATGAAATACGTTTTGCAATATGGGTTGTGCCCTGTTCTGCCTCCCTGG
>NC_137517.1:14980000-15095000 GCF_041902795.1 Electrophorus electricus | reverse complement strand
GTGTGTGTGTGTGTGTGTGTGAGAGACTCGGCCTTACTGCGCCTGTGTGTGTGTGTGTGAGAGAGTCGGCCTTACTGCGCCTGTGTGTGTGTGACTCGGTCTTACTGTGTGTGTGTGTGTGTGTGTGTGTGTGTGTGTGTGTGTGTGTGTGTGTGTGTGTGAGTGACTCCGTCTAACAGCGCGCGCGCGAGTGTGTGTGTGTGTGTGTGTATATATGTATGTGTGTGTGTGTGTGTGTGTATGTGTGTGTGTGTGTGTGTGTGAGAGGAGTACCAGCCCGTTACCACAGCCTCAGGTAGATTACAGGTTACAGATAGATGCATTGCTTTTAATGCAGCTGTAACGTGTGTAGATGTACTCAGGCTGCAGTGTAGTAGTTACTGAAAGGAGGAGAGCAGAGGTTTGACGCCACACCCGCTCTGTTTACCTACCTCATCTGTTTTTGTTTTTTCCCCTTGGTAAACACCTAAGTAAACTCGTTTTATTAGAGATTAATAAGAGGAGCCTGCTGAAATGAAAAGGTAATGGAGCCTATTAGTTAACCAGTTCCGTAACGCGCGCATGGGTGGGCTGGGGTGGGCATCGGGTTTACGGACGACTCCCAATGCATCGCATTGGATGAATGAATGATCGGCTGGATGCTTTTTTTTAAA
Organism: Electrophorus electricus; assembly: GCF_041902795.1. Lineage (NCBI taxonomy): Eukaryota > Metazoa > Chordata > Actinopteri > Gymnotiformes > Gymnotidae > Electrophorus > Electrophorus electricus. The sequence goes on along the minus strand of NC_137517.1, from coordinate 15,094,347 downwards.
TTTTTGTTCTGGCTGTGAAAGTTTTGGCAGGATGCTACAGCCGGCCTTGCCGTCGGCCACGAATTGAGATCACGTTATGTTTAGCTGGTTTTTGACTAAACGGAAGCGCTCATTAGCAGAAAGAAATGTGCTGAGAGTCGGTGATGGAAAAACTCAGATCAGAGTCAAAAGTGTTATTCTTTTAATCTTTATACATTCAGTAGCAAACGTACGTTCTGCTGTTGATGTTGCAAATGCCCCCTGACTGTCATAGAGAACATTTGAAGACCTTTTTATTAAGATGTATTAAGATTTCACTTGGCTGTAGACTGTATTTAAATCACACTCATGCAAAGTGTGTGTGACACAGGGAATGAATACCCTCTGGTTGTGTCAGTAGAGATACGTGGGCAATCAAAAAATGGGTGAGAATTCTGCTGTTATTTCCCAATGTCACACACACACACACACACACACACACACTTTGCATGAGTGCTCTCAATAATGAATAGCAGCGCAGATTATCTTAATGGACAATTAAATGACCAGTTGCAATACTCTGAGATGGAGATGGTCAATTAAGCAATTCGTCATACTCCCGTATGTGTGTGTGTGGGGGGGGGGGTATGTGTGTGTGTGTGTGTGTGTGTGGGTGTGTGTTGGGGGGGTGTACTTGTGACTGGGAGTCTGGTGCTGTGGGGTGCGTGTGTGTGTGTTATTATAGATGCTCTGTAATGCACTGCTGTGCAGTGTGTGCACTACATGCTACATTATTTATTCTGTTCATTTGCTAAATCTCAATCAAATATCACCGTGTAGTGATTTTATTAGGAGGTACTGGTGTGATACTGTTATATCACTAACAAATTGACTGGGAGCGTTCAGTTCAGGTCAGTATCAATTCAAATCGGCATCGATTCAGATTTGTATTAAATTCAGATCAGTATTTTTGCAAATGTTTATTACAAATATCTTCTATTTATCGCAACTGCTCACCATACAGGTCTTTGGTGTGGTTACTATAAACTGTGCAGTGTACTGTAAGTAGTATAGTGTACTATGGTAGTATAGTGTACTATGGTAGTGCATTGTACTGTAAGCACTGCATTCTGTCGTCAGCTCCAGTCTGATGGAAGGCTAGTTTTTGTCGCTGCGGTAACACACACTTTCACACTACAGTGATGACACTCACTAAAAATGGGTCAATGATCATTTACAATATTGAGCTTCTCTTGCTGTTTTAGAGCTGTAAGCTATAACTGTCTCTCTTTCTCTGTGTCTCCATCTCTCGCTCGCTCTCGCTCTCGCTCTCGCTCTCTCTCTCTCTCTCTCTCTCTCTCTCAACCCCCCAGGTATCTGGTGTTTTACTGCCCCCTGGATGCCGTCTACTGTTGTGCCACCATGTTACCTGTCAGGCTAGTGCTGACAGGCATGAAGGAAGTGACACGCACCTGGAAGGTTCTGGGCGGAGTCACGCAGGCCAGCAGGAAGTACAAAGATGGCGTGTTTGTCATGATTGCAGTGGGCTGGGCTAAAGGTGCTAATAACAAACTGGTTCAGTAAACAGTAATGTAAACATGATATAAATACAGACCACGATCGCTGGTATTTTATACATCCTGTCTTTGCAGCTGGGTAACAAAAGAAAAGCACATACTGAAACACACAAAACACACACACACACACACACACAGAAACATTCATATACACACACAGAAGCTGTCACACTCACAATCATATCTTCATGATTGCATGTTGATTGCAGTAGCCAGTAGGAGTGATGTATATTCTAATCACATCTGTTACCCGAAATATTAGTGTTTTTTATATATATATATATATATATATATATATATATATATATATATATATATATAAAATTGTTTGTTACCTGAGATATTACAGTGATGTATATTATAATCACATCTGTTTCCTGAGATATTGCTGTGATGTATATTATAATCACCTCTGTTTCCTGAGTTATTACACTTGCATTTGATTATTATCTTAAAGATGAAGGCAACCATTGTGTTTATAATGTGGCATTTTGTCTTTTTTTAAGCCTAAGGTTGTTTTTCAGACTTTTTTCATTACAGCCTTTTATTAAAATCATTAAGCATTTCAGCCCTCTGTCACTCAATTAGAGATGAGAGGTTTGAAATATCACGGGGTTGAGGGGCACTCGATGGGTCGACCGGGGTATATTGTGAGTAGAAATGTGCGTCTGTGTGCTCCGAATGACAAACCGCCACACACACACACACCTTTGTAGTCAGGTGTGTAGTAGACGTAGTGCTGTGCTCAGTGTGTGTGTGGGGTGAGTTGCCAAAACTGTCAAATTCATTCTGTAACCTAAAACACTGATCATAACTCTTCTTATCCTTCAGTGTGAGGAACACCCTGCAGCTCCGTTTAGGACCTGTTCATTTATGTGGGTGTGATCGGTTGGGTTGACGGGTTCTGTTTGGATGGACGTGTTCTGTAATGTGTGTGTTCAGTGAGGTAGGCCTATTCAATTAGATGGGCTTGTTCAGTTAGGTTGGTGTGTTCATTTACATGAGGGATCACTCAAGGGATCAGTTAAATCAAGAGGTTTAGTACCAGAGCCGCTTAATGTGGATGCAGGGCCAACTCTGTGTAGTGGATTGGTGCGTGAGACCTTCCCATCTCTCACACCAATCCAGGTTCTCTCCGTGCCGCAGAAGTGACATTCCATGTTTCATGAGTCAGTTTCGCTAATGTCCATCTGAAACCATCTAACCCGAGGTTGCCACCCAAAGGGCGCTGCACCCGATCACCCCCCCTTCACCTTGCGGGGGGTGAACCCACACGATGGCTCCGCATCACCTCCTCAGCCTGTGCCATGCCGGGTTTTGTGGAGAGCCCAGCCACCTGGTGACCACCTTCACACAGGCCTGGTTCCGGGAGCGGGTCTCTAATCCAGATCGGGTACTCTTAGTGCCCTTTTCACACCCAGGTCCACTTGCCCCGCAAGTTCGACACGTGTGAGGTGTAAAGTGACGCAATCGGTGTGCGGCTCGGATAGAGTTCTTGGGTGTAAACCAGCCCCTCCCCTAAAGGAGCTCAGAACCGGGCTTGGGTGCTTGGGTCCAGCGCCAGGCTAGTGGATATTTGAGTGGACGTTTTACAGGGACATAATGCAGATAGGTACATCACATTATACATACTTTAAATTTTTGCCTGCACCTATATTTCCGTACTTGGCCATAGGTGTGGGGTAGAGGTAGCAAAACAGAGCCAGAAACTCCCTGCGGTATTTTTGTGTGATATTTTTACTATCTATCTATCTATCTATCTATCTATCTATCTGTCTATCTGTCTATCTGTCTATCTGTCTGTCTCTCCCCCTCTCTCTCTCTCTCTCTCTCTCTCTCTCGCTGTCTCGTCCCAACTCATTTCTTTCTCTCATTGTCTTATTTTAGGACAAGTCAGAAGGTCCTTTTATTATGATAGGAAGCACATGCTGGAAGCAGGTCAGAGCTGTAATTGGCTGTCAGATTTTAAGGACAGCTGAGCGCGCACCTGGGGACCTTCAGACAGACATCAGGCTGGAATTCTTTTCACCGCAAAATAAGATGATAAAATGATCATCGCTAATGGCATCAGCAAACCAGGGGACCACCAATCACAGCGTTTAAATGTATCTTACTAAATCATGTTTCTCATGAAGGAACATTTTAAAACTCAACTACCTCTCTCTCTCGCTCTCTCTCTCTCTCTTTCCGTCTCTCTCTCTCTCTGTGTCTCTCTCTCTCTCTCTCTTTCTCTCCAGGTGCTGGTGGTGGTCTTATGAGTAACTTTGAGCAACTGGTTCGTGGCATTTGGAAGCCAGAGACCAACGAGTTGTTGAAGATGTCCTAGTAAGTTGGAACCTCCCCAGTTAGTTCCAGACCTCCCCCATTCTTCCGCAGTACACTGTGAACTGTACATGAGCAGAGGAAAAGATCAGTCGTGCGTAGTGTGCTCCGCCAGTTAAGGGCAGAAATGGAAGCCCCTAGAGGTGCGTCTGCTTCCTGCCTTCCTCGCTGTGGGCCCTGGGCCCTGCCTGCAGTAACACTGAGAAGCACTGATCTCAGATCAGCTCTTCTTGCATTAATGATGACAGCGCTAGTTTCAGATCAGCACTTCCTGCATTAATGCTGAGAGCACTGATCCCAGATCAGCTCTTCCTGCATTACTGCTGAGAGCGCTGATCCCAGATCAGCACTTCCTGCATTAATGATGACTTCAAACCCAGTTTGAAGCATTGACCGTGTCAAAGCTGAAGGGTGAGGACTTCTGCCTTAACCCATACATGTTACTTACCACGTTACCTGCAAGCACTGGAACTTGTTGTGCTTGTGAACGTTTCAAATGATTTAACGCTGAAACGACATGTTTACAACCCAATGAATGCAGCTTCGGCTTACCCCGCAAGCCTACCTGGCTGTTTACGCCCTGTCTGAGAGCCCTCCCTCTAGCCTCATGACCTTTGACCTTTGGCCTTTGTGTTTTGGCAGCCCGACCAAGGTGACCCTGCTGGGGGCGCTGCTGTTCTCCCTGCAGCAGTGTGGCTACCTGCCCCTGCAGACGGCCCAGCTGGTTCTCCTCTACACCGCCTTCATCGTCACCAACAAGGTGCGCTGGTTTGTCCCTCTGCAGCTTCCGTACACACACTCATCGCTCTACTGCAGCACTGTATGAGTAATACACGAATATCTATGAGTGGTATTCAGTATAGCAAAGAAATACAGGATGGCAGATAATTACATAAGCAAATAAATAAAGCTGATTATTAGATATCTTTTCGTTTCCTTCTGTCTTTGCATTATGTAGTTGCCCAACGTCCGTATATGTTACTGGAGTTGCTGTTTTCCGATCAGTTGCCATGTAGTTCCACTGTCTTCCTGAGTGCTTTCCCAAATCCCTCCCCACTGCCACGGCAGTGCCGACACGTTTACATTCCATTAAACGCCCTCTCCCTGCTGGCTGGCGGTGGGAACCGCGCCGAGCCACGGCCGGGCAGTCTGACGCGGGCGCGGACCGGAACGTGGTGGGTGTCCGGCGTCCTCCATCCCGCTAGGTCCCGCGTGATGTTCCCGCTGCCCCCGACGCCAATCCTGTTCTGCTGCGGCTGCCACGCGGCCCTGGTGTTGCCGCGTTCCTCTGCCTTTTACATCATTTTCATCTAATTGCATCACTCTGTTTCAAAGTCTGCAACGTCTGCTGCTCTTAACGAGGTATTACCTTGCCTCGCGCTCCCAGAAGGCTATTTTTAGTCTAGCGTCGGCCCCCTTTACCTGAGAAGACGCCCGCGGTCTCTGACCCCCCCCCCCACCTCCCTGAAGAGCGGAGACAGTTTCTCCAAATCTCATTCTCCTTTACTGACTTTTGTTCTCGTCCATGAAAACCGCTTGCTGTTAGCTTGCACAGGGACTGCAGACGGGTTCCATTTCCCTGTCTGGAAACGTGCACGTGCTGAGAGTTAAGAACATCGCAACTGTAGTAACGGTGTCATTCTATTACACTAGAGGTGTAAATGTACTAAAAAGGGCTTTTTTTTTCCTCTCTCTGCTGTATTGTCCCATAAATGCATAACTGTATTACACCTTCTCTTCATATTCTCAAATTACATTTACTTAGCTTCTTTATTTATGATTCTTAGTTTAAGTGGCGCATTTTCAACGACGCCTTGAAACAACTTAAATCGTGTAAATTTGGCAACACGGATTTTGTGTCATGCCAATAAAGCGCGTTTGAATAATGGGGGGGGGGGGGGGGAAACATGTTACACGTGAATATGCAGATATGTCCCTATCTTTACATCACTCTTTCAGTTTATTGGCTTTTTTTTCTTTTCCTGCGATTCCTTCTCTCTCTCTCTTTCCCTCCACCCCCCCCTTCTCTCTCTTTTCCAGGTGAGGATGATGCTGATGGGCTCCTCTTCCTCTCCATTCGCCCCCATAGAGTCGGCCTTTCACAAGCTCTTGTTCGCTCGACCCCTGACCTCTCCCACCCAGCCCCGGAGCCCCGCCCGTCCCCGGCTCGCAGACCCTGCCCACGTCTCCGAGGCAGCCGGCAAAGGCGCATCGGGCACGTCTAACGGCTCTCCGCTCCCCAGCGCTAGCGAAGCTGCCAAAGACCACCGAGGGTCGGAGAGTTCCAAGAAGACCAACTAGCGCCTGGTTTCTTTGCCCTTCCTCCGCGCAGGGTCGGGTCCTCCTCGTCACTTCAGCCTGTAGCGTGTGGTGATGAAGGGTCCCGGCACCTGGGTCTTCTTCGGCTGACTCTGTCATAATTGCATGGCCGAATCCTTAATGAAACCTTCAGGGAAAACGCTTTAATCATCCCGAATTCTTTTCTCAGAATGATTTTTTTTTTTTTTAATCTGTAAATTTGGTCTGGATCTGTACATATTTGCTATTTTGAAATGGTAACGATTTTACACAGACGATCCTGTAATTGCGATTTGTACTTTCTATTATTTATATTCAAAGAAACTCATTTACGAATGTAACGATTTAAAACGCTGTCTCGGACTTGGCTTTGTATCCTGCTTACAGTTCAGATGAAATGAAAACACTGTGAACGAAAAGTGCATTTATTCGTACGTCGCATGTCTGTTCGGCGAACTTCCAGGCGGCTTCCGACACATCCACAGGTTTCTCGCGTATCCAGGCGTCCGCAGGGACCCCGTTCTGGACCCCGTCCCGCTCGTGGTGGTCCGAGGTGAACTACAGCAGTAATACGGTCCTTCACCAACTCTAAGCTGGGTGGGATCGGGAGTGTTGTTGCTCCGTCGCAATCATGGAAAAAAGCGGCGAAGCAGCTCGGTGTTCCCAGGGGAGATGGTGAAACAGCTTAGTGTTGCCAGGGGAAACGGGAATTTGGAGGCGAGGTTCTTTTTTTTGGTTGTTGGGTGGGGGGAAGTTGTCCGCTAGACTGTAGTGAGCGTGTCAACAGTGAAGTCAGCTGCATAACAATTACATATTTCCCTCCCCCCCCCCCCTCTATCTCTCTCTCTCTCTCTCTCTCTCTCTCTCTCTCTCTCTGTGGAGTTGAACTATACGTTGTAGGGTGTATTTAGTGAGGGGCTCTATTCCCATATCACCTCTCTCTGTCCTCCCCATCCTCCCACCAACCTCAGGCACAGGGGCTCCGCCCACCTCAGGCGCAGGAGCGGCACAGGCTCCGCCCACCTCAGGCACAGGAGCGGCACAGGCTCCGCCCACCTACACGCAGTAGCACTGAGGGAAGGTTACTCGGCCTATGTTGCTGTCACACACATGGATCAATAAGTCTGTATTTAACAGAACCCAGAGACAGGGAGGACGTCTGGCACAGCACAGCGGGGATTCCGTCGTTGCCATTAGTGTGCCACGGCAATTACTCGAGTTTATTGATCTCAGGTACTTCTGTCAGGTTTTTTGCGCTCCGTGTGGACACTCCCTTCGGTGGGGCATGTATTAAAATTAACACATTACAAAAGATAATCATAGCGTATGGTTGCTAATAAGAAATAAACACAAAACGTAATCACATTTAGTCAAACAACACGCAGAAACAGCACGACTAGCGGAGCCTCTCATTTAATTACATCATCATGTTGCGAACACGCTGAGAGAGAGAGAGAGAGAGAGAGAGAGAGAGAGAGAGAGAGAGAGAGAGAGAAACTCAGTTTAATAGTTTTAATGGATCGACGTAAGAATCCTCTCTCACCAAAGCAATACACAGTGTGCAGTTTATATGATATGAAATGCAAATTAATGTAATAAAATATGAGGAAGAATAAATAAACAAATATTACAAATGTATGGAAAAGGAGTAATAATTTGATGCTGTACATAGTTTCACAGCGAACTGCAGCGCACACAACTCCTCAACTAGTTACTGGGATGTTCACAAGCTACATGGGTGTGTTAACAGTGACAGTTTGCAAATTTTGTGCATTACCAATTTTTTAAATGGTTTTATATATTTTAGAAGTTGGCTAACTTGGCTGTTGCAGATGTGTTTGTATTATACAGTTGGTGTGCTGAGTTTTGTGGTGTGTGTTTTGTAGTATGTATGTTGGTGGCTGGACTTGTGTAGTGTGTTGTGGATGGGGTTTTGTGTAGATTGTGTTATGGCTGGGATTGTGTTAGGTAGTGTATTGTCAGTGGAGTTGTGTTTAGTTTGATGTGGATGAGGTCATGTTGTGTAGTTTGTGTGCTGTGGAGGGGTTTGTGGTGTAATTTGTGCGTTCTGAACAGGGTTGTGTTATAGATGGTTGTTATGCAGTTTGTGTTGTGGGTGGGTGTGTGTTGTGTAGATTGGGTGCTGTGTACAGGCCTGTGTTGTGTATTTTCTGTATTGAGGGTGGTGGACGGGATTGTTTAGTGTAGTTTGCGTGTTGTAGATGTGTGTAGCTTGTGTGTTGCGGATGGGTTTGTGTTGTGGACGATTATTTAATGTAGCTTGTGTGTTGTGGATGGGTTTGTGCTGTGTTGTTTGTGTGTTGTGGACAGGGTTATTTAATGCAGTTTGTGTGTTGTGGATGGGTTTGTGCTGTGTAGTTTGTGTTGTGGACAGGGTTATTTAATGCAGTTTGTGTGTTGTGGATGGGTTTGTGCTGTGTAGTTTGTGTGTTGTGGACAGGATTATTTAATGCAGTTTGTGTGTTGTGTAGTTTGTGTGTTCTGGATGGGTTTGTGCTGTGTAGTTTGTGTGTTGTGGACAGGGTTATTTAATGCAGTTTGTGTGTTGTGGATGGGTTTGTGCTGTGTAGTTTGTGCTGTGTAGTTTGTGTGTTGTTTGTGCTGTGTAGTTTGTGTGTTGTTTGTGCTGTGTAGTTTGTGTGTTGTGGATGGGTTCGTGCTGTGTAGTTTGTGTGCTGTGGATGGGTTTGTGCTGTGTAGTTTGTGTGTTGTGGATGGGTTTGTGCTGTGTAGTTTGTGCTGTGTAGTTTGTGTGTTCTGGATGGGTTTGTGCTGTGTAGTTTGTGTGTTGTGGACAGGGTTATTTAATGCAGTTTGTGTGTTGTGTATGGGTTTGTGCTGTGTAGTTTGTGTGTTGTTTGTGCTGTGTAGTTTGTGTGTTGTTTGTGCTGTGTAGTTTGTGTGTTGTTTGTGCTGTGTAGTTTGTGTGTTGTGGATGGGTTTGTGCTGTGTAGTTTGTGTGTTGTGGATGGGTTTGTGTGTTGTGGATGGGTTTGTGTGTTGTGGATGGGTTTGTGCTGTGTAGTTTGTGTGTTGTGGATGGGTTTGTGTGTTGTGGATGGGTTTGTGCTGTGTAGTTTGTGTGTTGTGGATGGGTTTGTGTGTTGTGGATGGGTTTGTGCTGTGTAGTTTGTGTGTTGTGGATGGGTTTGTGTGTTGTGGATGGGTTTGTGCTGTGTAGTTTGTGCTGTGTAGTTTGTGTGTTGTGGATGGGTTTGTGTGTTGTGGATGGGTTTGTGTGTTGTGGATGGGTTTGTGCTGTGTAGTTTGTGCTGTGTAGTTTGTGTGTTGTGGATGGGTTTGTGCTGTGTAGTTTGTGTGTTGTGGATGGGTTTGTGTGTTGTGGATGGGTTTGTGTGTTGTGGATGGGTTTGTGTGTTGTGGATGGGTTTGTGCTGTGTAGTTTGTGTGTTGTGGATGGGTTTGTGCTGTGTAGTTTGTGTGTTGTGGATGGGTTTGTGTGTTGTGGATGGGTTTGTGTGTTGTGGATGGGTTTGTGTGTTGTGGATGGGTTTGTGCTGTGTAGTTTGTGCTGTGTAGTTTGTGTGTTGTGGATGGGTTTGTGCTGTGTAGTTTGTGCTGTGTAGTTTGTGGATGGGTTTGTGTGTTGTGGATGGGTTTGTGTGTTGTGGATGGGTTTGTGTGTTGTGGATGGGTTTGTGCTGTGTAGTTTGTGCTGTGTAGTTTGTGTGTTGTGGATGGGTTTGTGCTGTGTAGTTTGTGCTGTGTAGTTTGTGGATGGGTTTGTGTGTTGTGGATGGGTTTGTGCTGTGTAGTTTGTGCTGTGTAGTTTGTGGATGGGTTTGTGTGTTGTGGATGGGTTTGTGTGTTGTGGATGGGTTTGTGTGTTGTGGATGGGTTTGTGTGTTGTGGATGGGTTTGTGCTGTGTAGTTTGTGCTGTGTAGTTTGTTTGTTGTGGATGGGTTTGTGCTGTGTAGTTTGTGTGTTGTGGATGGGTTTGTGCTGTGTAGTTTGTGCTGTGTAGTTTGTGTGTTGTGGATGGGTTTGTGTGTTGTGGATGGGTTTGTGCTGTGTAGTTTGTGCTGTGTAGTTTGTGTGTTGTGGATGGGTTTGTGTGTTGTGGATGGGTTTGTGCTGTGTAGTTTGTGCTGTGTAGTTTGTGTGTTGTGGATGGGTTTGTGTGTTGTGGATGGGTTCGTGCTGTGTAGTTTGTGCTGTGTAGTTTGTGTGTTGTGGATGGGTTTGTGTGTTGTGGATGGGTTTGTGCTGTGTAGTTTGTGCTGTGTAGTTTGTGTGTTGTGGATGGGTTTGTGTGTTGTGGATGGGTTCGTGCTGTGTAGTTTGTGTGTTGTGGATGGGTTTGTGCTGTGTAGTTTGTGCTGTGTAGTTTGTGTGTTGTGGATGGGTTTGTGCTGTGTAGTTTGTGGATGGGTTTGTGTGTTGTGGATGGGTTCGTGCTGTGTAGTTTGTGTGTTGTGGATGGGTTTGTGCTGTGTAGTTTGTGCTGTGTAGTTTGTGTGCTGTGGATGGGTTTGTGCTGTGTAGTTTGTGCTGTGTAGTTTGTGGATGGGTTTGTGTGTTGTGGATGGGTTTGTGCTGTGTAGTTTGTGCTGTGTAGTTTGTGGATGGGTTTGTGTGTTGTGGATGGGTTTGTGCTGTGTAGTTTGTGCTGTGTAGTTTGTGGATGGGTTTGTGTGTTGTGGATGGGTTTGTGCTGTGTAGTTTGTGTGTTGTGGATGGGTTTGTGCTGTGTAGTTTGTGTGTTGTGGATGGGTTTGTGCTGTGTAGTTTGTGTTGTGTAGTTTGTGGATGGGTTTGTGTGTTGTGGATGGGTTTGTGTGTTGTGGATGGGTTTGTGCTGTGTAGTTTGTGTGTTGTGGATGGGTTTGTGTGTTGTGGATGGGTTCGTGCTGTGTAGTTTGTGTGTTGTGGATGGGTTTGTGCTGTGTAGTTCGTGCTGTGTAGTTTGTGTGTTGTGGATGGGTTTGTGCTGTGTAGTTTGTGTGTTGTGGATGGGTTTGTGCTGTGTAGTTTGTGGATGGGTTTGTGTGTTGTGGATGGGTTTGTGTGTTGTGGATGGGTTTGTGCTGTGTAGTTTGTGCTGTGTAGTTTGTGTGTTGTGGATGGGTTTGTGTGTTGTGGATGGGTTTGTGCTGTGTAGTTTGTGTGTTGTGGATGGGTTTGTGTGTTGTGGATGGGTTTGTGTGTTGTGGATGGGTTTGTGTGTTGTGGACAGGGTCGTGTTTTGTCAGACGCCCTGAGTTCCATTCCCTGCTCTTTGTGACATCGGCACACTCACTCACTCCATCAGGACAAGAACAGTTTCCTGGAGCCGTGTCTGTATGTCAGAGAGCTGGGCGTGTACCATGATGTGCTGTCCACTAGGGGGTGTGGGGTCCCTCTGGAGCAATCTGATCTGCAGGGCAGCTGACTGTCTCCCCCCTTCTCCCAGAGGAATGGTAGGTGCCTAAGCACACAGAGTGGCACGTCCTGAACAACAGCAGAGTCCATCAAAACTGACACAAAGAGCATGCAGCATGCAACCGTGCACACACACACACACACACACACACATATACACACACACACACACCCACACACACACACACACACACACACACACACACACACACACACACACACACATATATACACACACACACACATATATACACACACACACATATACACACACACACACATATATACACACACACACACATATATACACACACACACACATATACACACACACACACACACATATACACACACACACCCACACACATATATACACACACACACACACACATATATACACACACACACATATATACACACACACACACACACATATATACACACACACACATATATACACACACACACACACACACACACACACACACACACACACACACACATACATACATACATACATACATACACACACACACACACACACACACACACACATACTTACATACATACACACATACATACACACACACACACACACACACACATACATACATACATACATACATACATACATACATACACACACACACACACACACACACACACACACACACATACATACACAGACACACACACACACACACACACACTGTCCTGAAACACACCCCAGGTCTCTATTCTTTGTTTTCTGTACAGGGGAAGAAGAGGTAGACAGGATGTGGGGTTAAAGCGCCAGGTTCTTCCTCCCAGTGACTGAAAGAGTAGAAGATTGTGAGCTCCGAGATGCTGAAGGGACAGGTTGTGTGTTATGTGCTGCAGCGAGACAATTACCCCTCGCCAAGATCCAAGCACTGCTTTTCTGTGCTCTCAATGACCTTACACTTGGTGTTTGAGTGAGTTTGTTTAAGTGTGTGTGTGTGTGTGTGAGAGAGAAGGCTCTTAAAGCACTGCAGAGTGAAACTGGTGAGCACAAAGGAAACATCAACTAACTCAGCCATGAAACAGACAGAGAGAGAGAGACAAAAAGAAAAAGACAGAGAGAGACTGAGAGAAAGAGGAAGGGGGGTTTCATTTTCTCGAGTGCTTCCGTATACTCTCGAGTTGCCAAGGTATGGAAGAGACTGCGACTGACCTCCGCCAGCTCTTTGTAGAGACTTTACTTTTGGTCCTGCTTGGTTCAGCGACCTCGCGCGCGCACGCATACACACTGAGCTCGGTGTAAGACGAATGCACCTGAAATGACCCCCTTCTACTTTTATATTTCTTTTCCGCGTGAATGTTTATTTGTTTGTTTTGTTTCGCTCGGCCGCGCTGTGCGGCGTTTAAAGTCGAGAGGGAAGGTGAGGAGGGTGTTTGGTGAACTCCGCGCTTCGGCTTACGGTGAGCTCTTACCACCGGGGACGCCGTGGACAGACCAGGAGGGTTAGAAGCAAGAGCCTTTACAGACGCATGCTGCGCCTGCGTCTCACACCCTGTACGCGCACACAAAAGCCCAGCTCTTCGTCTTAGTATTTTAAAAGGCAAACACATACTGAAGGAAGCATTTGACATGGTTTAGTAAGGTTAATTAATATACACTGACATACCCTGCACACACATACTGCACTCTGGGACACCCCTGGCACACGTGGTAAAGAGGTAAAGAGCTGTTGGAATGTTTTCTGTTTGTCTTTCACTAAAAATATAAAAGAAATCAAATTATTAAAAACAAACAAACAAAACAAAAATCCTTCCAAGGTGCCGCTCACTTGACCGTTATTACAACGCAGAGTTTACGCCATGCCTGGTGCGTTTGGGCGGAGCCCGTACAGAGAGATCTGAGATGTTTCCTCCGCACGCCACCTCGCCAGAATTTTCAGAGGTGTTTGTTCGTCGTCCCCCCGCCGTCGGCCAGGAGATGGGCGGTCACGACAGAAGCTGGGTCCCGTGGTCACTGAACCATTTCCTGGGAGAATTCAGAGGTTTCTTCACACCGCTGTCCTGACGGAGACGGCTTCTGATCCAAAATCTCCCAGGCTTGGATGGAGTTCGCGTACCCCGTCAAGATTCCAGAGGTATATGTAAAACAACACATCCTGGAGAAGCCCTGGCAGGAGCCCACATCTCACACTGGGAATTATGTTCTTACCTCCGTGATCTTGAGGGTCTTACTGCTGCGATCAACCCGCAAATCCATAAATCCTGGTGGAGGTGGTACGTGTGGGTGTGACACATACAGGTGTTGGCGGTTTTGTGCCCATCGCTGCAGGTTAGAATGAACACATCATCGGCTCCAGAATGCATTCTGGCTTCCGCGGCAGGCAGCGTGTCAGTGTGTTAGGACTGCTCCCGCTCCTGTTCAAAACGGTGCATTCTGGGAGCCTGGTGCAGTGTCATTGTCGTAACGATACTGTATGACAGATTACGGCGGTGATATGCACACTTGCTGTCTCACAGCATTCGGATTTCATTTCTCCTATAGATATGGGGAAAAAAGAGATTGTATGATAGATTTTAAGTGATTGTTTTAGTGGTAGAAAAAAAAAAACCTGGTCTAGACTACAGTGGCGACTGAATGGGTGAGTGAATAAATAACGGTTTACATAAATAAACCCACTTCTGAACAACTGCAGTTCTATATATATATATACGATCTATACATGATCTATATACAAACAAACAAACACATACAACCTCACCCTAAAGGCAGAGAGCTAAGGCACAGTCCAACACAAATCAAGACTGAATAATAATAATAATAGTGTGCAGAGAACACAGTGATTGGAATCTCAGGATAGCAAGCATGGAGCAGTTGAGTGGAACAGGATGAGACTTGGCGTCGTCCCGGAGTGATGACATCAGCACAGAGACACGGGAAGTGGGAATAAACGGACCAGAGTTCATCGGAAACTTGGATTTTGAGTGTCTGCCATCAGCAGATTTGGGGTGGCTGGTATTTCATACATTATTTTAGATGTTCTGTTGGTTGCGTAGTGTTCGGCAATGCTCCATGCGTAACGGCGCCTTGACTGGATTGGTTGGTCAAAACAGCTCATTTGATTGTTTTTACAAATAAAATAATTTATTACAAATAAAATCATTCAGTCGAATGTGTATTTATGCCCAGATAGTTGCTGTGTGTAGCCCATCTCTGTAATTTGGAGTGGGGAGACATTGATTTTTTTCTTGGACAATTCAGAACTGCGTGTGAAAAGAATTGTGCATGAATAAATCCATGCTGTAGGAAACTGAAGAGAAGTTGCGTCCACTGATGTCTGGAGACTGATGTCTGTTTATGCTGGCCACATAAACGCAGATTTGGATCAAACTGGGTTTGAATACAACCGGCTGGGTTTTTTTTTGGGGGGGGGGAGGTTAAACACACCCACAGTTGTCCCCCTCCCCCACGGCAACCAAGGGCGTGTCCTCTTATGTCCATGGAAATGGATTGAAAGCAGGGAAAACCAGCTTAACTAAACGAGTGCTGATGTTATACCAGCAAATTGCACAGATCCAGAGGCCCAGGTTTGTGGACCCAAACCCAGCTGAGTGGTCACTGCTTTGTTTCGTGTGATCGAATGATCCAACACGCACTCTCAACACGCACTCACCTCCTCCTCGCTGTGTGCTGGACAGAACTCACAGTCACCTCCTCCTCACTGTGTGCTGGACAGAACACGCACTCGCCTCCTCCTCGCTGTGTGCTGGAGACGACACGCACTCACCTCCTCCTCGCTGTGTGCTGGACAGAACACGCACTCACCTCCTCCTCGCTGTGTGCTGGACAGAACACGCACTCACCTCCTCGCTGTGTGCTGGACAGAACACGCACTCACCTCCTCCTCGCTGTGTGCTGGACAGAACACGCACTCACCTCCTCCTCGCTGTGTGCTGGACAGAACACGCACTCACCTCCTCCTCGCTGTGTGCTGGACAGAACACGCACTCACCTCCTCCTCGCTGTGTGCTGGAGACAACACGCACTCGCCTCCTCCTCGCTGTGTGCTGGACAGAACACACACTCGCCTCCTCCTCGCTGTGTGCTGGAGACGACACGCACTCGCCTCCTCCTCGCTGTGTGCTGGAGACGACACGCACTCACCTCCTCCTCGCTGTGTGCTGGACAGAACACGCACTCACCTCCTCCTCGCTGTGTGCTGGACAGAACACGCACTCACCTCCTCCTCGCTGTGTGCTGGACAGAACACGCACTCACCTCCTCCTCGCTGTGTGCTGGACAGAACACGCACTCACCTCCTCCTCGCTGTGTGCTGGACAGAACACGCACTCACCTCCTCCTCGCTGTGTGCTGGACAGAACACGCACTCACCTCCTCCTCGCTGTGTGCTGGACAGAACACGCACTCACCTCCTCCTCGCTGTGTGCTGGACAGAACACGCACTCACCTCCTCCTCGCTGTGTGCTGGACAGAACACGCACTCACCTCCTCCTCGCTGTGTGCTGGACAGAACACGCACTCACCTCCTCCTCGCTGTGTGCTGGACAGAACACGCACTCACCTCCTCCTCGCTGTGTGCTGGACAGAACACGCACTCACCTCCTCCTCGCTGTGTGCTGGACAGAACACGCACTCACCTCCTCCTCGCTGTGTGCTGGACAGAACACGCACTCACCTCCTCCTCGCTGTGTGCTGGACAGAACACGCACTCACCTCCTCCTCGCTGTGTGCTGGACAGAACACGCACTCACCTCCTCCTCGCTGTGTGCTGGACAACACGCACTCACCTCCTCCTCGCTGTGTGCTGGACAGAACACGCACTCACCTCCTCCTCGCTGTGTGCTGGACAGAACACGCACTCACCTCCTCCTCGCTGTGTGCTGGACAGAACACGCACTCACCTCCTCCTCGCTGTGTGCTGGACAGAACACGCACTCACCTCCTCCTCGCTGTGTGCTGGAGACGACACGCACTCACCTCCTCCTCGCTGTGTGCTGGAGACGACACGCACTCACCTCCTCCTCGCTGTGTGCTGGAGACGACACGCACTCACCTCCTCCTCGCTGTGTGCTGGAGACGACACGCACTCACCTCCTCCTCGCTGTGTGCTGGAGACGACACGCACTCACCTCCTCCTCGCTGTGTGCTGGAGACGACACGCACTCACCTCCTCCTCGCTGTGTGCTGGAGACGACACGCACTCACCTCCTCCTCGCTGTGTGCTGGAGACGACACGCACTCACCTCCTCCTCGCTGTGTGCTGGAGACGACACGCACTCACCTCCTCCTCGCTGTGTGCTGGACAGAACACACGCACTCACCTCCTCCTCGCTGTGTGCTGGACAGAACACGCACTCACCTCCTCCTCGCTGTGTGCTGGAGACAACACGCACTCACCTCCTCCTCGCTGTGTGCTGGACAGAACACGCACTCGCCTCCTCCTCGCTGTGTGCTGGAGACGACACGCACTCGCCTCCTCCTCGCTGTGTGCTGGAGACGACACGCACTCACCTCCTCCTCGCTGTGTGCTGGACAGAACACGCACTCACCTCCTCCTCGCTGTGTGCTGGACAGAACACGCACTCACCTCCTCTTCGCTGTGTGCTGGAGACAACACGCACTCACCTCCTCCTCGCTGTGTGATGGACAGAACACGCACTCGCCTCCTCCTCGCTGTGTGCTGGAGACGACACGCACTCACCTCCTCCTCGCTGTGTGCTGGACAGAACACGCACTCGCCTCCTCCTCGCTGTGTGCTGGAGACGACACGCACTCACCTCCTCCTCTCTGTGTGCTGGAGACGACACGCACTCACCTCCTCCTCGCTGTGTGCTGGAGACGACACGCACTCACCTCCTCCTCGCTGTGTGCTGGAGACGACACGCACTCACCTCCTCCTCGCTGTGTGCTGGAGACGACACGCACTCACCTCCTCCTCGCTGTGTGCTGGAGACGACACGCACTCACCTCCTCCTCGCTGTGTGCTGGAGACGACACGCACTCACCTCCTCCTCGCTGTGTGCTGGAGACGACACGCACTCACCTCCTCCTCGCTGTGTGCTGGAGACGACACGCACTCACCTCCTCCTCGCAGTGTGCTGGAGACGACACGCACTCACCTCCTCCTCGCAGTGTGCTGGAGACGACACGCACTCACCTCCTCGCTGTGTGCTGGAGACAACACGCACTCACCTCCTTCTACAGTTTCATCACAGCACTATTTGTGGGAACCTCTTTAATTACCCTAAATATCAGACATTACAGCATTAAGAGACCACTCTAATCTTTTCTTAAATCGGCATCTCCACATGTACAGCAGCCATTCCATTCAAGTGTTTGTTGAATTCCTTCACAGACACCCCTCATTCTACTTAATGAGATGCTGAACAGGTGATCACCTTAACAAAATCCTATTCTAATGAGCAACAGTTTAAAAACCTCTGCTGCTTTCATCACTATTATCCTGTTATAGCACCAGCTGGATGGGAAAAGCAGTACTAGGACTACCCAAAAAGTAAGCGTAGTCAAAATACAGCTACAGACCATGCCAAAAGAGTTGAAAAGAAAGGTTCTTAATGAAGAAAAGAAGGGTTCAAACGTAGCTTTACTGGCAGAGGGATACGGTGAGCGTCAGGTTGCTTCTATCTTGAAAATTTCAAAAACTACCGTTCATAAGAACAAGGTCAAGCAGCAAACACACGGGACAACAGCAGCTACAGACTGGCAGAGGTCTAAAACGACTCTACCGACCGTGATGATCGCCACCTCATTCGAATGTCACTTAACAACCGTAAGATGACGTCAAGTAACCTACAAAAAGAACGGCATGCAGCAGCTGAGGTGAACTGCAAAGCGAGGACGGTTTGAAACAGGCTTCTGGAGGCAGGGCTGAAGTCGTGCAAAGCTGGAAAAAAGCCCTTCATCAATGAGAAGCAAAGAAGAGCCAGATTGATGTTTACGAAAGACCATAAGGATTAGACCGTAGAGGACTGGAGTAAGGTCATCTTCTCTGATAAGTGCAATTTTCGGCTTTGTCCAACACCTGGTCGTGTAATGGTTAGACAGACCTGGAGAGGCCTACGCACCCACTGTGACATTTGGTGCAGGATCAGTGATGATCTGGGGGTGTTTCAGCAAGGCTGGAATCAGGCAGATTTGTCTTTGTGAAGGACACATGAATCAAGCCACTTACAAAACTGTGCTGGAAGAAAACTTGCTTCCTTCTTCACTGACAATGTTCCCCAACTCTGATGATTGTGTTTTTCAACAGGACAATGCTCCATGTCACACAGCCAGGTCATTCAAAGTGTGGATGAGGGACCACCAGATCAAGACCCTATCATGGCCAGCCCAATCTCCAGACCTGAACCCCACTGAAAACCTCTGGAATGTGATCAAGAGGAAGATGGATGGTCACAAGCCATCAAACAAAGCCGAGCTCCTGGAAATTCTGTGCCGGGAGTGGCATAAAGTTACCCAACAGCAATGTGAAAGCATGCCAAGACGCATAAAATGTGTGATTAAAAATCAGAGTTATTCCTTGTAGTATTAACATACAAACACAATGGCACTCACACGTATGTGGAACATGAAACGGTTAACATGAACATGAAACGGTTAACATTAAACAGACACGATAAACAAGAATACATCTTACATTAATACGTTACATTAACACATTACATCAACAATAACAGTGACGAGAGTTTAAATACACAGAAGACTAACACAATACAGGTGTGTGCAGGTGTGGCTACTAACGTGACCCTCCCTCTGCACGTGGCAGTCTAAACCACGTGACGCGTGGGAGGTGAGCATTCCGTGACACCAAAGGTGACCACTTAATAGTTTCTAAACACTCATGTATAAATAATATAATGCAAAATGTAAATAGGAATTTGTGTCAATTAGATTTGGATCATTAAAACTTCAAGGGCAGCCAATAATTGTGAGGCATATTTCTAAAGCAATAAAAGTTGTTCATAAGCATATTAATGAATCTTTCCTGACTCTTTTAGAAACGTTCTTCAGGTGTGAGTGCAAAACATTAAAAGTAATTCCACTTCATCGCCATTGTCACCGACGTCACCATCCGCTCAGCGCGTTCACTGAGACGGAGAGAGCCCCTACTGGACAAGCCGTGTTTCATCGGAGCACTTAAACTTGTTACAACTGCAGAAGTTTTAGAGCGAGATGAACCAAAGCAAACTGTTGAAAAAAAGGCTCAGACCTATGCGGCCTTGAAGAAATACAAAAAAAACAAAACATATAAATTATTTTGAAAAAATAAATCTCACCAACACACAAAAAAGGCTAAATACACAAGGACTAACAGGCCAGAGCGGCGGCCATTCATAGGGAAACATAAAAGTTTGTCTTCATTCCAGCACCCTGTTCTTTAACTGTCCAAAAATAGGCTCCTGTGGTCTTGTAGCTAGTCACAAAGTGAACAATGGTCCACATGACTGTGGGAAACTTCCGCCCCCTTGCAGTAAGCTAACCAGAAGAACTAAAAACCAGGCAGGCAACAGAAACCCAGAGACCCTCGCAGCAGACTGACCTACACCAGGAAATAACCCTGCCATCCCCAGTATCACGCTACACGCACACTATGCTTAAGCCTGGTGAAGCGCTGTGTGCATGTCCGCTACAGACATCATAAAAAGGTCTGATAGGGTCACAGCACTCCTGATGGAGAAGAAAGCTCATCGCGGTGGGGCCGTCATGTTTTCAGGCCACGCAGAGGCAGGAAAAAGACCTCACCGCCTGCCGCAACACGGGACAGACGCCTGGAGAGCATGGTGCGCCAGCTGAGAGCCCATCGTTTGACCTTTGTTCGACCTTTAGGCTGGTCAGCATCTTTTGTCGTCCAGCCCGCCATCCAGTGACCCCTCCCAGCCACTCAAAGATCAGCCAGACCAGTTAAAGATCTCACCGCTGGAACTGGGAGGAAAAGTGCAGGAACTCCAGCGGGACAGAGAGCCACCTGCTCTAAGCCTCGCCCCAAGCCTCGCCCCCCCCAGATCTAAGCCCCGCCCCAGTCATGCCCCTGCCTGTTCTGAGCTAGATGAAAAAACACACGCTCACAATTTGGTAAGACATTACTTAAGGGCACTGTTTACAAAGCTACAAGACACCTACGCAGGCCCTTCATGACAGCTCAGTTAAACACATATAAACATTTATGAATGCTTATGTGTAAGCCACTTCTGTCAACTTTGATGTTTTTTTGTTTGACATTACGATGAGTCGTGACGCTCCGTGGGGTGAACTGACATAACGTGCTATGACATCTGACTGTGCAGCTTGGCACTTTTTTTTTGCTACGTCAGAGTGACAGCGTTGAATGTTTAACGCAGCTGGCCAGGAGCTCAATGAAGCCTGGGGTGCTTAAATAGGATGTCTGGCTGCTGTGTGGGGAATTTACAGTAGTGGCAGCATATGAAATGTACACCATGTTTTGAGAATTAAACACTTGTAAATGGGAAAAAACACAAAACATGAATTACTTTGTTAAGAACTCAGCATCAAACTACCTATTAGTTTAGGTTACTTACAGGGCTTACAGACTAACTTCTAGATCATATCTTTTTTTTTTTTTTTTTACAGGTTTTACAGGTATATCATATTTTGAATGTATTTGTATTTACATTTTTTCCCCCTTCTGTACCACATTTGAAGCCCTTATTTATGTCTGTATGGAACACTACGGGGATTAAGTCATTTCTCGTTTGGGCACAAAAGTAAAAACACTGAGTTCACAAATAAGACACAAGACGACGACATTCTAGTTTACCAGGAAGCGTGCTGTAAATCAGACACTGTCACTCCCCATCCTGCAAACCTGCTCTGTTAAGCACCTTAACATTAAAAGAGCTGGAGATTCAGCTGGAGCCATTATTGGGTATAAATCTGTTAGAATTCATAACCCCTCGGAAACTGGAAAAATCACTTATTGGATTTTGAATTAAGAAAAAAAGATAAACAATTCAAAAGCTATATTCTTTGTCCAATCTCCATCCCTCCCAGTGAACCCCCTTATTATAATGAAGCCATTGTGCCCAGTGTCACGGAACGCTCGCCTCCCGCGAGTCACGGGGTTTGGCCCGCCACGTGACTTGTGAGGATATTTGTTTGTAGCCACACCTGCACACACCTACACCTTGTCTGTGTATTTAAACCCATGTCAATTTGTGCAGTGCGTTGGTCATTGTTAGTGTAGCGTGTTGTTTGTAACTATGTATTGAGTCTTGACTATGTTTATTTAATATCGTGTTAATTGTTTGTTTAATATCGTGTTAATTAGTGTTTAGTGTGCTCATGTTCATTGTTTGTGTTTACACGAGTGCCACATTTGTCCTTTATGTTGTGTATGAATAAATGTTCGTCCATGTCGAGGAAGTCTGTGTGTCCTGCTCCATGCCCACTTCGGCGCTCGGGCTACCACATTACACCCAGTCTCGCTGATCTTCAACTCAGAACAAGGTACCGATCACTTATTTGGACACCATTACCCAAGAAATATTATGTCTTCTGATATAATTCTGACACACAGGTAAACAGGAATGCAGCTCTGTCAAATTCTTGAGTCTGTACAATGGTAGGTTATGAGAGGACTCTTTAGGGAGAGGCACCTTTCACTCACCTCTGGGCAATAGCACGGTCGACTATATACCAGATTGAAATCCTTTCTTTCTCTGCACATTCACTGTTAACCACTAACCCCTCTGTCTGTTAAAAAGACAGTTGTACACACACAGCCCAGAAAGCTGTGTGTCGTCAGGGAATTATACAGATATAATTATATACAAGTTCCAGAAAACAGCCAGCGCTCAAGAAAAAGTTTTATACAACTTTCTTTGGACATCACATAATCTTACAGTAATGAAGGTGCCAATCTTGCAGTTAAGAATGAATCATATTTTTCTACAACCTCTCAAATATGTAAACAAAAACAGGATACAAACGAAAAAAAAGAAAAATGATAATTGGTTTGAGACGGAGTGTTAAAAAATTAAGACAGTGCTAAGAAAGTTATCAAATCAAAAACACAAAAACACAAATAAGGCAGATTTGCGCCTCCAGTACTGTCAAACGCTTAAACTCTATAAACACACTCAGAATTAAAAATGCACAATACACACAAGCATAACTGACATTGCGTAAGAACCCCATAAATACAGATCATTTTTGGGAACACTAGAACACTTAACGAATCTAAATCAGAAGATTTGGCCATTAAAGGCACTGACATATGGATTACTCATTTTAAATCAGTCTATCAATAACCCACCAACAGAACACCCGAACAAAAGCACATAACTGAAAAATGGAACACATTAGACTAACAATAAAAGGCTTCCACAATCACTATTACTTAACAGGAACTTGAAAATAAAATATCTACCTTGAAACCTCAGAAAGCATGTGGGCCTGATGACATCTTAAATGATTAAGTACAGAAGTTTAAAAAAATGCAATTGGTCATTCTCAAACTATTCAACTTGATTCTGAGTGTGAGTTACTTCCCTGACGGTCATGGTCTTGTAACAGTGATTAAAAAAAGATCAAATTCAACCTTTATAACTACCGAGGCATCTGTGTGAACAGTAATATTGGGAAGGTGTTCTGTAGCATTATTAATTCAAGACTTCTACACTTCATTATGAGTCTTGATTCCTAACAAATCAGTGCATCATCAGATCATATTTATACCCTATACATCCTAACTGACTTATATGTAAACCAGAACAAAATCAAAATATCTGCCTGTTTCACAAACTTCAAAAAAGCTTTTGACACAGTTTGGCACAATTGTTTATTCTATAAATTACTGGAAAGTGTTGTAGGGGGTAAAGCATATGACTATTAAATCCATCTACACAAACAATAGGTGCGGTATAAGAACAATAGGACCATGTTCTTAGCTCAGGAATGCGGAGTGAGTCAAGGCTGCAGCTTAAGTCCAACATAAATCACAAATGTGAGCAGTGGAATACACATCCAGCTGAAATTACGCTCTGCATGTGCCCAAGGATACAACAAATAATGCCCGGAGATCTGAATTAGCTATTAATCTAAATTCAAAAACGGGTTATTAAATTGACTGCATTAAAAAAACAACAACAACGGTGTCTCCCCGCTCCTATTAATCCACTCCTGTGAGGGAGCTTTGTGTTGCAGAGCTCCTCGATTAGGGGCCACTCTGTCTGACCCGCTCTGTCGCGGTTCCCCGCCGCTGGCGTCGAGGGTTCCCATGGCAACGAACGCCATGTGCTCCTTTGTTTTGTTTTCGTCCATTACCCCCCCCCCCCTCGTCTCGTCTTGTTTTTCCTCCGCACCTTAATAGTTTCCGGTGTTTCTCGTTTCGGTGTAATTCCAGGTGTCTGCGTTGCCTTGTCTTGTTTGTTTGTGCAATCATCTGTGTTCGGTAGCGCTCGCTGTTTCTAACTACCTTCGTGCATTTTTTATTTTAGTTTTTTGCGCTCTCTCTCTCTCTCTCTCTCTCTCTCTCTCTCTCTCTCCCATTTGCTACTTTGTTCCTGTTCCGCCCCAGTGTTGTCGGGGTTACGTTTCCTCTCCTGGACCTTTGAACCTGCCGCGGCCGACGCACGGCGGGGTTTCCCGATCCCCGAGGTCCCGGGAACTGGGTCACGCTCGCCCGTAGCGAACCAGTCATCGCCCTGCCTCTGCTTGGAGAAGACCGTTGGCCGAGGGGGCCACCCGGGGGTCTCTCTAAGGCTCTACGTTCTAGCCTTGTTCCTGTGTCCCATTTCCTGCACTCCAGAAGGTGCCTCCATTGTGCCCTTTCCCCTGGAGGGAACGGTCTCTTCTGCACCTTGCCAGCAGGGGGTGCTTGCCCATGGCCACACCTTGCTTCCTTATCCTAGTAATTGAAACTTATTAGAAAACAACCTTGCTTCATTATACTTTTAGATATAACTGTTATTTAAAAACCACTTGCATCATTACACTATTAAAATGACCCCTGTTATTAAAAAATCCTCATTACATGTAAAATGCTCCTACTCTGAGTTGTGTTATCTGTTTATTTCATTGTTTGTACTTTTGGCTTGTAGAGCTTTGGGTCTAAGAAAGAGCATTATGAATAGAATTTCTTATTCATTCCTTTCAGTGAGAAGAACGGAGCAGAGAAAAGACTCCCCTCACACAGTTGGTCCTCACTGGGACCATTAACAAACACTAACACTGTTGCACATCAGCACCAGCACCAGAGAGAGAGAGAGACAGAGGATGATTTTGGAAAGTGCCTCTGTCTCTGTGGAGAGGGACCATTATAATTCCAGTGACCCCAGCTGACTCAAGCCCAGTCTTCCACAGTGTCCAGTGCCCAGAGCTTGCAGAACACTATGATTAACTCTTTTCAAATCTTTTTCTTCTCTCTCTCTCTCTCTCTCTCTCTCTCTCTCTCTCTCTCTCTCTCTCGCTCCATCTCATCCTCTCCTCAGGACCTTTCCATCTCCCCGGATTCTTGTGTCCTCTCGATCGTCCCCTCCAATCCTTCAGTCTCACTCTTTCCTCCTCTCTCTCACTCTTTCGCTCTCTCTCTCTTCATCTTTCCTTGTTTCTCTCTCTCTATCTTCCTCTCTCTCGCTTTCTCTTTAGCATTCCTTTTTTTTCTCCACACACTGCTGGTTGTCTTCCAGTTTCCTCCCCTCCCCCCCCCTCTCTCTCCCTTTCTGTCTTTCTCCCTATTTTTCTTCTTTAGAACATCATGTCGTGCCACTGTATTGTTACACCCAGTGGTCTGGGAGCAGGTGTCAGAGAAGCAGACTGTGGGAGCAGAGACATTCATCTCTAAACCCACCCACATCCCCCCCGCAAACACACCCAGCAGTCTCTCTCTCTCTCTCTCTCTCTCTCTCTCTCTCTCTCTCTCTCTCCCCTTCTCCTTCTGGTCAGGGTGAGAGGGTTGCTTTTCCTTTCTCCACTACCCCCCACCCTCCCAAAAAAACACGGGGATGTTGCTCTAAGCGTCTGGCCCATTCTGTCCATCCTGCTCCCTTTCATTTCCGAATCCCTCAGTGGCACTGCTGATTGTGACATGTCCTGTCTGATTGTGACGAGTCCTGTCTGATTGTGAGGAGTCCTGTCTGATTGTGACGAGTCCTGTCTGAATGTGGCGAGTCCTGTCTGATTGCAATGGGTCCTGTCTGATTGTGACGAGTCCTGTCTGATTGCGATGGGTCCTGTCTGATTGTGACGAGTCCTCTCTGATTGTGACGAGTCCTGTCTGAATGTGGCGAGTCCTGTCTGAATGTGGCGAGTCCTGTCTGATTGTGACGAGTCCTGTCTGATTGCGATGGGTCCTGTCTAAATGCGACAAGTCCTGTCTGATTGTGACGAGCCCTGTTTGAATGCGATGACTCTCGAGGGACAGTAAAGTGATGCAGGGCACATGCACCCACTTTTGGGTCCTGTTCACACAGGAATATGATTTGTTAGAGGTTATATGCAAAATATTCTCCTCCAAATGAAGGAACCAGCGTCTCCTGGGGATTCAGGTAGCTTTACAAACAATTTATAAATATAGACAATCCATAAATCAGAATACCAGAGGCAGTAATACCTGGAAACTGACCCAGGAACAGGATTATGTCCTCATCGAACCCAACTGGAATAAGAGTGTCCTCCAAATTCCAGATCTAAGACCAGTTAGGCTTGTTGCTCAGATCCTTCAGAGCTAGACTATATTCACAGGAGCAGATCTGAGATCTGTGTTTGTACGGCGAGAGAGAGAGGCCCTGCCCGGCTGTCATTAGTATGCTGACAGGTGTGCACTGGCGGGCGAGACATCAGCGCCCAGCAGACTGAGCAGATAAAGGAGAAGCCATTAATCCCCGGAAGATTACCACAGCTGATAGTTTATCCTGCAGTAATACAGCAATACAAGGAGCCCTTCCATTTACACCACCTGCCCACAGACGAGGAGAGTTCACCTTCACCAGGAGGAACCGCCTGGCCAGACTGGGAAGAGCTGATTTGCATTGGGTGTGAGTGACAGACGTGCATGTGGTGTGTGTGTGTGTGGGGGGGGGGGGGGTTGTTATGAGAGGGGAAGGTATTATAGAAGTGTGTGTGGGTGTGTGTGTGATTGTGTGTGTGTATGTGTGTGTGTAGGACTTTATGAGAGGGAAAAGTGATAAAAGTAATAGAAGTGTGTGTGTGTGTGTGTGTGTGTGTTGTTGACATATGCTTATTTGTGCTTAATTGGCTCACAGCCGTGTAAAATAAAACTTCTCCTCTCTCAAGCTGTGAATGTTTCTTAACAGAGATATAACATTTTTAAACCACAACACTAAATTCTTCCTTCCAGATATTCATCATGCCTTTGATTACTATCGTGTGCATTAAGTAGACGGCTCGTTTCCTGTTCACCAGGAAACAGAATCCACCAGGTGCAAAAAGAGATCTTCAGGACGGCCGCCCCCTGGTGGGTTTGCTTGTAGCGGTGAAGTTGATCTTTGTCCCAGATCTAAGGTTAGTTTGCTTCTACTCAGATTCTTCAGCATTGATACATGGTCAGCGGGAGCAGGTCTGAGATCTGTGTTAAGGTGCAGAGGGAGAGGGGCTAACATGTATTTAACAGGTTAAATCGGTTTTGAGACTAATTTGAGACTTGAGTCACCCATTCACACGTGGACATCACCTGCGTTCTGTACAGTGTGTCTTGCGGTTTAAATCCGGCCAGTAGCACCGCCCTGCTGTACTGCGAGCGTGTTGTGGTTTAAATCCGACCAGTAGAATGCCCTGCTGTACTGTGTGAAAGGGAGGCAGATGTCTAGTGAGTCTATAGATTCCCACCGGGCCCCGCCCACCAGTGAGGCCCCTCCTCAACAAAGCGCCCCACACCCAGCTGCCTGTGTGAACTGCCTGCCTGTGTGTGACCTGCAAATCTGGACCAACAATAGAATGAATGTGAGTCCAGGACCTCCTGAGTTCTGGAGTTTGTGAAACAGTCGCTCACGGCAGACCCCTGAGACGCAGAATGACTCTCCCTCAGGAATGTCACTCGCAGTGTAATTTAGAGATAAGATAAAATAGCACTTTATTAATCTCCAAAGGGAAATTAGACAACACAAAACCTTAATCCGAGATTAGGCTTCATTTGTGTGCTGAAAAACGGTCTACTTGCATGAGAGGATCTCCAGATGATCTGAATCCAGATCCCCTCAGGGTGTGTGTGTGTTAGTTGAGATCACAGTGACCACTGTGTAAGGCAGAAACCCTGCGCTGGACCGAAACCATGCGCTGGACCGAAACCCTGTGCTAGGATGAAACCCTGTGTTGGGTTGAAACCCTGCATAACTGGCTCTCACACAGGAAACACTGGGACATCAGGACAGCAGATGTCAGCTGAGACACTCTGGACCCACATGTACCATACGTGCCAGCAGATTAAGGTTTCAGGCTAAATTACTCGGCCTGCTGTGATCCTCTGTTGAAAACCCTATCGGGTTTAGAAGCGGGCTTTTCTCTAACTGGCCCGGTTCTGTGAAAAAACTTGGTTTAATCTGAAAAGAATTTTTGTTAAGAGATATTACCTCAGCGATTAAGAGATGATACAGAAAGAAAGGGAAAAGCAAGCGCGAGAGAGAGAAAAAGAGAGAGCATGAATGGGTTGGAGAGATCATTTCAGAAGCTGCTCGTGTGGCACGTATGTGTGCCGGTGAGTGACGAGGCAGATAGTGTTACCATGAGAACAGCGAGGCCATCCATTGTGCTATGGGAGTGGAGCAGCTAGAGAAGCCCATCTGTTGAAGTCTTTCCTCCCTCTGGAGGGACAGGGAGCACAGAGAGCCCCGTGCACCTAATCCCTCCTCATAGCATAATACTCCCTCCATCCCCGCTCGGGAGAGAGAGAGAGAGGGGTTGAGGAGAGGGGGAGAGGGCGGAGGAGAGAGAGAGAAGAGAGGAGGGAGGAGAGGAGAGATCGTCTCGCTGTCGGTCTGATGTCCACTGAAGTAGCAGATGGGTGATAAAATGGAGGGTTGCAGGAGTCAAGGTTAATGCTCTCCAACTGTTGTTTATGCCACTTACCTGGGGACATTCCAGAAAGGTGTTTACAAGCAGACACGCGAGACCGACAGGACATTGGGCGGAGACGTCACCCTCTCCCGTGCTAGCATGGATCAATCACAAGCCAGAGCCTTGAAATGTGAAGATGACCTTTGAACCAGATATCAAACATGGAGAAGTCAGAGGTCTGGGATCAGCGTATGAACTGTGGCCTTAAAGCGGAATTGTTCAACTAGCAAGACGCCCAACCAAAGGAAAATTACGGGCCTCTCGACGTTATCTGGGAAATAAATATTTTTGCTGTAAACCAGCTAGCAACTACAAAAACCATAACCTTAACAAACGTACAGTGCGTTATTTCTGTAGACAGGTTACTGCTTGCCCAGACCAACAGGGAAGACCTCTGGGCGGAGACGCCCCCGACCACCCCCAGCCAGGGGACAAATGGTACAACCCACTCGAAAGTGAAAACGCAGTTAAGAATGGTCCAATTGACGGTAAGGTCATTGGAGGGTAAGGTTTAATGGTCCAATGGAGGGTGAGGTTAAATGTCACTGGCCTTCAGGTGCTTAGTGTTTATCTCAGTTTATCTCAAGACTGACTGAATCTACAGCTACTGATCTGCACAGACAGAGAGCCGAATGGCTAGACCAACGTGACTGATCCATCCATACTAATATTACGCCGCACAGGTACAGGAGGATAGCAGCTTTATTTCTAAGCAGGTGTGATTTTTCTTGAGATGTTGAAATCTGACAATCGTCATGTTTTGTTAGAGCAAAATTAAAATGCTGTAAAATCCAAATAGCCCTCCACTTTGCCAGAGTCTGCTGGAGACCTAACCGCATTCTTAGACATTGATGAACTATTAAATTCCTTCAGAACTCGAACAAGGCCTGGAAGATACAGATAAGCTCCTGTTGCATTAACGCTCAACTTTTTTTTTTCAACAATTCGAGTGCGCTGAAATAATTGGTGTGGTTAGTACCCACCGAACCTGTCCACATCCCAGTCCCACATGCCAGGAATACTCGCACACTCTGATCCCTAAAAAAGACCGGGCCATCCGTCAATGAGACGACATCTCAAGGATTGTTTAGGTTGATAAAATTACACCAGAGACAGAGAGAGGAAATCAGAGAGAGAGAGAGAGAGAGAGAGAGAGAGAGAGAGAGAGAGAGAGAGAGAGAGAGAGAGAGAGAGAGAGAGAGAGGGTAAAGGAGGAAGCACACTGGTTTGTAATAATACCAGCTTTGCGAGCTCTTTAAGCATTCACCAGATGCCTTTGTCATGACTCTGGGGCTCCTGAGTCTGTCTGCAGACATCAACGGCTAAACCGTTCTCGTACGAAATAATACAAACAGCCCAAAAGGAGCTACAGCTAAACATGTACTGATAAATGTTACAGAACACATAAAATTCCTTTTGTTGCACGAACCCCTAAAATTACTTCTCTTGACAGAACACACTTAAGATCAACCATGTGTGATGATTTTTTTTTTACACTGCGGGTATCTCATCGCATCCGTGGGTATCTCCGGACGTGAGCCGGTCAGCCCCGAGCTCTGAGCGCAAAGTGCCAAGCTGCGTGCGTCCGTCTCGGCTCCGCGACGCTCGGGAAGGCCGCTCTCCTCGGTAGGCGCCCCGAGACCCTGTCTGTTCCATTTAAGCAACGTCAGGAGTGTCTCATGCTTCCTTAAAGAAAAAAAAAACCCAGGAACGCAGAGGGGAGAAGCAGCAGGCATGGGAGGGAAAAGCTTCGGTGCACTCAGGTGGAAAAAAACCTCTTTGATAAAAGGTTGCATGGTTACAATGGGAAATACTGAGGGGCTGTTTCTTATTGGCTGAGGCTTCCTGGGGTCTAAAGCCTGGCTGAATGATCGGCGTGTCTGTTTTTGACAGGTTGGAGATAAGAAAGTGCCCTCAGGTATTAGATGTCATTCCTTTTTCCCTTTTCGCTTGGAGAAAGCAGTTAGAGTACCTTTGCAGAAGCACCTTCCCTTGAATAGAGAATTTCACAACAACAAAGCCGGCGTCTCTCATTAAGTCCGACGGAGAGCTGACTGTGCTCGGGAGAGAGCGATATCTCCGACACAAGAGTAATCCCCGCCGCTCAATCTCTCACCGCTGCGGAATTTCAAATGGGCATAATAAGTGCAGTTCAAAATGAAGGGCACAGGTACACACACGCCAATACACTCCTGCACACACACACACACACACACACACACACTCACTCCAACATACTTCCATGCACACACCTCCTCCCTGCAGTCTCATGGCGGGTGAGTGGCAGTGGTGGAAAGAAGCTCTGGTGCCCTGGCATTACCACACTGGCTTAGCCAGTACACTCGCTGCACTGGAGGGTTAGTCAGTACACTCGCTGCACTGGAGGGTTAGTCAGTACACTCGCTGCACTGGAGGGTTAGTCAGTACACTCGCTGCACTGGAGGGTTAGTCAGTACACTCGCTGCACTGGAGGGTTAGTCATTACACTTACTGCACTGGAGGGTTAGTCAGTACACTCGCTGGGCTTTACTGGAAAACCCATTTACCCAAGCATTGCAAGGAGGAGCTGCCATGCTGGAACGAGTCAGCACTTCACCCAAGGACAACTCATTCATCATGGTTGCCATGCCATGGAAGAGTTCCATCATCTCCTAAAGGCAAACCCTCAGCTGACTCCACAGGGTTAAATGAACTCTGTGTGTGTGTGTGTGTGTGTGTGTGTGTGTGTGTGTGTGTGTGTGTGTGTGTGTGTGAGAGGACAAGAAGAGGAAGTGTATAAAGCATATGACGAGAGAGTGATAGCATGAGCGAACCCGAGGGTGGGGGGGGGGCGGGGTGGACAGATGTCCTGGTGGTGAAGGTTCCCATGCGATACCCTCTCACATGCGCGCACACCATCGCCAGGATGTGAGTGTTCATGCACTTGGGCAGGAAGGAACTCTCGTCGTGTGGCCTTGTGCAGATATAGTCCCCTCCAGACGCTCCGCTCCATATTTTGTGTCCCGTCCTGGTTCCTGACATGATTTGCTGAAGTTTGGAGATAAGATGAGGTCTCTGTTGCAGACAGCCGATATCCCGAAGACCAAGTGAAGATAGGTATCATAGACTGCTTCAAAATAAACCAGCCCAAATCCACTAGGAAAGTGGGGTTTTGTTAGAATGTATTCATCTGTGGAACCCAGAAGTAGTTTGTGTGTTCTTGGGAGCCTGTGGGCTATGAAGGGACAGACAGAAGCTTGCTGAGTGCTATCTGAAACATTAGTCTGCTCCTTCTGCTTCTCATACAAGTCACAAGTGACAGCCTCACGCACACACACACACACACACACACACACACACACACACACACTGGCTGGAGGCCACTGAAGGGGAAGAATACATTAACTCAAGGGCCAAGACAAGAGAGGAAAGGAGAGAGAGAGAGAGAGAGAGAGAGAGAGAGAGAGAGAGAGAGAGAGAGAGTGATGGGGGGGTGTAATGTTAACCCTGCCTGATGGGAAGACCTTCCCACTGTGATGCTGATGGACAGAATGAATGAAGGACAGAGCTGAAGCACAAAATCCCAGGAAGGGAGATGGAGGCTAATATGAGGGAGGGCCCATGGCCCAACGGGGCTGCCCATTCAGGTGTCCGAGTCTGAGAGGAACGCCTTCAGCGCCAGGCACGTGGAGACCCTGTCTGGCGGCTGGGGCTCTGATAGTCTGTCTGCACTGAGTACACATCTAGGGTGACAGCCAGAGAAAAGAAGGAAGGAAACAGCAGCCTGGTCGTGTGGACACGTGGTGCACGAGGGAGCGAATCTCACGTGGTGCATGAGGGAGCGAACCTCACGTGGTGCAGGAGCGGGCGAACCTCACGTGGTGCATGAGGGAGCGAACCTCACGTGCTGCAGGACCGAGCGAACCTCACGTGGTGCAGGAGCGGGCGAACCTCAAGTGGTGC
Source organism: Electrophorus electricus (assembly GCF_041902795.1). Taxonomy (NCBI): domain Eukaryota; kingdom Metazoa; phylum Chordata; class Actinopteri; order Gymnotiformes; family Gymnotidae; genus Electrophorus; species Electrophorus electricus. The sequence continues at coordinate 15,061,799 of NC_137517.1, read as the reverse complement.
AGAAGGGAGCGAACCTCACGTGGTGCAGGAGGGAGCGAACCTTACGTGGTGCCTCTGTAAATCCGTCCTGTTCATTTCCCGGCCCCCACCCAGGCAAACACGGGTCAATCCAACCATGGTACCCACGTGGCCACGTGAGATTCCCCTCGAAGAGAAAACATTATGGTGGAGATTAAGAATGACAATTCATTCTAAGAAAACCCACTGAATCTCAAACTGAACACTAAGATAAAAACCCACCGTTTATAACAGATGAGATTCCTGACGTTAGCGAGCTCAGGTTTGGTTATGAAGTTCGCTAGTCTTCTGACAACAACCCAACACAAGGAATTTGCTTCAGCGGCCTCCCACGGACGTGTTGGACACCAGGGAAACGGGACGCTACAAAGTGGGCTACAGTAGCGCCTGATCTGCTCGGTAGGTCTGCGTTTAGCTGTGGTTTTGGAGGCATCTGCCCCTAACATGGACGCCTTCTATAAATCAGCTCTAAGCACGCCCCAGGACATGTTCGGGGAGGAGATGATGAGGAGAGCAGTCAGCCATGTTGGCATGAAGATTCAGTGGGCATCCGCTCCAGTCCTGCACCTCATTACCCGCAGGAGGCCAAGCAGAGAGAAGCCATAACTGATAAAACCATACAAATGCGTCTCACCTTGTCAGGGGTCTGCTCTCTCAAGGAGGGTCAAAAACCCAAAGAAGCAGGGAGACTGTACATCCAGCTGCGGCTATTTTCTAAAGGTCAGCTGGTTGCTAATTTCAGATGGGCGAGACAGCCATTTTCATTCCGTGCTCAGATGCCTTCACGTGAGTCATCAGTTTGATGACTGCAGCTTTGGAAGATGCAGTGAATTGCATATCAGTGACGTTAACTCAGTTAGATCAATGTCTGTCTTCTTTATGATTAAATGTGAGTGTCACTCAGCTAAAACTTTAAAAATGTATAAAGTTCTAGAGAAAGGTATTAAACAACAACAACAATAATAATAATAATAATAATAATAATAATAATAATAATAATAATAATAATAATCACTGACTATAAGCTCCTAATAATGAGAAACATAACATAATAATGAGCAGTATAAAAGGCAGTGTTCAGTGAGAGCAGGGTGGTTAGTGTTCGGTGTGTTGAGTGAGAGAAGGGTGGTTAGTGTTCGGTGTGTTGAGTGAGAGCAGGTTGGTTAGTGTTCAGTGTGTTCAGTGAGAGCAGGGTGGTTAGTGTTCAGTGTGTTGAGTGAGAGCAGGGTGGTTAGTGTTCAGTGAGAGCAGGGTAGTTAGCATTCAGTGAGAGCAGGGTGGTTAGTGTTCGGTGTGTTGAGTGAGAGCAGGGTGGTTAGTATTCGGTGTGTTTAGTGAGAGTATGGTGGTTAGTGTTCGGTGTGTTGAGTGAGAGCAGGGTGGTTAGTGTTCAGTGAGAGCAGGGTGGTTAGTGTTCAGTGAGAGCAGGGTGGTTAGTGTTCGGTGTGTTGAGTGAGAGCAGGGTGGTTAGTGTTCGGTGTGTTCAGTGAGAGCAGGGTGGTTAGTGTTCAGTGAGAGGAGGGTGGTTAGTGTTCATTGTGTTCATTGAGAGCAGGGTGGTTGGTGTTCTGTGTGTTCAGTGAGAGCAGGGTGGTTAGTGTTCAGTGAGAGCAGGGTGGTTAGTGTTCTGTGTGTTCAGTGAGAGCAGGGTGGTTAGTGTTCAGTGAGAGGAGGGTGGTTAGTGTTCATTGTGTTCAGTGAGAGCAGGGTGGTTAGTGTTCAGTGAGATCCGGGTGGTTAGTGTTCGGTGTGTTCAGTGAGAGTATGGTGGTTAGTGTTCGGTGTGTTGAGTGAGAGCAGGGTTGTTAGTGTTCAGTGAGAGCAGGAAGGTTAGTGGTTATTCAGGCGTGTTTAAAGGTTGTGAGCTGGGACTGTACAGTGAAGGTTCAGCCAGTTCCTTTCTCTGATTATTTGCATGTAATGTGTGGAACTTGTGGCTAATACAGAGGTTGCATCTTACATCAGACAGCGTCTTGCCTTAGCTACGATTCACATTCATAAATTAGCTTTGACATTTATACACCATATAAAATAAACTGATTTACACAGAGCATTTCATGATGCACTTGTAATAAAGTATGTAACAGTGTAATAGTAAAACTGGATATAATAGTATTGACTCTGTGACTGTCATATTCTCAAGGTGTGGTTTGGTCTCCCATCCTATAGTAGTCTATCAAAGTGCCTGTTCTCCTGTCTAATAGTAGTCTTACAGACTGCCTGTTCTCATGTCCAATAGTAGTCTTACAAAGAGCCTGTTCTCCTGTCCTATAGTAGTCTAATAAAGTTGAATAAGCAGAAGACCTGATTTGATCAGTTCTCCACACTTTTCGTCAACTTCAGCACCTGCTTATGTCAGATGGCTATTGAGTCTTATTTGCTGTTGATGCGATGTTAGGGTACAGAACGGCTGACCTATTCAACCCCTGATTGTCTCCATTTTTCATAATAAATCAGCCAGCTTGGCCGGGAGAGGTGGAGATGCCCGAGTTTCGGCCTCGTGCAACTCCTCCTACGTGGCCCTCCACCCGCGGAGGCCCTCACGAGCTGCAGCAGTCACGCGGGCCGCTGCCTGTGTGTGCCAGTCCCTCCTCAACGGATTCACTCGGTTTTGCAGAAGGATCATTGCAGGAGATGAAGCCCTGAGGCTGTTAGATGTATCAGTGTATATGTGTGTTTGTGTGTCTTCCTTATTTGCCAGATTTGGAGGGAGTTGGGTAGGGGAGGTCTGTAGGCAGCTGGGGTAGGGGAGGTCTGTAGGGAGCTGGGGCAGGGGAAGTCTGTAGAGTGCTGGGGCAGGGGAGGTCTGTAGGCAGCTGGGGTAGGGGAGGTATGTAGAGTGCTGGGGTAGGGGAGGTCTGTAGAATGCTGGGGTAGGGGAGGTCTGTAGGGCGCTGGGGTAGGGGAGGTCTGTAAGGAGCTGAGGTAGGGGAGGTCTGTAGAGAGCTGGGGTAGGGGAGGTCTGTAGGACACTGGGGTAGGGGAGGTTTGTAGGGAGCTGGGGCAGGGGAGGTCTGTAGGGAGCTGGGGTAGGGGAGGTCTGTAGGGCGCTGGGGTAGGGGAGGTCTGTAAGGAGCTGAGGTAGGGGAGGTCTGTAGAGAGCTGGGGTAGGGGAGGTCTGTAGGGCGCTGGGGTAGGGGAGGTCTGTAGAGTGCTGGGGCAGGGGAAGTCTGTAGGGCACTGGGGTAGGGGAGGTCTGTAAGGAGCTGGGGCAGGGGAGGTTTGTAGGGCACTGGGGTAGGGGAGGTCTGTAGGGCACTGGGGTAGGGGAGGTCTGTAGAATGCTGGGGTAGGGGAGGTCTGTAGGGAGCTGGGGCAGGGGAGGTCTGTAGAGAGCTGGGGTAGGGGAGGTCTGTAGAGAGCTGGGGTAGGGGAGGTCTGTAGGGAGCTGGGGTAGGGGAGGTCTGTAGAGCTGGGGCAGGGGAGGTCTGTAGGGAGCTGGGGTAGGGGAGGTCTGTAGAGCTGGGGCAGGGGAGGTCTGTAGGGAGCTGGGGTAGGGGAGGTCTAGAGGGAGATACAGAATGCTAAAAGAGGCCCATTTGTATCAGAGTGATGGGTGGAGGTGAGCCTGAGCCTTGTGGAATACCGAACTTTACCATTTTATGTACAAAGGACTGACCTTTATGAACTTCTAATGGTTATTCAGATAGAGTCTGAACCAAAACAGGGCCATACTGCTAAACCAGTGTCTTCAACCAGCTCCTGAGGGCCGCAAATCTCTCACCTGACACACCTGACTCAACTCAGGAGCTCATTATCGGAGAGCTGTAAGAGATGACCTGGCTGTGACAGATCAGTGAGATACACGAACAGGTGGATGTTCTTGTACAGGTCAGTGCTGTACTTGTGAATGTAGACATGGATGCTGTATAGGTGGGTGTTGAACAGGAAGATGTACAGGTGGATGTTGTACAGGTGGATGTACAGGTGGCTGTACAGGTGGATGTTGTACCGGTGTATGCTGCATTTGTTTCCATTTTGCATTTGGAGTTCTCTGAATTCAGGGCACATAAAAAATGCTTTACTGCCATCTGAGATCAAAAATACTGAAGAACTAACACAAAATCCCTGCAGAGACTTAAATCAGATCAAAACTTTGTCCATGAAGTGTGTTATAAGAGGGTGTGACCACTGAAGTCTTTTTTCCCCCCATGTAATGAGGGGTTGAAAAGCTGAAAACTCTTTTGTAATTTCCAGAAAGACCTTGGTGGTCTCTTCCTCCTTTGCAGTGTGTTCATGGGTCATTGGTTTGCCTCTAATTTCTGATTCCAATTGGTGGTAAACTAGATTTTTTTTTTTGTCAGTTAATCAGTGTTGTGTTTTGTCCCTGGTGGCTAGCGCTAGCCGTGGCGCTCCTTCAACCTTCACGCTTCTTTTGTTCTTGCATTCTGATTTGTTCACGCGACAGGAGCCTGAGATACACTGTTTCTGCTCCAGAAGAAAGACAATTATTCCCATTAGGGGGCTGTCCTCCGGTTTTTGTCAGGGGAAATTGAGGAATGTTATCTTTTCTGAGCCCCCCCCCTCGCTCTGTGTCTCTCCTTCTCTCTCTCTGTCTCTCTCTCCTCACACTGCTCCATTCTCTCCTTCCTTCTCTCTCTCTCTCTATCTCTCTCTCTCCTTGTCTTTCACTCTCTCTCTCTCTCTCCAGAGACATTTCCCTAACTAATGAAATGCAGGCAAAACCATTCTGAGCCATTACCAGACAGAGGCAGGTTGCAGGTAACAGATGTCAGCGGTAGGCACGCTAGCCCTGGGCTCTGGGTTATTAGCTGTTTCTGCAGGGCCCCAGGGAAAGGGACTTCGATTGTTGGAGCAAAGAACATGAAGACATTGGTTGCAAGATCTCAGTTATAAAGTGATATACTGCAGAAATAGAAACTCACATTGTTATTTTTGGTGTAGTTATTGGAAAACCAATGTTGCTCTTTATTTCAGTTAGTTTCTTTTAAGGTCTGGTTGGAGATTCAAAAGCGTGCAGGTGCATAAACGCCATGAGCATGACACTACCCAGCGTCGGAGTGCCAACTCAATCTCTGAAAACTTCACGTTCATTAATTTGATTTCATTTTAAATCATCTCACTTCCCCAGATGTAAGGCAGACGTTGTAAATGAAGTGTTGAATTATAAATGGATGGGTTCCGGGAGATGAAGAGCGGGGCTTTTTTAGCGGTCCGGGCCGCGTGTTTCAGGGGGCTTTTCTCCCTGTGTCCCCTGCTTCCTGTCGTTCTGTGGGCCTCGCGTGGCTGAGGGTTGACGGGGCTGACCAGTGCTGCAGTGGAGAATGAAAAAGAGAGGAACTGCCCGGGCTGTTGTCTTTATGCTAAATGTGTTACAGCAGCTGACATGCTGAAAGCTTCAGAAATCCAACCTGACATTCGCGCACAGGTTTCTCCGTGGCAGCTTGCGAAGGATTCGGCCCTTTCTCTCACAGGAAGCTGCTCAGGCGCTTGTTCAGTCTCTTGTCGTCTCAAGGCTTGACTACTGCAAATCCCTATTTGCTGGTTTTCCTCTACAGGCCGTGAGGAATCCACAACAGATCCAGAGCGCAGCAGCACTGCTGGTCTTCAATTGTATGGAGTTCATAGGTCACTCCGCTGCTGCGCTCCCTTCACTGGTTTCCAGTAGCTGCCTGCAGCAGATTTAAAACCCCAATGTTGGCCTATGAAGCTAAAAATAGTCCGGCCCCTCCCTACATGATGACATCGGTCAGAGCCCGATCCGTACCTCGAGTACGGCTCGGCTTGAAAAGTCATCCTTCCAGTCTCATGGAAGACAAGCATGGAGACTGTTTTCTGTCCTGGCTCCCAGACGGTGGAACGAACTTCCTCTGGCTGTCCAAACAGCTGAGTCCTTTGGAGTCTTCAAACACAGACTGAAGACACCTATTTCATTGACCGCTAATCCTGCACCTACAGAAATGTGTACTGCTGTTGATTAACTGAACGCTCTAGCACTTGTTGTTTGGTATCACTTGATCTTGCACTTATTTTTGTGCACTTATCTTTATTTGATATAGTTCTTGCTTGTTTTGAATCTCTTGTGCGTATCAGCATTGATTCCTGTGTCTAGCAGTGTTCTAGTTCAACAGTATCTTTGAATTAGATAAGACATGTTCAATGAGTAGATGACAAAGCAGTTTTGTAAGTCGCTCTAGATAAAAGTACGTAAAGTACATTTGCCTTGTCTTCAAGGCATGGTGTCTCTATGTTTCTCTCTCTCTCTCTCGCACACACACACACACAAACACACATACACACACACACACACACACACATAGACGGTCTTTAAATACTGTACTCCACATCTCTGCATATGTATGGTTTTTTTGTAAATTCATGATTTTATATGTCTGAGACCCTGAGACACATATAACATGTGAGATGTATATATATCACGTGAGACACATGTGGAATTATATAAATCCTAAAGCTGCCGTGTGTGTCTGAAAACATTTTGGAAAGGCAAATCATACACATGTGGATTGCTTTCTTGGTTTTTGTTTGTTTGTTTGTTTTTTTGTTTGCCAAGTGCAGTTAATGCCAAACTTCATGCAGGTGCATATGGATGTTTTACTGCAAATCCCAGGCGAACAGATCCATTCCTGGTAACCTTGGAAAAGATGCACCAAAATGCCTATGAAACATGCTTTGATTTGCACTAAAAATATTTAATCTTTCACCAAGATAAAACTATTTAAAAATTATAAGTAGTGGCTTCCTTTTTCTTCAGAAACATGTGCATCATAACAGGTAACCCTAGCTGTAAAATGTCATGCCCGTGTATTCGGATATGAGTTCAGGGTAAGTTTGACTCTGTTGTAGATATTTGATTCCTGCTGCAGGATCCCAGCGCCACCTCATCTCGCTCACCTGGGGGAGGCAGGTGTGGAGTCCATGGCGCCACCTTGCCTGACAAAAGCGTATCAGTATTGTGTTTTTCAGCCAGGTTCTTCACAACTCCAGATGTACAGAGAAACACAGCCCATGTTGACTGTACCACAGCCCATGTTGACTGTAACACAGCCCATGTTGACTAACACAGTTTGTGTTGACTGAAACACAGCCCATGTTGAGTGTAGCACAGTTTGTGTTGACTGTAAGACAGTTTGCGTTGACTATAACACAGCCAATGTTGACTGTAACACGGTTTGTGTTGACTGTAACACAGCCCATGTTGACTGTAACACAGTTTGTGTTGACTGTAACACATCCATTTTGACTGTAACAGCCAAAGTTGACTAACACAGCCCATGTTGACTGTAACACAATCTGTGTTGACTATAACACAGCCCATGTTGACTGTAACACAGTCTGTGTTGACTGTAACACAGCTCATGTTGACTGTAGCACAGTCCATGTTGACTGTAACACAGTTTGTGTTGACTGTAACACAGCCCATGTTGACTGAAACACAGTCCGTGTTGACTGTAACACAGTCCATGTTGAATGTAACACAGTTGTGTTGACTGTAACACAGTCTGTGTTGACTGGAACACAGCCCATGTTGACTGTAGCACAGTTTGTGTTGACTGTAACACAGTCCATGTTGACTGTAACACAGCCCATGTTGACTGTAACACAGTTTGTGTGGACTGTAACACAGCCCATGTTCACTGTAACAATTTGTGTTGACTGTAACACAGCCCATGTTGACTGTAACACAGTTTGTGTTGACTGTAACACAATTTGTGTTGACTATAACAGCCAATGTTGACTGTAACACAGTTTGTGTTGACTGTAACACAGCCCATTTTGACTGTAACACAGCCAAAGGTGACTGTAACACAGTTTGTGTAGACTGTAACACAGTTTGTGTAGACTGTAACACAGTTTGTGTTGACTATAACACAGCTAATGTTGACTGTAACACAGCCCATTTTGACTGTAACACAGTCTGTGTTGACTCTAACACAGTTTGTGTTGACTGGAACACAGCCCATGTTGACTGTAACACAGTTTGTGTTGACTATAACACAGCTAATGTTGACTAACAGTTTGTGTTGACTGTAACACAGCCCATTTTGACTGTAACACAGTCTGTGTTGACTGGAACACAGCCCATGTTGACTGTAACACAGTTTGTGTTGACTGTAACACAGCCCATTTTGACTGTAATACAGCCAAAGTTGACTGTAATACAGCCCATGTTGACTGTAACACAGTTTGTGTTGACTATAACACAGCCAATGTTGACTGTAACACAGTTTGTGTTGACTGCAACCCAGCCCATTTTGACTATAACACAGCCAAAGGTGACTGTAACACAGCCCATGTTGACTGTAACATAGTCTGTGTTGACTGTAACACAGCCCATGTTGACTGTAACACAGTCTGTGTTGACTGTAACACAGCCAATGTTGACTGTAACACGGTTTGTGTTGACTGTAACACAGCCCATGTTGACTGTCACACAATCTGTGTTGACTATAACACAGCCCATGTTGACTGTAACACAGTCTGTGTTGACTGTAACACAGCCCATGTTGACTGTAACACAGTCCATGTTGACTGTAACACAGTCTGTGTTGACTGTAACACAGCCCATGTTGACTGTAACACAGTCCATGTTGAATGTAACACAGTTGTGTTGACTGTAACACAGTCTGTGTTGACTGGAACACAGCCCATGTTGACTGTAGCACAGTTTGTGTTGACTGTAACACAGTCCATGTTGACTGTAACACAGCCCATGTTGACTGTAACACAGTTTGTGTGGACTGTAACACAGCCCATGTTCACTGTAACAATTTGTGTTGACTGTAACACAGCCCATGTTGACTGTAACACAGTTTGTGTTGACTGTAACACAATTTGTGTTGACTATAACAGCCAATGTTGACTGTAACACAGTTTGTGTTGACTGTAACACAGCCCATTTTGACTGTAACACAGCCAAAGGTGACTGTAACACAGTTTGTGTAGACTGTAACACAGTTTGTGTAGACTGTAACACAGTTTGTGTTGACTATAACACAGCTAATGTTGACTGTAACACAGCCCATTTTGACTGTAACACAGTCTGTGTTGACTCTAACACAGTTTGTGTTGACTGGAACACAGCCCATGTTGACTGTAACACAGTTTGTGTTGACTATAACACAGCTAATGTTGACTAACAGTTTGTGTTGACTGTAACACAGCCCATTTTGACTGTAACACAGTCTATGTTGACTCTAACACAGTCTGTGTTGACTGGAACACAGCCCATGTTGACTGTAACACAGTTTGTGTTGACTATTACACAGCCAATGTTGACTGTAACACAGTTTGTGTTGACTGCAACCCAGCCCATTTTGACTATAACACAGCCAAAGGTGACTGTAACACAGCCCATGTTGACTGTAACATAGTCTGTGTTGACTGTAACACAGCCCATGTTGACTGTAACACAGTCTGTGTTGACTGTAACACAGCCCATGTTGACTGTAACACAGCCCATGTTGACTGTAACAGTTTGTGTTGACTGTAACACAGTCTGTGTTGACTGTAACACAGCCCATGTTGACTGTAACACAGTCTGTGTTAACTGTAACACAGCCCATGTTGACTGTAACACAGCCCATGTTGACTGTAACACAGTCTGTGTTGACTGTAACACAGCCCATGTTGACTGTAACACAGTTTGTGTTGACTGTAACACAGTCAGTGTTGACTGTAACACAGTCCATGTTGACTGTAACAGTCTGTGTTGACTGTAACACAGCCCATTTTGACTGTAACACAGTCTGTGTTGACTCTAACACAGTCTGTGTTGACTGTAACACAGCCCATGTTGACTGTAACACAGTCTGTGTTGACTGTAACACAGCCCATGTTGACTGTAACACAGCCCATGTTGACTGTAACACAGTCTGTGTTGACTGTAACACAGCCCATGTTGACTGTAACACAGTCTGTGTTAACTGTAACACAGCCCATGTTGACTGTAACACAGCCCATGTTGACTGTAACACAGTCTGTGTTGACTGTAACACAGCCCATGTTGACTGTAACACAGTTTGTGTTGACTGTAACACAGTCAGTGTTGACTGTAACACAGTCCATGTTGACTGTAACAGTTTGTGTTGACTGTAACACAGCCCATTTTGACTGTAACACAGTCTGTGTTGACTCTAACACAGTCTGTGTTGACTGTAACACAGCCCATGTTGACTGTAACACAGTCTGTGTTGACTGTAACACAGCCCATGTTGACTGTAACACAGCCCATGTTGACTGTAACACAGTCTGTGTTGACTGTAACACAGCCCATGTTGACTGTAACACAGTCTGTGTTGACTGTAACACAGCCCATGTTGACTGTAACACAGTTTGTGTTGACTGTAACACAGTCAGTGTTGACTGTAACAGTCCATGTTGACTGTAACAGTCTGTGTTGACTGTAATACAGCCCATGTTGACTGTAACACAGTCTGTGTTGACTGTAACACAGCCCATGTTGACTGTAACACAGCCCATGTTGACTGTAACACAGTCTGTGTTGACTGTAACACAGCCCGTGTTGACTGTAACACAGTCTGTGTTGACTGTAACACAGCCCATGTTGACTGTAACACAGTTTGTGTTGACTGTAACACAGTCTGTGTTGACTGTAACACAGCCTATGTTGACTGTAACACAGCCCATGTTGACTGTAACACGGTCTGTGTTGACTGTAACACAGCCCATGTTGACTGTAACACAGTCTGTGTTGACTGTAACACAGTCTGTGTTGACTTTAACACTGCCCATGTTGACTGTAACACAGCCCATGTTGACTGTAACACAGTCTGTGTTGACTGTAACACAGCCCATGTTGACTGTAACACAGTCTGTGTTGACTGTAACACTGCCCATGCCTGTAGTGTTATTGCATTAGTGTTGGTGCATGTACAGCCCTCCCTTCTTTCCTCCTCTTTGACTAATCAGAATTATTATTATACATGATAGTCATAGTCATGGAACCTATTTCATCCCAGAATAAAATGTTTTCAATCTAGAAATGTGTTTTGACTGTTTTGATGTGGTGAAATCGTTTGCTGGTGTTTTATAGGAATGTGATCCCGTGGGGGTCGCCTGAATTCTTTTTATGTCACATCTTTTCATCCCAGTCAAGGACGCGCTGTTTAGTCATGGGAACAAGCCTAAGATCTGCAATACCAGCACCTGCAGGGCTCTGACATTTTAGCTTCTCCTGCTTTGTGCTCCATGATGGTATTTGAACGTATTAAACCTCCAGGAGGTGATGTGCTGCACTTCTTGTAATTATTATTATTATTATCTTTGCCAGGTCAACACAGGCCCTGGATGTTAAAGTTTTCAAAAGGGGTGAATTCAGTCGCTGATGTATAAATAAAACCCACCAACCCTGCTGAGACTCTTTGATGGAGCCCTCTGCATTTACGCACGGGGCTTTGTGGGACTGTTCTGCTCTGGTCACGGTCATGGCGGAAAAGCTGGCTCCCTGGTTACTGTCTAAGGACACATGAGCCGAGCTACAAACATGACCAGCAACCTCAGGTGAAAGAATGAGAAAGGGAAATGGAGAAAGTGAGTCAGCAAGACAAAGAGAGAGAGTGAGAAATGGATGGTTGACGGGCGTCTCACGCGCTCATGCGGTGTTGTCACACATGAGAGATAAAACACCTTCAGTTTAAGACCACCAGGTCTGGTCAGGAATAGCAAAACAGATGATGTGTCCATTAACTGTTAATTTGTATTAAAATATGAATTCAAGCCTAATTATCTTCTGACATTTTTAAAATTGGAGTAACTTTGCAGCAGTTGTATTTGGCTTAAAGGAAAATATCATTTTTCTAAAGAAACTTGGGCAGTAGAAGAGATGGCACTTTGCTGCTTTGACTTTGATTTCATGTCCTGCACAGCTGTCAGAAGAAAAAAAATAGTCAAGCATGGGTTGGACCGAGCACATAGAACGAAGAGTCAAAAAGAGAAGAGCGAATGAGTAAAAAGAGAAGAGCGAATGAGTCAAAACAGGAGAGAGAGTGACATCTGCCACTGAGGAACCTGTTCTGCCGCCTGATGCTGCATATGTAAAATTCTTGCTCTTATCACCCATCCTTAACGCATAAAAGAAATAACAGAATAAAAACTCATTCATCACAGGACGTTTCACACTGAGACAATTCTCACACGTCTAGCGTTTTATTTGAACCACTCTTGTTCAACAAATGCCACGTGTAGGCTGCTACACAGGGCAACGAGACATTTCTACAGTATTTACAGCTCAGCTGTTCATTTAGGAGAAAAGGAGCTACAAGTCCTTGTGTTGCAGAAAATACTGACACTCGTGGGCTTGTTCCAGAGACAGAGGGAGGGGAAGCTGAATATTTTCCCCTTTCTCTCTACAGCGGGGAGACCTTGACACTTTATTTATTTTGAAGCCAAGATATTGAGCTGGACTTGAATTAAAATGAAACTGCCGGGTGACCCAATTCTGTACTCTTTAAATATAAGCTCTAAGTCAGACTCTCTCTCTCTCTCTCTCTCTCTCTCTCTCTCTCTCTCTCTCTCTCTCTCTCACACACACTCGAGCTCTCTTTTTGTGTTGCTGTCTGTCTGTTTCTCCCTGTCTCTGGTTGTGAGCCCTTAGTTTACAGTAGTGGCCTTTAAACATTCCTCAGGTTCTTTGAAACAGAGACATTTCAAGCACCGTGGAGTAGCGCACATTCTGAATGTTGCCTGTGGATGTTGGCATGTGCTTTTCCTCCAACCACAGGTGGCTGGCATTATCACCAAGTGCTCCTTACATGCCCTTAATGTTCAACACCTGGGTTCACTGTCCAGGTGTAGCGGTGTCTCCAGGACGGCCGCGGGGGTTCACTGGGCAGGTCAAAGGGCGTCTGTCCCCAGCACTGGTGTTGGTGCATTTCTTAGACAGATGTTCCACAGTGTTCAGTCCTACTGACTGTGGAGGGTGCTGCGTTAAGTTGGCAGTGGTGTTCAGACATCCTGTGGCTCTCACCTACAGTGGTGTTCAGATGTCTGATGGTATTGACCTACAGTGGTGTTCAGATGTCTGGTGGTATTGACCTACAGTGGTGATTACACGTTGCAGGTTTTGAAGGTGTTCAGATGTCTGGTGGTACTGACCTACAGTGGTGATTACACGTTGCAGGTTTTGAAGGTGTTCAGATGTCTGGTGGTACTGACCTACAGTGGTGTTCAGACGTCCGGTGGTATTGACCTACAGTGGTGTTCAGACGTCCGGCGGTATTGACTGGCATTGGTGTTCAGACATTGAAGGTTTTGAAGGTGTTCAGATGTCCTGTCCTTTTTCAATTGGCCTAATGCCTACCGTGAAAACCCCACAACACCACAGCACAGCAAGTTTTGTTATCAGGACAGGAAGTAGGATTGATCAGGACAGGAAGCAGGATTTATCAGTACTGACAGTGTCTTGGTTTTCAGTGATTTTTCTGCACTGCAATCCCAGTTTCCTGATTTTTTTTATCTGAAGTAACAGTAACTGTAAAGGCGTTTGCCATCATAGCTCATAAGTGGCACTATTATATCTTGCAGGATTCATCCACTTCAGTTTGACTAATGAAACACTCTCCCGTGGTGCTCTATTTGTCTCCATATTCAAATGAGGCCCCTGTTTCGGCCTGACTTCAGACTGCTGAATGTGAAGACGGTTCAAGGTCTGAGTTTTTACGCTGGCCGTGTTCTCACTGCGTGCTTCTCAGGATTAGTCTCTTCTTCTCTTCCATCTTCATTCGTGCCGTGATTCAGCCCGTCCATGTCGGCGTGATAGTAATCTCTGATGATGGAGGCCCTGTCATTAGCCTGAGGTCAGCGGGAAGCTCTAGAACTGTGAGCAGGTGCCAGCAGAACGTGGAGAGACAATCTAAATTGAGCTATCTCTATTTAGAAATATACTCTCAGTTAATATATACTTCAGATTTAGAATGAAACTTTCAATTAATACATACTGCAATATAAAAATAAAAGTTAATTTATACCCCCTCACCCTGATGTGACATTCTTAGTGAAGGAGAGTCCAAATAATATAAAAGTATAACGAAGTTTGAAGGAGAAGATGGGATGAAATGGAATCCCTCATGATTGAACTGTTGTCGGAATCATTTATGACAGTTCTGAATGATTGATATCGGCAGCAGTGGGATCCCTGTTTAATAGGCCTTATTCGATTTGGAATTTCAAAATATTCAGCAGACCTGGCTTTGCAAAAAAACGCACAACAGAAACTCATTATTGCTGCGTACGGCGACCTTTCGAGGATTCCGAGATTTCCTTATAAATGCAAGCCAGATCTTTTCAGCCCAAGCAGGTCTTCTTCTCCATGTCTGGTGGGATATGCAAACAGGAAAATTGAAAGACACACTCGTCCTGGACTCCTGGACTACTTTTTCTTGGAGCCTCAATTAAAACAAGATTCACGAACAACCAGCGAGAACCCACAGCAGTGGTTACAAACCCTCCCGTCTCCTCGTGAAATTGGATGGAGTGATGAACTGCGAACAGGATCAAGTTCTCATCTGTTTGGTTAGTTCTGCCATTTTTGCACCCGTTACACACGTGCTGTTAGAGCTACATGTGGTTTTGACTGGTTTGCACTTGAAATTTTGGAAAGAAAGCTCTTTGTTAAATCTGTGACAGATTTATGCTTTTGCCCTCAGAATCCAAAGCCGGACTCCCGTTCCTCTGATGGAGTTGCTAAAGTGGAAGATTACTGTCTTAAGAGGCTACATTTGTGGAGTTTGGCTCCATTTTTCTGTTTTGTTTTTTTTTCATTATAGGACTGAAGCGCAGAAGAAAACGACATTAACCTCTTAAACTCCAGGCTCATGAGTTATTTAGTACAGAATAGCTACACTGAAACTAATATAAATGTTGTGAGGCTACAGGAGTGATTAATGGGATTGTGGACCCATCAGCAGATCTTTTGAGTGTGAGGAGGAAATAGAACATAGATGGAAGAGTCTGGGAACGTGTTCCCATCCAAACACACAACAGTCACAAAAGCTAAAGGCACTACCATGCCAAAATAGCCAGGTTATTTCTCCATTGTCTTCACAAAGTGTCCTATGAGAGGCATCTCGAAGGTATTGCATCAGAGTCGTGTCAGAGATGTTTGTGTTTGAACAAAAAAAAAATGGCAAAAATATTAAAAAGAATAGAACACTGTGATGATTTTGAAACTGTCCAAGTATACGGGTTGGCATTTCAGTCACATCTTCCTCACGTCTTCATTGTTCATTAGATGTTTCTTTCCTTTTGACTTTCCTGTGCTTAAATGTCATGTCAGGGTCAGAGAGTACATCTAAACTGAGAGTATATTTGTAGGCCCAAACCAATAATATCATAGATATTATCTTATTAATTATAGTGAAGTGAAGCGTCCAGCTCTTTCAGGTGTGGTGAACCCTAACCCTAAGCTCTTTCAGGTGTGCTGAACCCTAACCCTAAGCTCTTTCAGGTGTGCTGAACCCTAACCCTAAGCTCTTTCAGGTGTGCTGAACCCTAACCCTAAGCTCTTTCAGGTGTGCTGAACCCTAACCCTAAGCTCTTTCAGGTGTGCTGAACCCTAACCCTAAGCTCTTTCAGGTGTGCTGAACCCTAACCCTAAGCTCTTTCAGGTGTGGTGAACCCTAACCCTAAGCTCTTTCAGGTGTGCTGAACCCTAACCCTAAGCTCTTTCAGGTGTGGTGAAGAATGCTGACATGTCTAGCACGTTGCAATCTGGTCCTTTCTGAAACGGTTCAGAGATGTTTAGATCTGACGACTGAGGAGGCCATTGGAAGAGTGTAACTTCACCATGGCATCCATGAAACCAAACTACTCTTAAACATGTTTATCAGTGTGAATGGGCAAATTATGGTGGAGGATTTGGAATATGGCAGCATCATAAAGTAGCAGTGTTATAGCCCTTAGGTCACCTGGCCCATAAAAACAGCCTCATATTCTTTGGCTGTTATACGACCATCACACGGAATGACTCCCTCAAGATGGGCGCTCAAACTGTTGTAAATCTACCATCATGTTTAAAAGGCATCCTTTAACATCCTTTAACTTCCTCCAAATGTAAGTACACGTAAATTTGGGAAAATGGCCGTAGACGGTCCATCACATCATCATGCTCTTCTGTTGCTCTTTATCGCCCACGAACACGTTTCTGATTTCTTGTGATGTAAAAATGCATCTGATGACAGATGTGGTGTGTGTGTGTTTTTGTGTGTATGCTAGTGTGTATGGGGGCTAGTGTGCATGGTTATCGGGTAATATGGGAGAATCAGGAACGTACCAGCAGGGTGCACCTGGTGCTGTAAAATGGCTTCCTACTTCCCGCCTGTTATGAGATCATGCGGGGTTATCACCAGACCCAGTGACTGATGTGAGATCTGTCCTGAACCATCACGGATTGACTTTGTGGGTTGAGGGCCTACTGTGGATACTGCTGTTATCCAGATGCAAACACAGATGGGAAAAAGGGAGAGAGACAATGTTTTCCCATCACTCCAAGGTCCAGGTTTCACGGTCCTTATAAGTGATCTTGGATAGTAGTGTGTCCTGAACAGTAGCACTGCCATTAGTAAACTACAATTGTTCAGAAGCGAGCACAGAGGTGCAGGATCAGTTCCGGGGTCATTTAGGCACACAGTGGTGCTGATTCATTTCTGGGGTCATTTTTAAGACAGCAATTAGAAGCAAACTGTTTGTCTTTGCTGTTGGCAGTGCTGTTTACCCAGGTTACATCATCATGATGTTGTGCAGTGGTGTCATGTCACATTATATTGTCGTGTTGCAATGTCATAATGTCATGTTGAAATAAAATTATGGTATTTTCACATTGTCATTATGATGTCATGGTATACTGTCACTATGTCATGTTATCATGTCAATATTACATAGTGCTATGTAATGTAACATTGTCATGAGGTCACGTTATTTTGCTCGTTGGTATTTTCCATTGAGATGCCATAACCATAGAACTCATATGTATTTTATGGCATGTTGAATGTCATCCAGAGAGTGCATAAATGAAGGATGGGTTTATTCTAATTGCAGTATATATCTCGTAGTCTCTGTTTTAAAGGAAAAACAGCTTATTTAATCACACTACCTCACAGTGAAGGCATGTTTTAATTCAGGCATTTAAAAATATTTTAAATCTACCTATCTTACACCTGCCTGAATAAATCAGGGGTGTCTTTATCTGGTATTGCAAAACAGGATTAAAATGTACCTCTAGAGCGAACTCTCCCATTCTCTGCCAAACCTGTCCTACACAAATCATTCCTAATCGTTATACTGTACACTGCTTCCATTGGGTGTGATGGCAATGTAGCATATTCCTCAGGATGGTGTACTCACATACGTTGTCATGGTTCATCATCTGTCCATCTCTAGTGAGGATTACATCAGCATAAATCCTGCACGCCTCTTCAGACATGTCTCTTGGCTGTCCTAGTTCGTTTGGCCAAAATCCAAGGTGCTGCCAGATGGGCAAAATTGTGCCTTTTTTAGCGAGCAAGTTGGTTGAGGCCATTGTTACATCACTATGACTAGCATGTGGAGGCTAAATGAAAGCCATTATTACATCACTATGATCAGTATGCATAGGCTAAATGGAGGCCGTTATTACACCACTATGACCACTATGCATAGGCTAAATGGAGGCCATTATTACATCACTATGACCAGTATGTATATGGTAAATGGAGGCCATTGTTACATCACTATGACTAATATGCATAGGTGAAATGGAAGAACATTAAGTAATGAATGAGTGAGTAGTGCAGGAGGGACCATGAACAGGCTCAAAAAATAGAAATTAATTCATTAGTAATTAATTAACAGCAATTAATGTATTAATGTAATCAATTGAATAGCCATTAATAAAAAGTTTAAAACAAAGTATATAAAAATATATAGTACCTTTGTAAGACTTGCCAATAAGGTGGCCAACCCTAGTTGTGCTTGCTTTAACACATTAAACTTAAGTGAGAAAGTACTGATGGACTTTGAAGAAAGTACTGATGGACTCCTTTATCATGTGTTATTTACATTACTTTATCCATATAAATTCAGAATATTAGACATTCAACAAGAATTGCATACAGAAAGGCGGTACAATAATATTTTATGACTTTATATGACTATATGAATGTATATAACTACATGACTCTATATAATTCTGTATGACTGTATGACTATATGACTATATTGCTCTATATGACTCTGTATAACTACAGTGGTGTGAAAAAGTGTTTGACCCTGTCACGGAACACTCGCCTCCCAGGAATCACGTGGTTTGCCCTGCCACATGCAGTGGGAGGATCTTCGTTTGTGGCCACGCCTGCACACACCTGCACCTTGTCTTGTCTGTCTATTTAAACCCATATCAATGCGTGCAGTGTGTTGGTCATTGGTGATGTAGCGTGTTGATGTTAAACGTTAGCATTGTCGTTTTATGCTTGTTCCACTCGTCGTTGTTACATGTATTCATGTTTATTGTTTTTGTTCCAGGTTAACGGTTTTGTGTTCATGTTAATTTCTTGTGTTATATGTGAATGCCGCTGTCTTCATGTAACAATAAATGTTCGTCCACGTCGCTGGAGTCTGTGCGTCCTGCCCTCACCCTTCGGCACTCAGGCCACAACTGTTACAGCCCTCTTCCTGAAATCTTTTTTTTTTTTGCATGTTTGTCACACTTAAATATTTCAGATCATCAAACAAATGTAAATATTAGACAAAGATAACACAAGTAAACACAAAATGAAGTTTTTAAACGAAGGTTTTTGTTATTAAAGGAAAACAAATCCAAACCTACATGGCCCTATGTGAAAAAGTTGTTTATCACATCTTTGGAAAGCTGAGTTCAATTTCTCTAGCCACACCCAGGCCTGATTACTGCCACACCTGTTCTCAGTCAAGAAATCACTTAAATAGAACCTGCCTGACAAAGTGAAGTAGACCAAAAGATCCTTAAAAGCTAGACGTCATGCTGTGATCTAAAGAAATTCAGGAACAAATGAGATACAAAGTAATTGAGATCTAGCAGTCTGGAAAAGGTTATAAAGCCATTTCTAAAGCTTTGGGACTCCAGTGAACCACAGTGAGAGCCATTATCCACAAATGGCAAAAACATGGAACAGTGGTGAACCCTCCTGGGAGTGGCTGGCTGACCAAAATTACCCCAAGAGCGCAGCGACGACTCATCCAAGAGCTCAGAAAAGACCCCACAACAACATCCAAAGAACTGCAGGCCTCATTTGTCTCAGTTAAGGTCAGTGTTCATGACTCCATCTTAAGAAAGAGACTGGGCAAAAATGGCCTGCATGGAAGAGTTCCAAGACGAAAACCACAAAAAGCAAAAAGAACATAAAGGCTTGTCTCAGTTTTGCCAGAAGACATCTTGATGATCCCCAAGACTTTTGGGAAAATACTCTGTGGACTGATGAGACAAAAGTTGAACTTTTTGGAAGGTGTATGTCCCATTAGATCTGGTGTAAAAGTAACAATTCAGAAAAGGAACATCATACCAACAGTAAAATATGGTGGTGGTAGTGTGATGGTCTGGGGCTGTTTTGCTGCTTCAGGACCTGGAAGACTTGCTGTGGTAAATGGAACCATGAATTCTGTTGTCTACCAAAAAATCCTGAAGGGGAATGTCTGGCCATCTGTTCGTGACCTCAAGCTGAAGTGCACTTGGGTTCTGCAGCAGGACAATGATCCAAAACATGCCAGCAAGTCCACCTCTGAATGGCTTAAGAAAAACAAAATGAAGACTTTGGAGTGGCCTAGTCAAAGTCCTGGCCTGAATCCGATTGAGATGAGGTGGCATGACCTTAAGAAGGCAGGTCATGCTCGAAATCCCTCCAATGTGGCCAAATTACAACAATTCTGCAAAGATGAGTGGGCCAATATTCCTCCACAGCGCTGTAAAAGACTCATGGCCAGTTATCACAAATGCTTGATTGCAGTTGTTGCTGCTAAGGGTGGCCCAACCAGTTATTAGGTTTAGGGGCAATCACTTTTTCACACAGGGCCATGTAGGTTTGGATTTTTTTCCCCTTAATAATAAAAACCTTCATTTAAAAACTGCATTTTGTGTTTACTTATGTTGTCTTTGTCTAATATTTAAATTTGTTTGATGATCTGAAACATTTAAGTGTTTTGCACAAACATGCAAAAAAAAAAAGATCTCAGGAAAAGGCGAACACTTTTTCACAGCACTGTATATGACTATATGTCTCTTTGTGACTCAATATGACTGTTACTCTATATGACTCTGTATTACTGTAGATGATTCTACATAACTCTATAGAGGAGCGAGAGGGGAGGAGAGGAGACGAGAGGAGACGAGAGGAGAGGAACGATAGGAAGAGGAGAGGAGAAAGGAGGAGAGGAGAGGTGATACAAACACAAAACACACAGAACTCTTTTACAGGACTTATTCTGGTTAATTAAGAGGGTTTTATATGAATCTTCATCTCAGCTAAAGCAGCCTGAAAGACTAATACACTCCAAGATTGATCAGTGTGCTGACTAAGTGCAGGATATGATCATTTGTTTATGTCTTCTGGATTCTGTTTGTGTGTGTGTGTGTGTGTGTGTGTGTAAATGCCTTTATGTGTGTGTAAAAGCCTTGATGTATGTCTGTGTAGCGTAAGAGGTCATTGTGTGAGTGTTTGTGTGTTGTATAAAAGCATTTGTGTGTGTGTGTTTGTGTGTTGTGTGCAAGCCTTTGTGTATGAGAGGCTGTTTAGGGCAAAATCAGTAAAACACTTGCACACGCGCACACTATTTGCGCATCCATATGAAACACTTGCGCATACATATGAAACATTTTCACATGAATAGCCTAAGCAGTATGATAACTTACACTTGCATATACACGCAAATGTATATTCATTCACTGATGCATAAACATAGAGTTTAACTATGTTTGTGGTTGCGTGTGTGTAAAACAATTTTCCGTGCACCTAGAAGTCATGTTTTGCGTGTGGTGCACAAGTGTTTCACTGATTTTGGCCTAAACGGCCTCCCATAAGAAGACGTGACCTCTTTTCTTTAATTCACCTCCTTTGTTTAACTACATTCTGTTTTACAGATACCGTCTCTGACTATAATTCATTTGCTTTAATTACATTCACAATTTTACAGATTATCATCTGTGACTTCAGTTCATTTACTTCAACTACATTCACAGTTTTGCAGATACTGTTTGTAACTTTAGTTAATCTGTTTTAAATACATTCATTGCTCATGTATGTTCTGTTAAGGCTCTCTTGTATTTCATTTTCGGTTCAAAATGACGTGTAAATGATTCTTTTTCTTTGTTGTGCCATAAACAAAGTCAATTCAAAAAATGGTTTAAACCCCCCCACCAGTAACCTCTGCCTCATATATAGTGGTGTTCGTTCCCTCTCAGTCCCGCCTGGAGAAGAGGCATACACAGGCAAATTGACATGATGTTCTCTTGTTCTCTCATTCTCTCTCTCTCTCTCTCTCTCTCTCTCTCTCTCTTTCTCTCTCTCTTTTTCACTCTCTCTCTTTCTCACTCTCTCTCTCTCTCTTTCTCTCTCTCTCTCTCTTTCTCTCTCTCTCTCTCTTCTCTCTCTCTCTCTCTCTCTCTCTCTCTCTTTCTCTCTCTTTCTCACTCTCTCTCTCTTTCTCTTTCTCACTCTCTCTCTCTCTCTCTCTCTTTGTCTCCCTCTCTCTCTCTCTCTCTCTCTCTCTCTCTCTCTCTCTCTCTCTCTCTCTCTCTCTCTGTGTCTCTCTCTCTCTCTCCATCGCTCTTTCTCTCAGAATGCTGCGGTCAGTGTCCAAAGTCTGAGCTGAGATCTTTCTGTCCCTCTCTCCTTCTCTCTCTCTCTCTCTCTCTCTCTCCCTCCCTCCCTCTCTCTCTGAAGACCCCAACAAGCTGTCCTTTCAGACCAGGAGGGGAAAAGTGCTGACATAGCCCTCAGTCCCACTGAATTCTGGCACGGTCGCATTTTGCTGACATCCTGCTCTGTCTCCAGAATCCCAACCAAGTGCTGAAATTAAAATGCCAACTTTTCCTCATGTCCTTTGCTGTCCTGCTGTCCTCTTGTCCTGTTGTCTTGTTGTCCTGCTGTCCTCTTGTCCTGCTGTCCTCTTGTCCTGTTGTCTTGTTGTCCTGTTGTCTTGTTGTCCTGCTGTCCTCTTGTCTTGTTGTCCTGTTGTCCTCTTGTCTTGTTGTCCTGCTGTCCTCTTGTCCTGTTGTCTTGTTGTCCTGCTGTCCTCTTGTCTTGTTGTCCTGTTGTCCTGCTGTCCTCTTGTCTTGTTGTCCTGTTGTCCTGCTGTCCTCTTGTCCTGTTGTCTTGTTGTCCTGCTGTCCTCTTGTCTCACTCTCCTGCTGTCTTGCTCTCCTGTTGTCTTGTTGTCCTGTTGTCCTGTTGTCCTGCTGTCCTCTTGTCTTGTTGTCCTGTTGTCCTGCTGTCCTCTTGTCCTGTTGTCTTGTTGTCCTGTTGTCCTGTTGTCTTGTTGTCCTGTTGTCTTGTTGTCTTGCTGTCCTCTTGTCTCACCCTCCTGCTGTCTTGCTCTCCTGTTGTCTTGTTGTCTTGCTGTCCTGTTGTCTTCCTGTCCTGCTGTCCTGTTTTCCTGTTCCTGCTTCTCCTTGTTTTGTTTCTTTCTCTGATATGACAGTGATACTGAGTGACTTTTTGAAGTAATACCTGATGCTTACTTTATCAGACTTTAACATGAATGCATTTGCCTTTTTAGTCATTTGCCACATCGAGGCCAAGCCCGAGCTCCAGACCCGAGACTGGTGTCTTTCTTCAGACTAACAAACAGAAGCACTTACAGTTTTTGCATTACTTTTTTTGTTGTTGCAGTTTTATTATGGTGTGTGTGGGCGTTCAGCTGTGACATCCGCACAGTGAAAGTCAATACACATGGTAAAATTTCAGCTTTAATTATCCATTTCAGTGTTAATGGATCTTCAGTAGCTCTCAAGAACGTAATACATTTCTCAGGACGTGTTGAATCGCATTCAGAAACCTGCAATGATCGCTCTTGATATGACAAACTTATCATTCACTTTGACTGAGTGAGGGAGAGAGAATGTAAGTGAGTTTGTGTTAGTGTGTTAGTCTGTGTGTGGATTAGTGAGTGTGTGAGTATGTGTGTGTGAGTGTGTATGTGTGTGTGTGAGTATGTGTGTGTGTGTGTGTGTGTGTGTGTGTGTGTGTGTGTGAGTGTGTATCTATGATCTATTATCCTCTCCTCTGGCTATATTTCCCTCTTTTACTACTCTACTGCCCATTTCGTATTGCTGTATTAACCCTCTCTTACTGCTCTATTACCCCTCTTAATGCTCTATTTCCCCTTACTGCTCTACTAACCCTCCCCTACTGCTGTATTACCCTCTTTTACTGCTCTACTAATCCTATTTTCTGCTTTATTACCACTCCCTAACTGCTCTATATCCCCCTTACTGCTCTATTAACTGTCTCTTACTGCTCTTTTACCCCTCTTAATGCTCTATTTCCCCTTACTGCTCTACTAACCCTCCCCTAATGCTGTATTACCCTCTTTTACTGCTCTACTAATCCTATTTTCTGCTTTATTACCACTCCCTAACTGCTCTATATCGCCCTTACTGCTCTATTAACCGTCTCTTACTGCTCTATTACCCCTCTTAATGCTCTATTTCCCCTTACTACTCTACTAACCCTCCCCTACTGCTGTATTACCCTCTTTTACTGCTCTACTAATCCTATTTTCTGCTCTATTACCACTCCCTTACTGCTCTATATCCCTTACTGCTCTATTAACCCTCTCTTACTGCTCATTTATCTTACTGTTCTGTTTCCCTTCCATACTGCTCTACTACCTCCTCATACTGCTCTATTACCCTTTCCTACTGCTCAAATACCATCCTACTGCTCAACTACCCTTCCCTTACTGCTCTATTATCCTCTCCTACAGCCTTTCTACCCCCCAGTTACTGCTCTGTTACCGCTCTCTTACTGCTCCATCACCCCTCTTACTGTTCTATTCTATTACCCTCTTACTGCTCTGTTACCCTTATTGTTCTTCTACATCTCTTATTACTCTATTTACAGCTCTATCTCTCTTCTGTGACTGCTCTAATTCCCTCTCACCGCTCTAGTGCCTCCCTGTTGCTGCTTTATTGCCCTCTTGCTGCTCTATTACCCCTCCGCTACCGCTCTATTGCAGACCAGAGGAGCAAAGTGTTTACGCGGAATCATGTAAATTGAGACTGCGCTGAATTTGCATTGTGGATGCTGCTTGTCTAATAAACGCATGTGTGCCTGTGGCGTCAGAAGGCTTCCATTTGCTGTGTTTGTATGCACGCCACCTCAGCTTTTGTGCTGTTTCGTAGGTCCTCATTAAACTAACAGCAGGAGCAAGGTGCCATTTGGGGCAACGTGCATATCATTTACCTCAATCCTAAAGCTGTTATGTGTGGTTGAAAAGGACAATTTTCTTTTTTTTTCTTCTCTTTACTAACTGGTTGTGTAACAACCACCATGCACATGATTTGTGTTTATTTGAAAGTGCTGTTCTTTTTCCAGATAACACACACACACACACACACACGCACGCACGCACGCACACACACACACACACACACACACACACACACACACACACACACACACACACACACACATGCACGCACGCACACAGACATGCCACGCACATACAAAGCACCCAAATTTGTCTAAAAGCTCTTGATATTGCAGCATTTCTGCGTCTCCTTTGGCTTGGCTGTCTCCGTGGCTGCCTGCCTTTTTTAAAGCACCTGACAGCAAAATGAATTAAAAAAGGTTTGCTGACGGAATACATATCAAATCTGCAGAGCGCTTGTGGTGGCCAGAGTGTGGCTCCTGTTGACGCTCTGGATCAATCACATCTTCTCTCTCTCTCCCTCGCTCCCTCTCTCTCTCTCTCTCTCTCTCTCTCTCTCCTTCTCTCCCTCTCTTTTTCTCTCCATATCCCTTTCTCCCTTTTTCGATCTCCCTCTTTCAATCTCCATCTCTCCCTACCTCCGTTTCTCAATCTCCCCCCCCCCTCTCTCTCTCTCTCTCTCGATCTCCCTCTCCCTCCATCTTTCTCTCCTCTCCCTCTGCAGGTCTAGGAGAGCTCTTGATCACCTGCTTTGTCTGGAGTGAGTCACCTTGCAAATATATGAATAGCAAATGCAGGGAATGTAATCTGCTGGCTGACTGCTACATCCTTCCCATTTGCATAGCTGCCAGCCCCTGTTGTTAAGTACTGCATCTCGGGCCTCTGCTCCCAGAATACGCAATGGCATTCATACACCCCCCCCCACCTCCTCTCACTCCTCACGCATCACATGTCAGCTGGGCTTTTTTTTTTGTTGTTTTCCTTCTCTCTTTTTGCAATTCTTTCTTTTTTTGGCCAGGGATGGAGTGATGGGAGACAGGGGAGCAGGTGGAGGGCTTTAACAAATGACACGTCTCTCGCTGTCTTGCCCGAATGTGCCACTCCTGCCCGCCCCCGTTGCGGACCCCAGCTTTTTCTCCTTCTCTCCCCCCATCTCTTGCCCCGCCTGCGTCCACCGCATCCCTCTCTCCTCCCTTGGTGCCCCCAAGGCAGACCCTCTGCCACATTGCTATTCAAATCAGTGCGGCAAACAGCCCTTCGCTACCCTTGCCCAAAAACCCAGCCCCCCAGTGCCTTAGTCCCCTGTCCCCCATCCCCCCCGTCCCCCAGTCCAGTCCCCAGTCCCTCAGACCCCCAGTCTCCCATCCCCCCATCCCCCCAGTCCAGTCCCCCAGTCCAGTCCCCAGTCCCTCAGACCCCCAGTCTCCCATCCCCCCATCCCCCCAGTCCCCAGTCCCTCAGACCCCCAGTCTCCCATCCCCCCAGTCCCCCAGTCCAGTCCCCCAGTCCAGTCCCCAGTCCCTCAGACCCCTAACCCCTCCTTCTGGGCTGAAGCAGTATGTCAACGTCTGCTCCGATCTTGTCTATATGGCTGTCATTTCCTTTATGGAGTGTGTACGCGTGGTCTGTGTGTCAGGCACACAGGACTCATTTTTGTGGAGAGATCATTTTCATCACCTGTAATTTCACTTTAGTACACAAAGTTTTGTTTTTAATGTCCTCTCTGAGTCAGAGCTGATAGGTTAAACCGGATTCTTAACTGTAACGTCACCACTCCAGGGTGCGCGGCTGCACCGCGGACGCTGTGACGTGCACTCGTTCTGTGACGGCTTCTCGGGGCCCGACTACAGCTGTGTCCAAAGCATTTTGCTTTGAACTATCTATGATGGCAAGATGAACTCATGTCAGCGGCTGAGACACAGAGATAAGACATCGAGACTGTTAGTGGTGCAGACTGCAGCCATGCACAGGATCAATGCCGATTGCATTGCTTACAGTCCCATTCTCTGCGAATGAAGTGGAGGCCCGTCGGTTGCTTCAGTGTGTCTGCGTTGAGTTATGAGCGCTGAGAGCTTCCCGTGAAGGCAGCCCAGGGCCACTGGGTCCTGGCAGCAGCTCGAGGTTCCCTCGGCTGACTGCAACGGCGGGGAGAAGCCGACGGTGGCAGATGAGAGGGAGAGGGAGGATTAGAATGAGCGAGGGAGAGTTTCTGCAGTAGAGAGAGAGAGAGAGAGAGAGAGAGAGAGAGTGAGTCATAGAGGAGACAGATATAGTGTTGATGAGAGCGAATGTGAGTGAGTGACAAAGAGAGAGCTAGAAGGAGTGTGTGTGTGTGTGTGTGTGTGTGTGTGTGTGTGTGTGTGTGTGTGTGTGTGTGTGTGTGTGTGTGTGTGTGTGTAGCACTGAGCCATCATTGTGAAAAAGACCATGTTATTATTGACAGCATCCCCTGGGACTTGGTCTGTAGAGGACCTGTCCCACACGTGACCGTGAGGTATCATTATCTTCACCGCTCCAACGAATCTGCGGCAGGCGGGGAACCGGGCGCATTTAATGGCCTCCGATACTTTCCCCACTCCCTGAAGCCTCTTACAAAACCATTTAAACAGGGTCTATGGATCCCATAGGCCCCCAGCCACTCTGTGGTATTCCAGTAGGACGATGACCAAGGCTATATTCGTACTTCAAGGTCTTCTGGACTTACATCTGCAACGAACTCTATATCCCAGAATGCATCACACCAACTCTGGTATACAGGATGAGTCTAAATGGTGCTTTTGGTGTATGTTTCATTTTTTAAGCTTTTTAATAATTTTTTAACGCTTTCAGATTTCATTTGTATGGACTTTCTTTCTTTCCTGTTGATAAGAATGCAAAGTAAAGAAAAACTACAGGAAGAATTTTTTAAATATTGCTTAATGCAAGGAAAACAAGGCCATATTGATGTATTAACAAGCAATAAATCAACACCCCTTACCAACTCATATCCAGCAAATCTTATTACTGTATATTAATGTCACTTAGTCATGAATGATACTACCAGACGTAAATAAAACTGCACACAGCAAATTAGAGAGGGTGTTAAGAATAAGATTAAGAGAAGAATAAGAAGTGTATACAGTACCTTACAAAAGTATTGAACTGTTTAAAATGTATCAAATTCATCTGGATCACAAATTACAATTACATGGATTGTTCGGTTTTCTTTTCAAGCCAATATGAAAAGTTTCTTTTCCAAGTCCATTATTTGTCCACAAATAAGAACTTGAAAACCAAAAAATGCTGCTTGCATAAATATTTAACCCCTTCAGGCTAATACTTGGTAGAAGTGGCTCGTGCTGCAGTAACAGCTGTAAGTGTGTGTGGGGTACATTTCTACCAGCTTTACACACTGTTTGGGAATGATTCTTCCTGCCATATTTGCTCCAGGTTGGTTGGATGATGCCTGTAATCTGCAGTTTTCAAATCGTGCCTGAGATTCTTGAATGGATTGAGATCTGGACTTTGACTTGGCCACTGTAGAACATTAATCTATTTGTAGTTCAGCCATTCCTGTGTTGCTTTGGCCTTGCGCTTGAGATGACTGTCCTGCTGAAAGGTAGAGGTCCTCCCCTGCTTTAGTGCTGTAGCAGACTGAAGCAGGTTGCAGGGTCTCCCTGTATTTTACTCCATCCATCCATCCATCCATCCATGCATCCATTTTTGTTAATAATATGCCCAGTCCCTGCTGAGGAGAAGCATCTCCACAACATGGTGCTGCCACCCCCACACTTCACTGTTGGTGTTTGTTGAGGAACGGGCAGTGTTAGGTTTGCGCTTCATGTAGCATTTTGAGTTTGGTCCCAGACCCTCAGTTTTTGTCTCATCTGACCTCAGAACCTTATCCCATATTTTAACTGGGCCACTCTGATGCTGTCTGGCAAACTCCAGACATGCTGTGATGTGTTTTTTCTTCAATAATGGATTTTAAGCTCCGCCCCCAAACAGGTTGGTTATGTGTAGAGTTCCTCCTGCCTGGTGTCAGCCGCTGACCTGTAGCTCTTTCAAAGGTTTCCTGTCTTGTGTATGTCTATTATATTATTCATAATTTCCTTAGAATGCTCTTTGGTCTTCATTTTCACAGCATTCCTTCAGGTTCACAGTTTGACCAATAGGATTTGAATTAAGGGACTCTTTTATCCAGAAAAGGTGAACTTTTTAATGAGTCACAGGTAGAGGGTAATTGTATGTCTGTTGTGTTCTCGTTAGGCAACTTTCAACTAAGTGAATCAGGCTCTTCCACAGTTCACTGAAGCAGTATTTTCACTTAGTATTTTTGTCACAAAATATTCTTGTATAAAACTCATATCACTTTCAAATAAATGATTTTTAGGGCCAGTCTTTTAAAATAAAATATGATACAAATATGACAGTACACACACAAAAAAAAGTGTTATCAAAGGGTTATTTGTAACCCAGATCAATCTGGTGACTTAGGGGGGCTTGAAAACTATTGCAAGGTACTACATACGTGGGGAACCAAGGTTAATGTTAACATTTCACTGCTTGGGAATTCATACAGCACTGCCCAAAATAACCAGAGTTTCAGCTGTTCCTTTGCGCCAGTCTGATGACAGCTGGGCTTGATAGAAAATTCATATTTCAGTAAACAGTTTCCTCTGTGACACGTCACCTCGTTTGTGGAAGACATTACTGGGCCAGTCAAACGTCTGAAGAACCAATTTAAGGCAGATTGAATCCTCGGGCCGATGTGAGTCGCTTCCAGCTATGGTAACAGGGGAGCTGGAAGTCTGACCCACTCTGGGATGGACATTGGAAAAATGGATGGAGAAACGAGGCCAAACATGTTTCCTGTTGATGGTGATCGCATCCCTGATCTGAGTCTACCAACTGCATACAAATGAAATGGGATCAAATGGTACCTATCTGAGAAGAAAAAGGGCTTGATGTGGGATCAGCCTTGACCTTTAGGAGCCCAGTGACCATCACTGCATGGACGAGGCCAGGCTGATCCTGAATCAGCACATTGAGATGGCTCACACATTGGTCAGTAAACCTCCGATGCACATTTATTCAGCTAATAGAAAACATTGATTTTTTCCCCTCTTGTTCTGTTTGATAAATCATGGGATGATTCCTTGACCGTGGATGGAAGGTGATTGGTAATTTTTCTGATACTGTCATACACAAAGGAGAGCAAATGATGTTACTAAAACTACTCTCTCCTTCCTGGGTAGCAGAAATTAGGCTTTTTTCAACTCTTCAGTCAAACCTCCCCTGATTATAGTCTCAGTGATGTAGCACCTTATTTCTGAAGGAGCTGATTCGGGCTTCCATACTGAATTTGTGCTCTTTCTAAATACTAAATACTTCCTAAGTAGTATTAAATGAAGTCTTACAGTGTTTGGCTCTAGTTTATCCTGCAACTGGGGCCTGTGCTAATTAATTACTGATACTTTTACAGCACACTTTTAAAAAGTGAAAAATCTAATAATGTTTCATTTGTTCACTGGTCCCTAAAATTGCTATATAATTAAACTTCATTCAAAACAGCAAACACCAGAGATTTCTATTTCAGAATTGCACTAGATATCTGTAGATGTAGCCCAGGTGTTCTCTCTAAAAAAAGGTGTAATGCTAGAGAGGGCGGATGGGACATATCCCCGCCAAATAGTTCCTGCTCACACAACTCATATATGGTGTTAGGTTGGGTGATGTGAGCAGTGTCATCACCCAAAGTTGACATGAAGCCTTTGCCACAAGTATATGTCAGACCCAGGTGGTTTTATATCAGACCCAGACCTTGGTGTTAGTGTACATCAGACCCAGGTGTAAGTGTATATCAGACCCAGGTGTGAGTATATGACAACCCAGGTGTTAGTGTACATCAGACCCAGGTGTGAGTATATGACAACCCAGGTGTTAGTGTACATCAGACCCAAGTGTGAATATATGACACTCAGGTGTTAGTGTATACCAGACGCAGGTGTGAGTATATGACACCTGGGTGTTAGAATATATCAGACCCAGGTGTGAGTATATGACACCCAGGTGTTAGTGTATATCAGACCCAGGTGTGAGTATATGATATCCAGGTGTGAGTATATAACACACAGGTGTGAGTATATCACACCCAGGTGTGAGTATATGACACCCAGGTGTTAGTGTATATCAGACCCAGGTGTGAGTATATGATATCCAGGTGTGAGTATATGACACCCAGGTCTATACAGATCTGTACTTTTGTTCTGATCCTGTATTTGTTGTTAGTATGTCCATGTTACTTGTGAATGGGTACCATTAACCTCGCGTTTACTTACTTCATTTTACACAGAAACACACATATTACACAGACACATTACATATTACAACTCTTTCATGCACATCTATAACACAGTGAATACATATATTAAATAAAAAATTCATTTGCAAAAGAATGAAGTATGATTTTTACTGCGTTATGCAGGTTCTGAAGGTATGATGCTCTATATTGCGGTTTTGATTCTTTCAGCTACTTAAGTGCAAGTAAATACTTTTACAACAGTGATAATTAAAATGTAAGTGCTCTTTAAAACTGATACATAAAACAGTTTATAGAGTCCCACTGTGTTGGGTTCCTGTGCTGCTGCAGCTGGGAATGGCAGGTAGCTGTCCAATCACCCCGGAGACTGAAAAACCCAAACTGATCTGAAAGTGACAGGGTGTACGAATGAATCAGAGCCATGCTGTATAAAAATAAACATTTTTATTTATTGTAAAATCTCGAAAAGTGTTCAAGTTAATCAAACTCTTTGCTTCCATTTTCACCCTCACAATCCATCTTCTACCCTCACAACAGCACCAACACTGCAATACATTCATGAGCTGACTGACTGCTTTACGGCGTGTAATCTGTCTGAAGCCACTGTTTGGTGTAAGTCCCTTAGCAGTTAGCCATGGTAGATGCCTAAGCAGATCTGTTGGCAAGCTTGCTAACTAGCTAGCTAACATTAGCAAAGGATAACTTAATTTACCCATATTTGTAAATGACATAGATTACCAAGATGGTCTGTTTAGGTTTATGAAACATGTCAGTGTAATATAAATACTCCTAGAGACTAGAGACTAAGCGTAACTTAGAGCTGCTTTAACTGACGTTAGCTTCCCTACTGGGAAAACAAACTGTATCTGACACACAAAGTTGTAAATAGAGCAGCATTCTTCAACTGGAGCGTCTCTGCCGTCTCAAAATATAACAGTTACCGGCCATTTATATACCGTTTTTAAAGACCATCTCTCAATGTAACCATGACTTGGTGTGATGTTCACTGGCATAGCAACTTTTCATCACTTCCTGTTAATACAAAGTTGTACATTATGTTAATATTTTGTGTACTAACCTGGCAAATGCATATTATTAAGATTAGTATAGATCATGTAGCATTTAGATGAGTATATTGGTATGGTGTAGTATTGGTGTGTAGTACTCAATTGGTACACACCCAGTATAAGCAAGAAACAGTGTGTGTGCACTAACACAGAGTGTGTGCACTAATGCAGAGTGTGCGTACTAATGCAGTATGTGCACTAACGCAGTGTGTGCACTAATGCAGAGTGTGTACGCTAACGCAGTGTGCGCACTAATGCAGAGTGTGTGCGCTAACAGTGTGCGCAGTAATGCAGTGTGTGCACTAACGCAGTGTGCGCACTAATGCAGTGTGTGTGCTAACGCAGTGTGCGCACTAATGCAGAGTGTGTGCGCTAACGCAGTGTGCGCACTAATGCAGTGTGTGCTCTAACGCAGTGTGCGCACTAATGCAGAGTGTGTGCGCTAACGCAGTGTGCGCACTAATGCAGAGTGTGTGCTCTAACGCAGTGTGCGCACTAATGCAGAGTGTGTGCGCTAACGCAGTGTGCGCACTAATGCAGAGTGTGTGCTCTAACGCAGTGTGCGCACTAATGCAGAGTGTGTGCGCTAACGCAGTGTGCGCACTAATGCAGAGTGTGTGCGCTAACGCAGTGTGTACACTAATGCAGAGTGTGTGCGCTAACGCAGTGTGCGCACTAATGCAGTGTGTGCGCTAACGCAGTGTGTACACTAATGCAGAGTGTGTGCTCTAACGCAGTGTGCGCACTAATGCAGTGTGCGCTAACGCAGCGTGTGCACTAATGCAGAGTGTGTGCTCTAACGCAGCGTGTACACTAATGCAGAGTGTGTGCGCTAACGCAGTGTGCGCACTAATGCAGAGTGTGTGCTCTAACGCAGTGTGCGCACTAATGCAGAGTGTGTGCTCTAACGCAGCGTGTGCACTAATGCAGAGTGTGTGCGCTAACGCAGTGTGCGCACTAATGCAGAGTGTGTGCGCTAACGCAGTGTGCGCACTAATGCAGAGTGTGTGCGCTAACGCAGAAGCCCCCGGGTTGTCACTGCAAGGGCGTGACACTCGTCACCTCCGAAGCGGAGCAAACGCACGTGCGTTTGAACACGTGCGTCCCACACGAGAGCTGTGTGAACGCAGATGCTGGTTTGACATTGTTTGTGGTGAATGTGCTGATTGGCGGAATAAGTGAGGCAAAACGGTGCCGCGTTCAGGTTTCTGACTGAACTGGTACCGTTTATGATGAATGTGCACTGCATAAAAGGAAATCTACAACCAAACCCTATTCTGGTTCTACGCTGCAGGCACCGAAACAGCACACAAACAACAACAAACAATGTAAATAAAATTTTACATTTTGAGGATTTTGGTGTTTGTGGGTTTTAAACATTTGTTTATCCGTGACTGGTCCACTGATTTGCATAGAACGTCAAACATTTGCATAGAACATCAAACAATTAAATATAATTCTGTAGAATTATAATCATACGCCATGTTATTTGGCCCTAGAATTAATTAAGGAACAATGGACAGATAGAATTGAAAAAGTCTCTGCTTCTGAGACAATGGTTGTATATACAAATGATTTACTAATTTTTATCAAACTCCTGGTTCATGTTTCTGTGCAGCTGCAGTGTAACCCCTGTGATCCAATCTGTTACAGCGTAACAGGCCCTTAATAATCTAGCTAAAGCGACTGTGGTGAGGAAAAACCTAAAAATAACAGGATGGAACCTTGAGAGGAACCAAGAGTCAGAAGGTGAGCCTATCCTATCCTCCTCTGGCCAACACCGAATGGCAGACTAATGGTGTGTTGTGAATAAAGCTACTTGATAAAACTGTTAACTTATAGGAGTAGCTTATAAGCCTTAAGAAAGGACTATCAACTGTCCTTCAGGGTTCATCTTATATCGGCATCTGAAGAGACAAGAAACACAACGGCATCTCTGTGTGGAGTTGTATATGGATAATAGAGCACAGCAGAGATTCTGGAAGAACTAGTTATAATGACTTAGCTAAAATTGAGAGCCAGAAGGTAGCAGAAACAGGGTAATGCCTGTGGTACAATGCTTTCATGGGTATGTAACACATGTGACATCAACAGCAGCATGACAGCAGAGACAAACATTTTTACTGGATGCGAAAGGTTCTTTGAGAGCAACATTTTCCCACATTTGTCAAAATACATCAGACAGCCTCAGGTAGAAAGTACTAGTTTTCATTGAAAAGGCTGCATTGGAAATTGCATTAAAATTGCACAGCAGGAATCACTTTTGTTCCTGGTGTAATTTCTTTTTGATTTGTGTCTCGAAGTCTTTGCAGAACTGTTTTCCTCTATGTCCTGGTTTTTCCCCCCCGATTTAGCCCACAATACACCTGGCATCAAAAGACCCAAAACCAGCTGAAGAGCTCCCGAATAACTGGATCAATACAGAGTGTCTGATGTTTTCATTAGTTCAGCATCATAAATGAGATTTAGAGAATCCTGTAAAAAGGAACCAGAGTCCCTACCCCTGAACGCTTCTTCGGGCCAGTCGCATAAGTCAGAGTGCCATGATGAGACCCATGATGTCTTGAGCTGCATTTGGAGTAAATCTAGACCTTCTTTACCCACTGCTATACCATGCAGTCTGGATAGGACCTTTTAAAGTGCTAGTTCCCCAACAGTCATCGTGAATGAAGCGGAGCAGCTTTTTAACTCTGTTTTCCTTTTTTTCTTTTCCTTCTGTTTTTGTTATTGAATCTTCACATCCTCGTGTTCTGCATTTTACAGTGGAGAGAAAAATCTGTCTGGTTATTGTACTGCTTTCATTGATTTTGGTTAGTGTCACTGCACCAAACTGTGTGAAAAAAATGAGCTTGATGCTGTTTTGAAATCACAGACAGAATAAGGTATGCATTTTCACTCAGTGGCGATAAAGGATGAATAAACAGGGCATTGATTTAGAGCAATACAGTTTATCTTTACTAAAATCATATTATACTAATAAGAAAGACACTCCCATTAAATTATACTCACTGTCATGGAGGTACTCACTCTCATGGAGGTGTACTGACTCTTGTTGAGGTGTGCTCACTCTCATGGAGGTGTACTCACTCCTATGGAGGTGTACTCACTCTCATGGAGGTGTACTCACTCCTGTTGAGGTGTGCTCACTCTCATGGAGATGTACTCACTCCTATGGAGGTGTACTCACTCCTGTTGAGGTGTACTCACTCTCATGGAGGTGTACTCACTCCTATGGAGGTGTACTCACTCCTGTTGAGGTGTACTCACTCCTATGGAGGTGTACTCACTCCTGTTGAGGTATACTCACTCCTATGGAGGTGTACTCACTCTCATGGATGTGTACTCACTCCTATGGACATACTTCTAGTATTTTTAAAATCTCTGATGTCTATGTAGAAGTTGTGTGATTTACGCACCTATTTACAACCCTATGATTTGGGCCTAGAATGGAACAAGCTGCTATCTTTTTTTTCCCAACCCTTTTTTGGTGGACACATTAATAATTGATGAGCTCTACTCTGATTGGCTGGTTTACAGCGAGGCACCAGGGTGGCTCACACAGAATCAGCAGGTTAAAATGAACCGCCGGCTAACTGTGAGAGGCGACGCATGGAGCATTTGGGCATCCAATCTTATATGTTTGAGCCTGCCTCAGAAGACATGTCCGTTCTCAGACACATCCGGTTGATGGATTGACTAATGTTAGATGTCTTGTCAAATGAGCACTGTTTCCTTTTCAGTGGTGGAGATGCTAATGTCAGCTAGAAGGTGTCAGTTAGCTAGCTATAGGGCTAGACAGAATACAGGTCGCAGTCAGGCCTGTGATGCCATTGAATTCATTGCTGCTCTTTTCACTGAATTTACATCTGAAGGAGGTGACAGCAGAGATTGAGGTACACACTATGTCATTTCAAATATGCCAACATAAAAACATTTTCTTAAACGTTTGGGTTAAACTGGCAGAGAGAACATGGGCCTGTAGATTTAAATCAGTTTAAACATTCAGGGAAGATGAAAGGGAAATGACAATCATAGGTGGGTTATGTATTTAAATGACCGTTATAGGTGAGTTATGTATTTAAATGACCATCATAGGTAGGTTATGTATTTAAATGGCCATCATAGGTTGGTTATGTATGTAAATGACAATTATAGGTGGTTTATGTATTTAAATGATCATCAGAAGTAGGTAATGTATTTAAATGACCATCATAGGTGGGTAATTTATTTAAATGACCAATCTAGGTAGGTTATATATTTACATTCTCAGAGCATATATTAGTAGTCTAGAGTAATTGAGCAACATGGTCTTTTGGGAGGAAGCTCTCATGTTCTGTTCGGTCCTGTTCAGGCTCAGAATACTGATATACGAGAGTCTGTTCCTATAGTTCAGTGAGAGTATGTTATTGTAGTAAAGGGTTATTTACCTTTCGTACAGTGCAGATGTGGTCACTTTGTGTCCACAGGGACATAGAAGATATTTGTGATGTCTGTAATGTACAGTGTATTACTTCTATGTGCAGGTGATGGCTATGGGCAATATGGCTAAGGGTAATACCTCTGTAGTTTTTCCACTGGATGTTGGGTGGAAGCTCGTCTGATGTGTGTGTTGGGAAGAAGCTCTTCTGGTGTGTGTTGGGGGAGGCTCGTCCGGTGTGTGTTAGGAGGAAATCCTTTTCACATTTCCTGAAGGAGGACAGTACAGGAGGACTGAAGGCATGTTCACGTAAATAAGACAAACGTAAAACAAAAGGTGAACAACATCAAAAACAACAAGTGAGGAACTCTAAAATAAGTGGTCAACTGTTATAGAAATGAGAAAACACTATTTTCTATTGAAAAGTGGTGTTCACATGAGCTTCCCCTCAACTCCTCCCCTGGTGATGGGTCTTGTTTTTGTGGTGTGTGTGGTATGTGTGCACGCAAGTGTGTGGAATGTGTATGTATGTGTGTGCTTGTTTGTGTGCTCACGTGTGCGCAGTGTGTGCATGTGGCATGTGTTTGTGGCGTGTATATGCGTACGTGTGTGGAGTGTGTCTGTGTGCCTGCACGTGTGCGGTGTGTGTGCGGTGTGTACGTGGTGTATGTGTGTGTGTGTGTGTGTGCGGTGGCTTGAAGACCCAGGAGTCCATAGTGAGTCAGCAGCTTCATTCAGCATTTTTCTGTAAAATTACCCCCTCGTCCGGACACGGGCAGTGTCCGCTACACCAGCAGATCCCACGTGCCACAGTGGACTCAGCAAAACTCTCCGTTTACTACCACAGCATGCCTTGAATATACCAGCCACATGCAGGGCTGGTAACAGTACATAATATGCATTGTTAGAGGAGAATGTAAATAAATAAATAAACACATTTGACTGCATTGTGTATTGTGCTGCAGTTTCCGTTTCCATTTACAGCATTTAGTGGACGTTCTTGTCCAGAGCACCATCCAAAAGTCTTTATCTGCATGGAGGTTACCCCTGTGATGGTGCACTAGATCTGTGGACACCATCAGCCCCAGAGACAGGGAGTCAGAGAATACACCTGCATGCTAGTATAGGCAAGCTTAGAGACTACATATACTAGGGGCACACTTTATACATTGTAGTATATATACTATATAGTATATAGTATATATAGTGTATAGTGGCAAAAAGTTTCAGACCACTTAAACAGGCATCACGTTCGTCTAGGTTGCAAATGGCACTTTTGATATTTTGTGCTGTCATGTTTTATTTTAGACCGGCCCTCAAAATATATTCACTTTAATTAAAAACCAATTAAATTTAAATTGGTTTTATGTAAGAAAATATTCTTTTGACAAAAAAATATTAATTGTTCGCATATGTACATAGGTATTTAACCCCTGACCTGTGGAAGCTCCGCATTCATGCAGGTGAAAGCTACTGCCCTAACGAGAACACAATAGACTTACAATTAACCTCTGACCTGTGAATAATTAAAAAGTTCACCTTTATATATATAAAAAGAAGTCATAATCCATGTGCCATTTGTCAAACTGCAAATATGAAGAAAATATGGAGCTGCATCTTACCACCGAGGCGCTGTCTAAAGCAGGTCGTCCCTGAAACCCCAGCTCCAGAGGCAGAAGGGCACTCGTGAGGGAAGCCACAGAGGCCAACAGTCACTCTGAAGGAGCTCCAGCGTTCAGTGGCTGAGGCGGCAGTGAAGGTGCACCAGGAAACCACATCGAGAGCTCTGAATACAACCGGCCTGCATGGGAGGGGGGCTAGAAAGAATCCGTTAGCAGAGGAACCGTGTCAAAGCACATCTGGAGTTTGCTAGACAGCATCAGAGTGGCCAAGTTAAAATGTGGGATAAGGTTCTGAGGTCAGATGAGACAAAAACTGAGGGTTTGGGACCAAACTCAAAATGCTACATGAGGCGCAAACCTAACGCTGCCCGTTCCTCAACAAACACCAGCAGTGAAGTGTGGGGGTGGCAGCACCATGTTGTGGAGATGCTTCTCCTCAGCAGGGACTGGGCATCTTATTAACAAAAATGGATGCATGGATGGATGGATGGATGGAGTAAAATACAGGGAGACCCTGCAACCTGCTTCAGTCTGCTACAGCACTAAAGCAGGGGAGGACCTCTACCTTTCAGCAGGACAGTCATCTCAAGCGCAAGGCCAAAGCAACACAGGAATGGCTGAACTACAAATAGATTAATGTTCTACAGTGGCCAAGTCAAAGTCCAGATCTCAATCCATTCAAGAATCTCAGGCACGATTTGAAAACTGCAGATTACAGGCATCATCCAACCAACCTGGAGCAAATATGGCAGGAAGAATCAT
Source organism: Electrophorus electricus (assembly GCF_041902795.1). NCBI lineage: Eukaryota > Metazoa > Chordata > Actinopteri > Gymnotiformes > Gymnotidae > Electrophorus > Electrophorus electricus. The sequence continues at coordinate 15,023,237 of NC_137517.1, read as the reverse complement.
GTGTGTAAAGCTTGTAGAAACTTATCCCCACACACTTAAAGCTGCTTCTACCAAGTACTAGACTGGATTTTTTTTTTGTGCAAGCAGAATTCTTCAGTTCTGCGGACAAATATGAATTTTGACTTTGAATTTATGAATCTCATGGGGCTTAAGGGGATTTAATACTTTTGCATGGTACTGTGTGTTAAGAATACTAAAGGCAGGATTAGTAATCCGTTACATACCGGCTTTGATGTGATGTTCTGTTACATACCTCCTTTGATGTGATGTTCCATTAAATACCTGGTTTGATGTGATGTTCTATTACATACCTGTTTTGATGACATTCCACAATTAACATGAGCATGTTCATGCATTTTCATGCAACTGCAACAATAACTAATTCATTAATCAATTAAATAAACCACATCGTTTCCCAAATTGCTCTGTGTAATAACTGGACTGATAACACACACACACTCACACAGACACACACACACACATTTTGTACCTACTTTTCATTCACTCGAGTGTCTCCTCTGGCAGCCCGAATGTTTTACCTGCTGCAACAGTTCATTGATTCCCAGCTCACAGACTGCGGCTTGGACCCACAGATAAATCAGAAGGTGTAGGTGTGTGTGTATGTGTGTGTGTGTGTGTGTGTGTGTGTGTGTGTGTATGTGTGTGTGAGTGTGTCTAATGAAAGTATTTGGGAAACTGTGCTAATATAGACACAATCCACTCATTTATTTGCTTGTGTAATTGTTTACATTCTAAATTGTTTGCTAAATATCTCAGTGGTGATTTCTAAAAGAATCTATGATTGTTCATATAAATTAAATTGACACAACATGTCCAAAGCATCACACACAGACTTTATTGACTCTGAAATAAATTATCTTCTAAGACCAAGCTAAAAAGGACTAGTGAAAATGACAAACTTGCAAGGATTTGCTTTTTGGTTTAAATGTAGGGCAGTAAGGACCTGGTTTTGGTTTAAATGTAGAGCTGTAAAGACCTGATTTTGGTTTAAATGTGAAGCTGTAAGGACCTAGTTTTGGTTTAAATGTAGAGCTGTAAAGACCTGGTTTTGGTTTAAATGTAGAGCTGTAAAGACCTGGTTTTGGTTTAAATGTAGAGCTGTAAAGACCTGGATTTCATGTCCCTGTTCACATTGTCGCTGTAGCCTTGGAGGGTTTTTCTCTCACTTATTAATATTTATAAGCTGAACAAAACAGTTTTTCTCTCTCTCTCTCTCTGTCTTTCTTTTTCCCAGCAGATCCTGCTGGTGTCCAGACTCCAGTGTACATAAAAGAGGCACACATCATGTTCACAAAGTGGCATCCATAAACTCCTGAACTTTCTCTAAATGTGTTGTACAGAAATTACTACAAATGGCCAGCTAGAGTATTAAAGGGTATCATCTATGATGCATCTCCACAGTATTTTATGTTTAAAAAAAAAAAGATGTTCAAGGATGAGCTGATGAGGGAGCGGAAAAGGCGGGACTGAAGGACAGCACCGAGGCACTAATCATGGCAGCACCAGATCAACGGAAGCAGGGATGTATAACACCAGACAAGACCCAGAATGCAGACTGTGTAAAGGAGCCTCTGAGACAATCCAGCACCTACTAGCAGGATGAAAGATTCTGGCAAGGAAAACAAAGAGACACAACCAAGTTACAGAGCTCATATACAAAAGGCCTGTGAGTGGGAAACCCCCAAGTCTAAGATCCCGTGGGTCCTCCAGGTCCAGACAGATAAACAATAGTTGTGAACCAACCAGACATTGGGACAGTGGACAAGAGGCAGACAACAGCAGCCCAAGTGATGGATACATTCAAAGGAGGAATATGAGAAGATGCACAAATGCCAGGGACGTAATGAAGAAACAGGGAGAACGTGGAAGGTTAACAGTGGTGACAGAAGGTGTTTGGGGTGGTGACCCTAAGTTGGAGCAGAGGCTGCAACAGATCCGAGGAATGACCACCACAGTGTAGTCCAGTACAGCACAATCCTGGGAAGAGCAAAAATACTGCACTGCACCCTCAAACTCCCAGGGCTCTGGTAGAATTTTATATACGGTATATAGCCATATATACCTGCATATGCTGTAACTAATCTCTGTCGTTACTTTCATGGCAAAATATTTTTGCAGTAAAAGCAAATTTGTTTCTTTTTCTCATGGCCTGTGACACTAACTGCCCATAGCTCCTGCTCTGCGCACTAGGTTGGATCCCAGGCGTGGTCCTCGCGCCCTGTGCCTCTCCGGGTCCCGGTGCTGACCCAGTGGCCTGCACGGTGGGACCATCTGAGCATGTGACGTGTGTTTGTCTGTTTTTAGGTGTGGCGGGAGGGAGGTTTGGCAACGCAGCGGCCGGAAGCGGCCGGGGATTCCCGCTGCAGCCTGTCCTGGTCCTCCTGAATTAATCAGATTTACCGCACTGTCCATATGTCACAACAGCGGGAGGGGCTCTCCACAGGCCTGCCCTTCATCCTGCCAGCCTGATCCTGGAGCAGCCGGCCCTGCTCAAAGCTCCGGCTTGGAACTCAACAGCCAAATCAGCACAACTGATCTGGGATCAGTGCAATGGCCAGCTTTAGCCGGCGCAGTGAAACTTGAGCACCTGGACACGCCGGAGCACCTTGGCCCTCGTGAAGCTCTCTCTCACGACTCCTCCTGGAGCTGTGTGTACGTGTGTGTGTGTGTGTGTGTGTGTGTGTGTGTGTGTATTGTTTTTGGTCTGAGGAATGTTCTAGATAACTGTGAGAGTCTCTGACTCAGTGGAAAGCTCCTTAGGGAGAAGAACAACGCAAGTTTGTTTGTTTTTTTGTTTTGTTATTCCTGTAATCATGTGCCAACTCACTCTCTTTTGATCCTTAAATCTCTCTTTGTTTTTGAGCTTTACTTTACCTGTTTTTTTTTTGTTGTTGTTTTTTTTTACATCTAGTTGTTTTTTTGTTCTTTTTTGGAGGTGTTTCCATTTCTGAGAGAGCGCTGAGAAAGTCCCAGGCAGCAAAGGTGCATCATGAGGTGGTAGGTTCCCGATGCACCGCGACGCTGTTCGGGTGGCTTCCACTTTCACTTTAGCAAGGTTACTTTTTATGACCTCTGTGCTATTCTACAAATGTTGTGGTGAATAACAGTGGTGCTGCCCAGGAAAAGACACCACTGTCTTTCCTTAATCGTCTTCCTGCTGATAAGTCTTATTTTGTCTCTCTCCTGCTCGCCCAATATCCTTCCAGGTCACCCTCTTTCCTCTTCAGCATTCTTCTGTAAAAGCCCGTGTGCCTGTGTGGGGTTATATAAATGATATTAATCAACTCTGAGTCACAAATTAGGCAAAACATACAGGTGGATCTGTATAATGGTTACCCTGGTGTTGAAATCAAAATGAGAAGGTATCTGCTGGCCTGAATGCATACGTGCATTGGAGTGAAGAACCTTTAAAAAAAATACAGGAAACACAATAAATATAAATATCTCCTTAGGAGCTAAGAATTCTCTGCTGAGTGGGACAGTCTCCCACTCAAAATATTAATTCCTGAAGATATTAGCAGTGTTGTAACAATGTTATTGTCGATTCCGCTGACTTTACATATGTCCGTTCTCAGACCTAAAGCGAGCTATTCACACTTACATTTGATTCAGTGTAATGGGATTAAAAGAAGCGCGTTTAAATCGGTCACAGCGTACCGTGGTCAAAAAAAAAACCGTCCATAAGCGGCACCCTCTGATGTCATCGTCAACAATGGCTGCCTCGCTAGACCGTGTGCAACTTACTGTAGGCAGGAACACACGACACGGTGACGCGGCGTGAATAATTTATGCCATGCATGTGCCTGGTGGGGTTCTGTGTCATTTAGACACACGAGATAATCGTTAATGGGCGTCAGAATCTGACAGGGTTCACCGCTGCGTTAAAGGAACATGAGACGCACCTGTTGACGATGTGAATACATAGGAGAAGTTAAAATAAAGGAGAAATAGAAGAAGTTAAAAATAAATAGAAATAAGTAGGAATAAGTAATAAGGGTTCGGTCTTTGGCTGGCCGTAGTTCCTGCATTGGCTGTGCAAGACCTTCTTCCTGCACTACAGGTCAGATGATGGGCTGAGCTGTTGTCTGGACCCCCAGGTCCACGCAGCCCTGTCTGTACGGACTACCTTGTAGGCCATGAAAACCTCGCACAGTGGAACTTAAACGGCTGCTTATTGTATAACACAGAGCTTATGAATGAATGAACGGCCCAAATGTTATGAATAAAAGAGTTTTCCCTTTTTATTTTAAGGAATGGATTATGGCTGGCTTGCTGCATAAATTATATTTGAATTCTTATTAAAATGCAAGTTGTCCGCATAAAATCTAGAAAATGAATTTTCAAAAAAAAAAAAAAAAAAAGCATTTAAAAATAAAACCACACCACTGTATGTTTAGCAATCAATCCATCAAACTATGTCAGGTGACATAGTACGTGTGATCATCACCGCTAACGCTTGGCTGCCTTTCTACATTCGGCGGCACACGCGGCTTTATAATGAACCGAGGATAACCCCAAATGACGTAGACGTATGGATAATATGCAATAACGCCGCGTGGCCGCTCCGCGTTTAGAAGCTCCGTTAGACGCTGGGGGCAGTTCGCCTGAATCAAGGATGAGAGGCTTTGTGGACCCGCGCCACGCTGACCACCCTGCCGCTCTGTCGTCTCATCGCAAACTCTTGTGCACCCTCTGGTGCTTGGTCGTCTCCAAAACTTCTTTGTGCTGCCTGCTTTGCAGATTGTCTTCCTTGTCTCTGTGGTTGCTCATTATTCAGAGACAGACGGATCTCAGGTCATCTGCAGCTGCAGCGGAGGAGAAGCAGGAAAGATGGCGATCGTCCACTAGACCGGGCACGCGCAGGAGATCCGGGGCAACTTTTGAGAAGCTCGCTTTTCAGGACACGGCCGTGAGTAAAAAAAAAAACCCAAAACAACAAAAACCACTAATCCCCCCCTCCCAAAAAAACGTCAGGAGCGTTGCCTGGCGCGCGATCCGCGATAACGTCGTTGCGTGGTGGCAGACGGAGTACATTGGGAGAGCGCCTCGTGCATGACCTGGAAAGAGCTTTTCTTCGTCTGAGCTTAGTTTAAGACCGGCGCTGGAGACTTTGGTGGAGCACGGACGGGCGATGGCTCCAAACTGGCACCCAAATATTCAAAGTCAACCCGCTCCGACTCTTCCAACCTGCTATTTATAACCAGCTGGCTGTCTACCGATGCGTGTTTTTGTAGGTGAGCGGGCTAGCTGGGAGTCGGCGGCGGAACCCGTCGGAGGTGTTGAGTTAGGTCGATCCGGTTCTTCGGAGAGATAAATGTGGCCGCCGTGTGCAGGGATTTCTCGCGTCGAGTCCCCTCGCTTGCTGTTCGCTCGCTTGGAGAAGAAGGAGAAGAAGGAGAAGAAGCCATTGCACGGATCGCCGTTTCTCCTAGCGCGAGAGCTACGGGAACCGAGCGTCCATTAGCGACAGTCTGGCTGGCACTGCCGTTGGTGCACGTCCAGACACCCGGCTATAAAAAACGCCGTAGCTCCCGTTCCCGAAGGCGACCTTTCGCTCAATTAAAACCCGATCTGCTGGATTTTGAAAGCACGCTTCCTCACGCGAGTGGAGGTGTCTTCAGTGGTGGAAGGGAGCAGCACGTTATTTCTGGTTATGCACTTTATATTCTTTCCACCTCCACGCCGTGTTTTTGTGTGTGTGTGTGTGTGTGTGTGTGTGTGTGTGTGTGTGTGTGTGTGTGTGTGTGTGTGCGTGCGTGCGTGCCTGCGCGCGCTGTCAGTGCTCTGAAGTCAGGTATGTCATTGTAGGCTTCTCCATAAAATGGAGGAAGGCAGATGAGTCTCACAGGAGAGAAGGAGCGAGGCAGGAGCCGTCCTCGCGCTGCAGAACAAAGGTTGACTTTCTTCTGGCGCAGCTGTAGCCTACGTGTGGTGGCGACTCTAATGGACGAGGAACCTTTGCGAGATAGAAAAAGGAATATATTTTTTTTTTTACCTTCTCATTACACTTTTTGTGAGCAAATCAAGGTTAGGCGGAACTCTTTTTCTAAACTAGAAATGAGCCTGTAACTCTTTTATCCACATTTGTACTTTTTTTGTAGTTTCTCGTGTTTTTGTTCCAGTGTCCTGGGCTTTTTTTTGTTTGTTCCGGGGTGTACTGGGAGGCACTGGGGCAGGGGATGAAAGCACTGGCAGTGGTGTTGTGAAAAGGGGAAGTGGATGAGATGGGAATGTTAATGCTGTCTAATGTAGGGATTAGTCCGCACAGCGTTGATGTTCTCCACAGTGGTCTTCACACATCGCGCAGGAGAGCAACTCTCGGCAGAAGTTTGAAAGTTCTCTGCGTGAAGGGGCCTGTGTCGAGGCATTTTTAACTCGCCGGGTGGTTTGTTGTGAGGGCTTGTCCAACACGCGTTAGAGCTACGCCTTTCCACCGACTGGGTTGATGATTTAGACTTGGAAGGTGACGCGCCATGCTGTGTTCACACACGGTTCAGATTTTAGCATGTGGCACATCTTTCCTGGACTTGCACCTGCATGCTCTCCTAAACTCATTACTTTGCATTAAAGAGGAAATGAGAAATTAAAAAAAAAAAAATTATTACTGTAAATAGCTGAGGGTGTGTGATTTATTGATTTAAAAGAAACTACAGTACATAATGGGTCAACGGCGACATGGCTTTACCACAGAACTGCTCTCAGGTTGTTCACCTATCATCTCATTCCATCAAAAAACCTGAAAATCTCTTCTGGCACATAACATTTTGGCTGTGTGTGCGCGTGTGTTCGTAAGTAAGAGGTGCTTTCCTCAGTCTTCAGTACTGTATGCTTGTTACCGCAGTAACTCTGGCCACTGTAGACTCCTGCTGACAGGCTCTGTGGGATATGCTGGGCTTTCTCTCCCTGCTACACATTTACCTCCAGCACAGACTCAAAATGGTGGCATGAGTCCTGGGTCTAAGTCCAGCAGCCTCTCACATCAGGGTGACCGTGGAGGCACAGCTCACGGTTCGCTAATTCCAGTCTGTTAGGGCACCTTCGGCTCTGCCGAGTCTAGGGTTCGGCCTGTTTCGGGTCTAAGGTCGTTTAGGACTTCAGTATCTAAGGTGGCCTGGGTTCCTGTTGAAGGACACAGTGAGTGTTTGTGTTTTTATCTCTTGCCCTTTAGCTTTGGTTTTGCAACTTGCCAATCCAGTTTGAACATGTTCTGCTGCTGTGCTGCTGTTCCATTGTGTGCTGAGCTCCTGAAGTTTTCAGTGTCAGTAGCAACTTCTGAAATCTCTCTTTCTCTCTCTGTTTAAGGCGGCCATGTATGAATTAGTCAAATATCTCTGATGATATGGCCGTATTAACAGAGTCATGTCTTTGATCCCTTTGTGCGCCTGACCTGGAAAAGCTAAAAGCCCCCTTATGCAAGTGTGGAGTGTTCAGTGTCAGCCCCGGGGTCATGTTTGCCTCTGACCCACTTATGCTGGGCTCTTCAGGAGCCCAGGGAGATACAACCCATGCTGGAAACTTTTTGTTTTTCTAATTCAAGATTGACCTTTTTGTCGGTTAATTTAAACTTCGGACCATATGCTTGACAAAGCAGTTAAACTTTCTCTCTCTATTGGCTTTTTTAAAATACTTGTTTAAGTGTAGTTGATAGGAGCTACCTGTGTACTGAATATAACTGCATTACTCATGTACTGAATGCAACTGCATTACCTGCAATGACTCTTTAACTTCAGTGTATCCGTTGTAGCCTATATAAATGTCAATAATGCTTTCAGTGGTTCTAACATAGTCCTAATGCAGTCAAAGTTATGTCAGGCTTTGGTAGCAGACTACATGGGGTCAAAGTTCACTTGATGCACTTGACCTCTTGACCCTTTGTGGGTAATTGTGAACCTTCTAAAGCATGACAGGGTTGTGGGGTGTTTTTTCTTTTTTTTTTTATCTCTCCATTGTGACAGACAAAGAAAGCAAACAGCAGGAATACAACAGTTGTCCTTTTGTGTGTGTTGAGATTATGGTCTTAGCGGGAGAGCAGCACCCCACGAGCAGGGCGGTCCAAACGTCTGCACGTCTGAGCCGTTCCGGTGTCATCACCGGCAGCCCCGCGCGCTCCGGCTAACCGCTTTAAGCTTCTGCTTGCTCTTTTTGAGGTCTGATCACTGAATGTAGAGCCTGATTACGTGTGTGTGTGTGTGTGTGTGTCTGTGTGTGTTATTTGGGTTTTATTTAGAGCCTGCAAATGTGTGACTCTTGGCTGTGGTGGTGATATGTTAGCACTGGGCTGCCACCTTTTGACTCAGAAAAGCCCAGAACACTGCTAAACAAACAAACAAACAAACATAGATAAGTAAATAAATATTAGTATTGCCCATCATGCAGCAGACCTATTTGATAGGCAAGAAAGGTTTATTTATGGAGCACATTTCATACACAAGGCCATTCTAGGTGTTTGCAAACAACAAACAATTATAAAACACAACTGCTTATTTAAATAGGTACATGTAATTAAAAAATTCTAAAATTGGAATTGAAATAAATACAAATAAATGTATAAAGTTCATAAAACAAAGTATGACAAATAACAGAGCCATGAGTCTTGACTCTGGCTGTTGTATTGCAGGTGGTATTAATGTTAGCCAGAGACTAGAGTCCTGGTAATACCACCACCCTGCGCTGGATAGAGACTCGGCGAGTCCTGGCGAAGGGCACGGGTAACGTGAAACGTGAAACGGGCAGGGTCACGCCACAGCCAATGAAGCACCCGCACCAAGCGTCACACGGATGCATATTTCACCGCCGTGCTCCCAGCAGCAAACACCAGGCGTCAGCTGTTCCATAGTAACAGATCTAATGGTAAATGGGAAATAAACATGGGTCTTGGGGAAGAACAATACGTTCTCCGGGACGGACGATTGAAAACGAGGACGTCGAAGGGGACGCCATGACAGATGGTAACTCTTCAATAGCATGTGCCTACTAATTGTTCACACTGTAAACAGCTAGAGACTTATTTATAGTCTCTTGGATTACAATAGGAGGTAATTCCCCAAAGCAGCAGTACTGGAGGAGTTCAACACTTTCATTTTCAGTGCACTAGCAGACGCGCCAGTGTTTTGCGTGGTATCGCGCCTTTTGTCTTTTTAGCGCTGGTTTAGAAGGTCTGGATTCATCTTCCTTTAGCGGTTTGATGGGGATCCCGAGCAGCACCGCGTCTCTGGAGGCTGCGCTCGGCCGTTTTGCAATTTTGATTTTATGTTCCTTTAATGCGGAATTAAAGCACAAATCAAGACATTTTAGAACTAAATCGGACACAGATTAATTGGTATCAGCCTGTTAAACTGAAACTAGCCTCGACGGTGAAATTGGGCTTAACTCCAGGCCACATAACGAGTGCCGAGAGTGGAAGAGCAAACATGCGAACAGCAGAAGCCTGACGCGACTTCCTCCGCTGGCCTAGAGGGAGAAACTGGGGGGAAAAACCTCGTTCCTCTCCTGTTCTTTTGTTGTTCCTCTCTGCGCTTGAAACCCAAACACGTTATCCGTGACCTTTTAGTCAGAAGTGTCACGGAAAACCTTCAGCTGCCGTATCTCCATAATGAAAACCTTGAACTGCCGTATCTCCATAATGGCTCTTGGCGGGAACACCAGACCAGGTGCCTACAGAGGCTCATAGGGACACCGGAGTCAGCAGGGGCATAGTTCCTGATATGTGTGTGTGTGTGTGTGTGTGTGTGTGTGTGTGCGAGTGGGAGTGTGTGTGTTGGTGGGTGGGGGGGGTGTTTCGGAATGTGATGTGAAGATTTAATTTGAATAATTCTGGATGGAAAACAGACAGATGGTGGCTTTAATAGGCAGAGGCAATCAGAGAGTGCTGAAAGCAGTGGCGTGGCATGTTCAGGGTGATATTCAGGGCGATGTTCGGGGTGATGTTAATTGAAGTTGTCTCTGTGTGTCTTTTGCTTTTTTTCCCCTGTCTGCGAGTATATCTTTAAACACACTGATGGGCGTTATTATTGTAAGAAAATCTGGGTTATGATTTATTTATTTTTAATTTTTTTAGCCATAGCGAGATGCTTTGTGGGGTCTTTCTGAGACGAACGGCTGGAAGGTGGACTCGCCTTTGTTGTTAAGATGAGATGACGGACCTCCATTTTGATGCGGGAGGGTCGGGGGTTTGTGGGGGGGGGGGGATACGTGAAGTGTGCGGCAAAATGGACCACACGGTCCAGACAGGACGCAGGAGGAAGCTAGAGACCGTGGAGCCAAGCTCACAACAAACTGAAGCCCAGATCTCCCTGCTTGGGCAGGAGCGAGGGAGAGGGAGGAAGAAAGAGAAGGGAAGAGGACAGAGAGGGGAGAGAGATGGAGGAAGAGAGGGTAAAATATACAAAAGCCAATGGAAATGGACCAGTGGCTTCTTTCTTGACATGATGCATTGGCTCCCAGGGAATCTTCCTCATCCAAACCAGGCTCCGGTTCTGCACGTGCTCAGTGGAGAGGCGGGGTCGTCTGCGTGGCTGCATGTGGAGAGGTGGGGTCGTCTGCACGTGCTCAGTGAAGCGGTAGTGGTCTGCACGTGCTCAATAGAGAGGCGGGGTCTGCGCGTTCTCAGTGAAGCGGAGTGGTCTGCACGTGCTCAGTGGAGAGGCGGGGTCTGCACGTGCTCAGTGAAGCGGAGTAGCCTGCACGTGCTCAATAGAGAGGCGGAGTCTGCACGTGCTCAGTGAAGCGGAGTGGTCTGCACATGCTCAGTGGAGAGGTGGGGTTTGCACGTGCTCAGTGGAGATGCAGGCAGTCTGAATACTACACCCTTGGATATCGCACTCCTGTGGTGGCTATTTTAGAAATCTCTGCCAGCCTTTGAAAGTTACGCAACTTCTTAATCGACTAAGCAAACAGCCTGTTAATTCTACATGACACACTTGTGATTGTACACCGAGCGAGTTTTTATGGATCATCTAATTGGTACGCCGTGCACTGCTAGACCAGGCTAATTGATTTGCATTAACACAAGTAGGAGGGATGTGCTGATCTGATTAACGCAGTTTTGCTGAATGGTTAATTATTGTGGATCATTACCTTCTGCTGAGAACTTTTCCACCGCTGTTTTGTTTGGGAGTTTTCCTTCCTACTGCACACCCGGATGTGTATGCGGAGATGCACGGCGGAGACACACACAGAGACTCCTGTACACACAGAATAAATCTGAGAATATTACGATTTTGTCATTTCTCAGATGTAATTTCCATGTAATTTTGAAGAACTTAAGTAATTTAACTGCGTAATTTAACTTAAAAGACAAAATGCTACTGGTGGTGTGACTGTATACACACACACACACACTCTGCCACCTTCTCAGATCTTTAGGTGTCTTTCTAAGTGTTATCTCGAGACACATGACTGTAGTGGAAGTCCCCCCCCCCACACACCACACAGTCCCCCAGGGGATCCAGAGATAGGAAGTGACAGTGCACTGGCTGTTACCACTTCTGACCACAGAGTAGATTTCATAGGAGCTCATCCTGCCTCTGTGAACACTGCTTCTTTTACACACATGCTACTTTCATTTTACCAGAATCTGGAGTAGACCCATTCATGTCGTTTTAGAAGTGTTTGTTTGGTTATTATTTTTAGTCATCATAACAGTGCCCTTTTTAACCCTCACGGGCTCTGGGTTAGAGTTAGGGCTCTGTGAGTCTGAGTGCTCGGGTTAGTTAGGTTAGGGTTGGCACTCTGTGAGTCTGAGTGCTTGGGTTAGTTAGGTTAGGGTTGGCGCTCTGTGAGTCTGAGTGCTCGGGTTAGTTAGGTTAGGGTTGGCGCTCTGAGTCTGAGTGCTCGGGTTAGTTAGGTTACGGTTGGCGCTCTGTGAGTCTGAGTGCTCGGGTTAGTTAGGTTACGGTTGGCGCTCTGTGAGTCTGAGTGCTCGGGTTAGTTAGATTACGGTTGGCACTCTGTGAGTCTGAGTGCTCGGGTTAGTTAGGTTAGGGTTAGCGCTCTGTGAGTCTGAGTGCTTGATGTACATTAAGCTGTTGTCTGAGAATATGGTGTGGTTTTGGTTTTGTTTTTGTTATTTTTTTTGTTTTGTTGCTGTTGTCTGACATCTGTGTGTGTGTGTGTGTAGGGGGGTTTAGCTGTTGTCTGAGGAGGTGTGTGTATGTGTGTGTGTTGGGGTTTTTTTGGGGGGGGGGGGGGGGGGTATTTTTTTTGCAAGTTGCACTTGCTGCAGGCGATCTTCAGTGTCGTTTTTCCCCAGCTGCTCAGAGCTGCTCCAGAGCCCCTACCCACACAGCCAGATCCATTATGAGCAGAGACGCCTCGCATTGGACATGCTACTGCTGACACGTGCAAAATACTGACGCATCTATAACATATCCTGCTTCTTTTGAGTCCCCTGGATATTCATGCGGATGCCGGCTTCATGGGCCTTTTTCCCGGGATATCAGAGGTTCCCCTCATACGATTTCTTTGTCCCTCACAGCTATCAGTGAATCTGTAAGACGCTTAGACATCTACACTGGTCCTCTTTCTCTGAAACACTAAAAACAAACCACTGTGTGCAGAATTCCTGTAGCTGTGCCACTGTGAATGGAAAAACCCATGTGTGTGTGTGCGGAGAGGCCTATGAAAAACCCGTGTGTGTGTGTGTGTGTGAGAGAGAGAGAAGAAGCCTATGCAGCAGAGGCCCTGAGCATGGCTAGGACAAGGCTCTCTTTCACAGGGAGAACAGCCAGGCCAGAGTAGAGCTCTAATGGGGGGGACAGCCCCAATAGTGGAGAGCTCCACTGGGGGCGAGCTCCACTGGGGGGAGAGCTCCACTGGGGGGAGAGCTCCACTGGGGGGAGAGCTCCAGTGAGGGGAGAGCTCCAGTGAAGGGAGAGCTCCAGGTCCTTCCCCTGGAGCTGCTGCCTGGCTGTGTTGCTTGTGTCCAAGGCTGATTAAACATTGAAGAAGCTAGAAGCTCAGGCCTCACTGCCAAGTTAATATTAATGGATCACTCTCATCTTTCCATCTCATGTTGGTGTAGGAGCAAAACCTCTCACCTCTGACAAAAAGAAGGAAAGATATAAAGAAAACGCAAGGGCAGGATGTCAGAGGTTGTAGAATAGTGGTTCTCCGTTAACTCCGGGCTGTGCTCTCTGGCCGTGGAGAAGGGGAAGCTTATATCCTGCTGCACGCTCTAGCCCAGCTAATTCCAAGGTCATTTCCACAAAGGATCCACCATAACATCTGTACCCTAGTCTAAGATTGGATTAATCTGGTCTATTTCCAGAGTGAAATGTTGTTGTTCCTTTTCTGACAATCCGGCTACAGTTCCCCCCTCCGCCACTAGGGTGGAGGCTGAGTCGGTCAGGCAGAGACGAGGCTGCAGGTCGTTTGGAAGCCTGCAAGACCAGCGTGTGACTTCACCCGCATGCTGTAACTCTAGTATCTGCAGTGTCAGGATTGCAGAGGGAGGCCGGCCTTCGCCGACGGAGCCAACGAAAAGCGTCATCTCCTTCGAGCCATGCCCTCCGCTTTTTGGCCAAACCGAAGGGTTTTTTTGGGGGGTTTTTGGGTTTTTTTTTTGTTTTTTTTAAAGACAGAAGGAGAGAAAGAAAAACGTCCCCAGACATCTATGCAAGAGTGGAGTAACATGAACCTTTGTGTCAGCGTAGCAGGCTTCTCCGTGACGGGAGCGAAGTATCACGCGCCAGCGACGGGCACCCGCGTGGGAGTCTTCAGGCTCTCGGAAAGCCCGCGTGGTAAAGAGGATCCCTGCCGCGGCCTGCCAGGTGTCGGGAATTCTCCCGCCGGGCACCTTCCCCGCGCGTCCCTGCCTTCACTCACGCGCAGCGCCGCCAGAAGAAGGATGACAAACGGCTCGTCTCTTTTCGGGCGAGAATGCCTGGGATGCCGGGTCGAGCGGTGGAGCGGCGCGATCCATGCCAAGCTCCCGTCGTGTCGAGCCGGGCCGTGCCAGGCGGCGCGGTGCCGTCTGCGCTTCGTGGCTTCCTGGAGGAACTGTCTCGGTGGAAGGAAAAAAAACATTTCCTGGCTCTTCTCCGGTTATAGAAGCACAATCATGTACAAGTGACCCGTGCCCTACACACTACACCTTCACATTAGCCTCACACGCTGTACAGCGTTCCCGTGCGCTACCCGACCATACACATGTACTAAGTGCTTTTACTTTGGCCAGTACTATGGACCGTATTCTGTTCTGTTCTGTGTTTTGTTTTGTATTTCTTCACTGCTGAGTGGAGGCCGATATATATAATATCGCTCGCTCTCTCACTCGCCGCTGTGCTTGTCTACCTCGTTAGCGTGCCTGATGCCTCCTTTAGATGTTCATCTGTTTTTTTCCCAGGGACGAACTGCGCTCGAATGCGGTGGCTTGGTCAGCACCTCCTGCTCCATTCCGAGTAAGAAGTCTCAGGGCGATTTAATGGGCCTCACCGTGTCCTGTCGTTGTCCTGCAGACAATCGGCCGTTAATCCGCCAAGACGCTTAACGGGTGCTTTCGCATTCGGCGCGTTCATAAGCGAATGCTAAAAGTGCAGGCAACTGGCATGGAGCTGAGGCTCCAGCCACGTTTAGTGTGGTAACATGTCAACAGCAGGATGGTTTGGATCACTACTTTATGATCTGCTCTTAATGCAGCACCTGTGTGTGTGTGTGTGTGTGTGTGTGTGTGTGTGTGTGTGTGTGTACCAGTGGGAAAGACATCACTATTGAGCAGGAGAGCACACTTTATTCAGAGCTGTCGCAAACTGAAGCACATTTAGCTCCGAGGCTTAATGGCTGTATTTATGGTCTTCTGTGTCTGCATATTAAGTGTGTTTTGTATAATGTGGAGGATTGTAGAAACGTTCCGTGGCTGAAGACCCAGAGCAGGTTAATCTGTGACCTTTAAACTGTTACTAATCATGCTGAGGCCTTAACATTAGCCATCCACATAAGCACTGAATGCGTAAAAGTACCAAACATATATAAGTACTGAATGCGTGGAAGTATTGAACATGTATGTGCTGAATGCATGCAAGTACTGAACATGTGTAAGTACAGAACGCATCTTCCAGCTCACAGTAACAACTGAGCTCTTATGACAAGTCTACTGGAGAAATAAATGGTGCAAGTGCGTCTGATGTACGTCTGCTAAAACACCAGTGCAACTGATGCTGGCGTGTCTGATATATGTCTGCAGAAGTAGGGAGAAATAACCGATATCGGTGCGTCTGATGCACGTCTGCTAAAACACCAGTGCAACTGATGCTGGCGTGTCTGATATATGTCTGCAGAAGTAGGGAGAAATAACCGATATCGGTGCGTCTGATGCACGTCTGCTAAAACACCAGTGCAACTGATGCTGACGTGTCTGATATATGTCTGCAGAAGTAGGGAGAAATAACCGATATCGGTGCGTCTGATGCACGTCTGCTGAAACACCAGTGCAACTGATGCTGGCGTGTCTGATATATGTCTGCAGAAGTAGGGAGAAATAACCGATATCAGTGCGTCTGATGTACGTCTGCTAAAACACCAGTGCAACTGATGCTGGCGTGTCTGATATATGTCTGCAGAAGTAGGGAGAAATAACCGATATCAGTGCGTCTGATGTACGTCTGCTAAAACACCAGTGCAACTGATGCTGGCGTGTCTGATATATGTCTGCAGAAGTAGGGAGAAATAACCGATATCGGTGCGTCTGATGTACGTCTGCTGAAACACCAGTGCAACTGATGCTGGCGTGTCTGATATATGTCTGC
Source organism: Electrophorus electricus (assembly GCF_041902795.1). Lineage (NCBI taxonomy): Eukaryota > Metazoa > Chordata > Actinopteri > Gymnotiformes > Gymnotidae > Electrophorus > Electrophorus electricus. Next base: position 15,007,473 of record NC_137517.1, on the reverse strand, counting down.
AGAAGTAGGGAGAAATAACCGATATCAGTGCGTCTGATGTACGTCTGCTAAAACACCAGTGCAACTGATGCTGGCGTGTCTGATATATGTCTGCAGAAGTAGGGAGAAATAACCGATATCGGTGCGTCTGATGTACGCCTGCTGAAACACCAGTGCAACTGATGCTGGCGTGTCTGATATATGTCTGCAGAAGTAGGGAGAAATAACCGATATCGGTGCGTCTGATGTACGTCTGCTAAAACACCAGTGCAACTGATGCTGGCGTGTCTGATATATGTCTGCAGAAGTAGGGAGAAATAACCGATATCGGTGCGTCTGATGTACGTCTGCTAAAACACCAGTGCAACTGATGCTGGCGTGTCTGATATATGTCTGCAGAAGTAGGGAGAAATAACCGATATCGGTGCGTCTGATGTACGTCTGCTAAAACACCAGTGCAACTGATGCTGGCGTGTCTGATATATGTCTGCAGAAGTAGGGAGAAATAACCGATATCGGTGCGTCTGATGTACGCCTGCTGAAACACCAGTGCAACTGATGCTGACGTGTCTGATATATGTCTGCAGAAGTAGGGAGAAATAACCGATATCGGTGCGTCTGATGCATGCCTGCTGAAATATGGGGAAATAAATTATACCAGTGCGTCAGATACATGTCTGGTGAAATGTGGGGAAATAAAAGATACAAGTGCGTCTGATATATGCCTGCAGGAACCGGTGTAGTCAGGGCTTAAATTCCGAACAGTTGTGGTCCAGTTGTTCTTGCGTATATACAGAGATATTTTTGCATTTTCCTGCACATTATGGTTATCAGTGGTGGTGTTGTCCCATTTTCATTTGAAATGACTGAACCTCTTTTTATGCACGGCTGACACCTGATCTGACCGCAGCTATAGAACCGAGCCCGCGTTTCGTAAGCCATTTTGTCCTGACGCGCGGAGATAATGGCGAAGCTGCGTGACTGTGGAAGTGAACTGCGCTGCTTCTTTCGGGCATTTCGTCAGACCAGCAGAGGACGAGTCAGCAGAGTTCCTCCGGCCTCCCGCGCCAGAGTGCTTCCTCATTCTGCTTTCACAAGCACCAGTGGCGAGAGGTTTTTTTAAAAAAGCCCCAGCCAGCGCTGGAACGGAAGCCGGGTTTGATTCACCCTGTGCCTGCGTGCACGATAGGAGGAGGACGAGAGGGGAGCTCTCTCGCGGCAGGCGGCGGGGAAATGGAAGGGCGCCGAGGCAGGAGATCGGCCTGCTGATCGTGCAGTGACTCCTCCTCTGGCGAGGCCCGAGGGGTTACCCTCCAGCTTTCTATTTCTCCCTCCGAACCACGGACAGCTTTGCTCTGGGGTTTTCGTTTACTAGTGGAGCTGGCTAGATTAGTGGTAGATTGTGTCTGTGGTGATAAAGATGAATCTTCCTGAGCTGTAAGCTGCCGTTCTATTCGTGGAAGCTTCGCACATTCTTCTTGTGGTGTTGCACAGAGACTGAGGCTCAGAAGTGCTGCTTCATTCCTTGGCTTTGGTAGATGGCGTCCGTGGTATCCGCAATTGACAGACAGTGTAGAGTCATGGCAAGTTGTAGTCTGACTACAGGGCCTTTACTCTGTAGTCTGATTACACTGGTTTTACTCTGTAGTCTGATTTCAGGTCCATTTAGGTCCTAAAGTGAAGTGTGTGAAACAGGATGTTTAAAGTTGCGTGCGTGTATGTCTCATCAGGTTGACTGCCATGGCTTGATATAGGGGTTAAAAGGTAACCACCTTTAACCTTAAAGTAACCACCTGTGTTAAAAACAGACATGGCCAGACTGTGCTGTAGGAATACCCAGACATCAAAGATATGATCATTTCAGTGAAGGATAAGAAGAAGGCACCAGCTGGTCCTACTGGTGTTCTTAAACAGAGGTCTCCATGTCACCAAATGGAGACTCACGCTGTCACTCTGTGTGTGTGTGTGTGTGTGTGTGTGTGTGTGTGTGTGTGTGTGTGTGTGTGTGTGTGTTCGCCATACAGTTTGTTCATCTCTGTTTATTCTTGTGTCATTCAAATAAGATGAGAGGATTTTTTTATTAGATATTAAGAATTTGTTCTAACAGTAATGCAGTTCAAGAAAGTACTATGTAGATGTGTGTGTGTGTGTGGACGTGTGTGTGTGTGTGTGTGTGGACGTGTGTAGACCTGTTTCCAGCAGGTGAGGCCTTTGGTGTCACACTCCTTTGTTTGATATTTTATGGGCATTTATTCAGCTGAACGTGCCGTTAAAACCCGTCATCGGATCAAAAATAAAATGCACTCCAAACGCGTTTAACCTTACTTCCTGACAGGACACTGTGAGAGATTCTTTAGGTATTATCTGCTACACGGTTATATTTATAAAACACAACTCCATTGCTGTCCTGTTAGTTAGTGCTCACTGTCTGAGTTACACTGTCACACTAAGTTAATAATCGAGTTACAACACTGTCGGTGTGTGTGTGTGTGTGTGTGTGTGTGTGTGTGTGTGAGGTGTTTTATTAGTGGAAGAAGAACTAGCATGAGTAACCTCAAAGGCCAATCCAGGACAGAGGTCCCGTGTTATTGTGCGTTCTCTTTCTTTCTCTATTTATTTATTGATTTATTTGTTTGTTTGTTTATTTATTTTTGTTTTAAAGCATCACAAATGTTTAACTGCTAGAATGTGGTCTTTGGAAAGGGCTTGTGTTAGTTGCTTCTTTGAGATGTTAGTTGGTTAATGGTTGACCTAGTTCTACTGCCATCTGCTTCCTGGAACGGATTTGCTGTGAAATAAAAGCCTACGATTTTGGGGAAGAAGATTATAACCATGTCACACAGGGACTTCCAAAGTCCTGGTTTGGGAGTGTGAGGAAAATGTATCATTTGTAGAGTGAGAGAGTCATTAAGTTTACAGTCTGGTTTATAGCATTGTTATTATATGAAATTGTCATGGTGTGTTATTATGTGTTGTTATTATATGAAATTACCATTTGTTACTTTTGTAATTTCCTATGGTAGTAATGTCTGGAAAAAAGTTTATATTGGTGGAGTCAAAATTATTTTAGATTTACAGTGCCTTACAAAAGTACTGAACCCCCTCTAGTCTCCAAGTTTACAAATAACACACTTTTTGTTCCGATCAGTATTCTTATTTCAAACCTGTTTTCTTTTAGAGTAACATTTCAAAATAAACATTCATTATTTGTTAGCAGAAGAAAACAGAAACTGAAGAATGCACCTTGTACTAGTATTAAGCCCCTCCGGTCTAGTACTTGGTAGAAGTGGCTCGTGCTGCAGTAACAGCTGTAAGTGTGTGTGGGGTACATTTCTACCAGCTTTACACACTGTTTGGGAACGATTCTTCCTCTCACATTTGCTTCAGGTTGGTTGGATGATGCCTGTAATCTGCAGTTTTCAAATAGTGCCTGAGATTCTTGAATGGATTGAGATCTGGACTTTGACTTGGCCACTGTAGAACATTAATCTATTTGTAGTTCAGCCATTCCTGTGTTGCTTTGGCCTTGCGCTTGAGATGACTGTCCTGCTGAAATGTAGAGGTCCTCCCCTGCTTTAGTGCTGTAGCAGACTGAAGCAGGTTGCAGGGTCTCCCTGTATTTTACTCCATCCATCCATCCATCCATGCATCCATTTTTGTTAATAAGATGCCCAGTCCCTGCTGAGGAGAAGCATCTCCACAACATGGTGCTGCCACCCCCACACTTCACTGTTGGTGTTTGTTGAGGAACGGGCAGCGTTAGGTTTGCGCCTCATGTAGCATTTTGAGTTTGGTCCCAAAATCTGCATTTTTGTCTCATCTGACCTCAGAACCTTATTCCACATTTTAACCGGGCCACTCTGATGCTGTCTGGCAAACTCCAGATGTGCTTTGACACAGTTCCTCCAGTAACGGATTCTTTCTAGCCCCCCTCCCATGCAGGCCGGTTGTATTCAGAGCTCTCGATGTGGTTTCCTGGTGCACCTTTGCTGGCGTCTCAGCCACCGAACGCTGGAGCTCCTTCAGAGTGACTATTGGCCTCTGTGGCTTCCCTCACGAGTGCCCTTCTGCCTCTGGAGCTGGGGTTTCAGGGACAGCCTGGTCTAGACAGCGCCAGGGTGGTGGTATAATACACTATATTGCCAAAAGTATTCGCTTGTCTGCCTTCTCACGCATATGAGCTTGAGTGACATCCAAATCTTAATCCATAGGGTGTAATATGATGTCGGCCCACCCTTTGCAGCTATAACAGCTTCAACTCTTCTGGGAAGGCTTTCCACAAGGTTTATTTTTAACCATTCTTCCAGAAGCACATTTGTGAGTTCAGACACTGATGTTGGATGAGAAGGCTTGGCTTGCAGTCTCTGCTCTAATTTATCCCAAAGGTGTTCTATTGGGTTTAGGTCAGGACTCTATGCAGGCCAGTCAAGTTCTTCCACACCAAACTCACTCATCCATGTCTTTATGGACCTTGCTTTGTGCACTGGTGCACAGTCATGTTGGAAAAGGAAGGGGCCATCCCCAAACTGTTCCCACAAAGTTGGGAGCATGAAATTGTCCAAAATCTCTTGGTATGCTGAAGCATTAACAGTTCCTTTCACTGGAACTAAGGGGCTGAGCCCAACTCCTGAAAAACAACCCCACACCATAGTCCCCCCCCCCCCCAACCAAACTTTACACTTGGCACAGTGCAGACAGACAAGTACTGTTCTCCTGGCAACCGCCAAACCCAGACTCGTCCAACGGACTGCCAGATGGAGAAGCGTAATTCATCACTCTAGAGCACACGTCTCCACTGCTTTAGAGTCCAGTGGCTGTGTGCTTTACACCACTGCATCTGACACTTTGCATTGCTTGGTGATGTAAGGCTTGGATGCAGCTGCTCGGCCTTGGAAACCCATTCCAAGAAGTTCTCAACGCACTGTTCTTGAGCTAATCTGAAGGCCACATGAAGTTTGGAGGTCTGTAACAATTGACTCTGCAGAAAGTCGGTGACCTCTGCGCACTATGTGCCTCAGCATCCGCTGACCCCGCTCTTATCATTTTCCATGGCCTACCACTTTGTGGCTGAGTTACTGTCCTTACCAATCGCTTCCACGTCGTTATAATACCACTGACAGTTGACTGTGGAATATTTAGTAGTGAGGAAATTTCACGACTGGACTTGTTGCACAGGTGGCATCCTATCGCGGTACCATGCTAGAATTCACCGAGCTCCTGAGAGCAACCTATTCTTTCACAAATGTTTGTAGAACTAGTCTGCATGCCTGGGTGCTTGGTATTATATACCTGTGGCCATGGAAGTGATTGGAACACCTGAATTCAATGATCTGCATGGGTGAGCGAATACCTTCGGTAATATAGTGTATATACATATATATGCGTGTGTGTGTGCGTGCGTGTGTTCGCCATACAGTTTGTTCATCTCTGTTTATTATTGTGTCATTCAAATAAGATGAGAGGATTTTTTATTAGGTATTAAGAATTTGTTCTAATAGTAATGCAGTTCAAGAAAGTACTATGTAGATGTGTGTGTGTGTGCGTGTGCGTATGTGTGGACGTGTGAAACCTTGTGTACTTCACTGCAATTTTGAACATCTCTGCATCTCTCATTGCAGTGCACTGCAGTTATTCACCTGGAATCTTGTTATGTAAATACATTGTATGGGTATAGATATGTATAGTAGTCCACAAGGTTTCCAGAGAAATAGGATATTTTGGATAGAGATCTTTCATCAGCTTTGTGAGTGTGTAAGGAGTGTTTCTGAAGTGAAAAGTGGAATCACTTTATTTTAGAAAAGGTAGATGTTTGAATCATAACCATTCATTGCAAGTTCTGAGAGTGTAACCTTGCTTCCATAGCAACGACTGCCAATGCAAAGGATACATCACTGATGCATTGTCCATGTGCATTAAAATGTCCCGCCACTGGAAATAACAAGTCCTTAATTCCGGTCTGAGGGTGTTCAACAACCGACCAGCAAGCCTTCTCTTGGTTTATTGACTGTACAGCTGGACACATCGCTCGCACGAAATACGATAGAAAATTCCCGCAGTGATGCATGAGGAGGAATGGGTGATTCCAACTGATCTTTTTGTGCCGGTCATTTTAGTGGCTGTGTTAATGCATGTACACGTAGCACATCTACAACAGTTGCAGGCTACAGTACCACAGCCATTTGATCAATTGTCTCACTCTTGATCATATGTTGTTTTTTCTGGTCTGTAGGAGATCAATAGAAGACCCTTAAAAAGTAAGCTTTACAAATTAATTAAGATTTATTACATTTATCTTAAGAAGGGAGGAAACTACAACGTACTGCGGTTAAAGATGTAGAGATGTTCAGAATTGCAGTGCACCACACAAGATTTCCAGAGAAACAGGAAGTTTCAGACGGGGTCCTTAATTAGCCATGCTAGCACTGTGTGTGTGTGTGTGTGTGAAGCACTTTGCTTGCACAGCTGAGGAAGGCTCACGAGCCGCATGGCCAAAGCGTATGTCTGGGCCACCGTCACACTAACGAATTCGCTGAGGAGTTAGGACAGCTGGCAGATGAGTCCAGTGTTTCATCCCTAAAATGTTTTTGCTTCCTAATATTCCTAACATGAGCACACATGGTATGGTCACATGGTATGAGGAAGTTGAATCTCCTCGTGTTTTGTTTTTTGTTTTTTGTTTTTGTTTTTTTTTAAATTCTTTTTATTTATTTATTTTGTGACATTGTCCATGACCTTTGGGGTCAGAAGAGAGAAAATGTAATTTAAATTGAAAACATCTTTTGTTTTTTGGTTGATCTTTCTAGCATGGCCACACAGAAGGCAGGTTGCATACTGGGCAGCTTTTACCAGGATAGTGTGTTTTTGTGTTCTGGTTTATGGGAAAAGGGAAAGCAGAGATGTTTTTGGACTTGTACAACAGAACAGAATAGCTTCACGATTCCTAAAACGTTTTTTTTTTTTTCTCTCATGTCAGCCTGGCCCCTATACCTTGAGAAGCCAAAACGAATCAGCTAAAACATTTGTAGCAATAGCGTGGACATCAGTTCATCCTGAAACATATGTGAAGAGGAAATGACTAGCTTAGCTAAGTGGAGGAAAAAAGACATCGGTAATTACTTTTAGAAGCGAAGGTCAATTTTCAAGATAAGTAGGAAGAGCTTTGCAGGTGTCTGTACTAACAGTGGCCAGGAACATCAAAGGATTTTAAAAACTGGGACTCATTATATCTGAACAAGGTGACTTCAGGATCATAGAACAAGTTAATTCCAGTCACTGGTTTCTAATGCTGGTGATTCAGTGCCCGTGAGACACGTGCCGGTGCTAGAGAAAGGGCCGACACTGGTCCAACTGGAAGAACCTCTGCAGACCATTAAGGTTTCACTGCCATGCATAGAGTTAGGGGTTAGGGTTAGCCTAGCATGGAGAGAGTTAGGGGTTAGGGTTAGCCTAGCATGGAGACAGTTAGGGGTTAGGGTTAGCCTAGCATGGAGACAGTTAGGGGTTAGGGTTAGCCTAGCATGGAGACAGTTAGGGGTTAGGGTTAGCCTAGCATGGAGAGAGTTAGGGTTAGCCTAGCATGGAGAGAGTTAGGGGTTAGGGTTAGCCTAGCATGGAGAGAGTTAGGGGTTAGGGTTAGCCTAGCATGGAGAGAGTTAGGGGTTAGGGTTAGCCTAGCATGGAGACAGTTAGGGGTTAGGGTTAGCCTAGCATGGAGACAGTTAGGGGTTAGGGTTAGCCTAGCATGGAGAGAGTTAGGGGTTAGGGTTAGCCTAGCATGGAGACAGTTAGGGGTTAGGGTTAGCCTAGCATGGAGAGAGTTAGGAGTTAGGGTTAGCCTAGCATGGAGAGAGTTAGGAGTTAGGGTTAGCCTAGCATGGAGAGAGTTAGGGGTTAGGGTTAGCCTAGCATGGAGACAGTTAGGGGTTAGGGTTAGCCTAGCATGGAGAGAGTTAGGGGTTAGGCTTAGCCTAGCATGGAGAGAGTTAGGAGTTAGGGTTAGCCTAGCATGGAGACAGTTAGGGGTTAGGGTTAGCCTAGCATGGAGACAGTTAGGGGTTAGGGTTAGCCTAGCATGGAGAGAGTTAGGGGTTAGGGTTAGCCTAGCATGGAGACAGTTAGGGGTTAGGGTTAGCCTAGCATGGAGAGAGTTAGGGGTTAGGGTTAGCCTAGCATGGAGACAGTTAGGAGTTAGGGTTAGCCTAGCATGGAGACAGTTAGGGGTTAGGGTTAGCCTAGCATGGAGACAGTTAGGGGTTAGGGTTAGCCTAGCATGGAGAAGACATGGACTGGCCTTGTTGTACTGGCAAGAGTTCCAGCCAGCATATCATTGCATAGTGCTGGGTATTGTCAGGTATCTCCAAATACAATATATGATGCATAACAATATAACAGTAACACTGACTGAACTATATACACATACACACACAAAAAAAAAAATACATGTAAAATAAATTTCGATACAAAGGTTCCAAAGTATTAGTACAACAATGTCAGTGAAAAACTGAATCACGCTACAATGATATATCCCAGTATCAGCACAGCTCTAGCATTGCATGTTGGTTTCAAGCAGCATAGCATCTTGCAGAGGTATGCCATTCCATTTTAACCTGAAACACGAAACATGCCTCAGAGTTGCGCACAAATTATCTGCTGAAGAGAGAGCGTGAAGGGCACCAGCACAGCAGATGGTGGCCTGCTCCCTCACCAAACTGTGAAAGCAAGGTGCAGAGCAGTTCATTTAAGGAACCCAGCAGTGGAGGCAGGTTTCCCTAGAGCAGCTGATTTAAGGAACCCAGCAGTGGAGGTGGGTTTCATAGAGCAGCCCATTTAAGGATCCCAGCAGTGGATGCAGGTTTCATAAAGCAGCAGATTTAAGACATGGCAGGTTTAATTCACCACAGTTTATATTGTAACATTTTCACGTTCAAGTATTTATATAAACGCGTACATCAAAGATGATGACGTTACATGTGTAGCTACATTTGCCATTGATGCCTAATATATCTGTTTTTGTTCGACTGAGAGCTAATCTTCTTTCTCCTGCGCTGAAGGACGATCTTGAGAATTCGGGGCACAAGCGTTATGGTGAAAAACTAGCTAAACCGGAATGCAGGGATCCTGTGTGCGCCACGGACAGAGGAATAATGCTGGTAGCACTCCTGCGCTTCAACAGACATGGACTGCAGTCTACATCCTCGGAGCGCTTTTTCTTCCCCGCGTCAGGTCGGACCTTTCACGAAAAGACGCTCCGCTCTGTCAAACGGCCGCGGTGCGCCAGCCCACACGCGCGCCGTGGCGGAGAATGTTCCGCGGGTGCGAGCGAAGCTCGGGCCGTCTCCGGCCCCTGTGGGGCCTTCTTCTGCTTGACTGCGGATGGAAGCACGGAGGCGGCGCCTCGTGGAGCTGACTGCTGTGACAAGCTGAGCACCAACACTGTGTCACCAAAGGAGGGAAGAGTGCTCGACTGCGCGTCGGACAAGTCTCTGCCGTGCGCCGAAAGTGTCGCTCACAAGAAGTTAAACCTACTTTTCCGGGCGCCGGGATCCTCTCAATCTCCACCTACTGGTTTTCCTGGTCTAGTGGTCTTCTAACTATAGACTTCACTCTTTCACAGCCTCTGATATGCTTGCATGTTTCTAGGTGTCACTCTTGTGGTCCAGCCTGCAAGCCAAAATATGTCAATGGACCAAGTCCTCAAACCTTAGGAGTTTAATATAACGCGACCCCTCATGTAATAAATGCCATCCCCCTACGGAAAGGTGTAGGGGAGACGCTCTCTCACGGCCAAGCTGGCCCTTTTTACTTTTAGTGTTTTTGGTCATAACTAAAGCATTTTATGGTTTTGAAGCAAAGGGGGGGACTACGGTCGTGTACTTCAGTTCCTGTGCCAGCAGGAACGAGGACAGTGTTTACAGGGCTTTGTTTAGCAGCGCTGGTTTTATGCGTGCATTAAAAATAATTTGATGTGGTTTTAAGGTGCCTTCTTGTGTTCTATAGTGTTTGGATGAATGTATTTATTGGTCGCGTGAATCTTACAGTAGATATGAGGATATATTTTGCATTATCTGGTAGTAGAATGTAGGTCGTCTTCATTTTTTCTTCACCGTCTGTGGTTGTGCCTGTGAACTAATCAAACCATCGATAATGCAGTGGTGAAAAGATTTTATTTATTTATTTGTGCCGCGATTTGTGAGTTGATCGGATGAATGAAAATCTCCAGCCAGATCCGGTAATCCCGGTCCGGATCTAGGGGCGTACAGGGACCCGGCCCCTCGAGGTCCCCCCTCCCCCTGTTCGTCGCTACCCTTCTCCTTCCGACCCCGGGTGTCGGCGGCAGGCAGACGGTTTGGGGTTCGGGACTAACCGTCTGTTCAGCAGCTGCTGCCGTCCCCGGCGTGTTGGAGTAGAGGGTGTGGCCGCTGGCACGGCCGGCTGATGCGGAGAGACCGGTTGGTGATTAACAAATGTCAGTAGACTTTGGAATCCAGGGGGCCGGGTCGGATGGCTGTGTCCTCTGTGTGTGGAGAGAAAGGTCTCCCAGGTGCCTGAGCTATGCAGCCAGCCTCACACAGCCCTGCTCGCTTTTGCTTTTATTCCCTCTCTCTCTCTCTCTCTCTCTCTCTCTTGTGCTGACAGTCTTTTAGTATTTCTCTTCCTCTTTCTTCATTCTTTTTTTTCACTCATCTACTTGTTTTCTATCTCTTTTTTTTTCTCATACCCACACACCTCAGTCACAATTCCACACACACCCCTCACTCACACTCACTATCTTTCACACACACATATTCATTCACTCTCTCTCTCTCTCTCTCTCTCTCTCTCTCTCACACACACACACACACACACACACACACACACACACACACACACACACACACACTGGCTCTGAGCACTGAAAAAAAGGAAGTTCAGACATGCTTTGCATTTTTAGACCTCTTGTGGAGCTTAGCTGGCAGTTCCCAAAAAATTATTTATTTTTTCCTGGTTTTGGAGAAATTAGTGTCCTCCTGACCCCAGCCATAGACTCTGATATGTATGTCTGTGTATCCCAAGATGTATGGGATATTGGTTGAAGATATAAAAGGACTAAGTCAGTCTGGCAAGAGTAAAGTTGTTTTTTTTTTTTGCTGCTGTTTTTTCCATTTCATCCTCTCTTTCTTTTTTCTTGTTTTTTTTTTTTTTGTTGTGTTTTTTTTTGCTGAGCTGAGCAGGCGTTGTGCACTGGAACAGCTCATCTGGCAGTCAGAATCCTGTCAGCAGCTCCTCCGAGTCCGGAGCTCCTCCAAGTCCGGACCGCTCGCAAGGTGGATCCTGACCGGCGGGTCCATGTTGCGCGCGGCCGCGCAGCACCTAAGCGCAGACGCTTGGCTCCTAAAATGGCTGAAGCTAAAAGGACCCACACTGCTCACTGGCTGTCAGAGCCCTGGCGAGGAGATGAAAGCTTTACAAATTTCACCCCATTAGCCTGGCACGGCACAGACGCAGCAGAGGAGGACAGCTAGCCGGCTTTGATTGTTTCATTTTCTGCCTCGCTCCTTTTGTCTGCACACGCGTGTATCTGTGTGTGTGTGTGCACCACACCATACACCCTAAAGGGTTCTCCTCATATACATGTCAAGGAGACGGGCACAGGCATAACTGGGTTCAGAGTTCCTATCCACTGCCAAAAGAGAGCAGGGTGGAGCTTTTTTTTTTTTTTTTTGGCCAGGCTGAAACCCGACCTGAAGAGACGGTGTGTGAAACAGGGCCTCCTGCAGATGTTTGCAGGGCTCGAACGCTGGTCGGCTCGTACGCTACTAGACCCAGAGGAGGCATTAGGGGTAGTGCTTATGCTTAGGTGTTGGGTGTTAGGGTTAGGTTATAGTTAGGGTTAGGGTGGGGTTAGGGTTAGGGTCAGGGTGAGGGTTGGGTTAGGTTAGAGTTAGGGTTTAGGTTAGGGTTAGGGTGGGGTCCTACTGTGCTGTAGGTGACAATTTACGTTTGTCTGTTTCAGCCTGTTCAGTATTTTGGCTGCTGCTTGTTGTTTCATGCGGTGTATTAGCACAGTGATCAAAAGCATCTAATACTTAACACAACTAGAGTAATTCCTGTCTGCTGGCGTGTTTGAAAGCATACCGTGAGCCTATACTATTTCCGTCGCATTCCCTAAGCGATACATTTCTTTTGGCCTTGCTGTGTAGCAGTTCAAAGCCTTGGCTTGTATGAAGTCTTCATAATCAAAGTCCTTGTGTCCTTGTGCCTGACTGAGTGTTTACACTCCTGTTTATCAGTCCAAGGGCTCAAGCTTAGTGGATGTAGTCATTCAATTTGCCTTTAAGAGTAAGAGGAAGGTTTTGTTTTTTTTTTCCTCCTTTGGAGATGGGGGTCAGAATGGTTCAATGTTGTTTGTTTTAACAGATTTCAAGGCCCTCCGAGGAACAGAGAACGTTTGCTCAATGCTAAATAAGTGTAATTTTCATTGACATTGGTGCTTTTTATACTTTCTTGGTGGAACTTGCAGAAACCACCAACTCTGCATGCCCAGTTATATTATCCTGCCAAGGCTAACGGATAACACAGAACTCTGCAAATTTCCAAAGAGCCAGTGCCTGCAGTGTAGTCGCTTAGTTCTCAGTGAGCGCATGCAGAATATTCATGTCCTAATCCAAGCATATGCAGAATATTCCTGTGCTAACCCTAGCCTATACAAAATATTCCCGTCCTAACCCTAGCGTATGCAGAATATTCCCGTCCTAACCCTAGCGTATGCAGAATATTCCCGTTCTAACCCTAGCGTATGCAGAATATTCCTGTCCTAACCCTAGCCTATACAGAATATTCCCATCCTAACCCTAGCGTATGCAGAATATTCCCGTCCTAACCCTAGCGTATGCAGAATATTTCCGTTCTAACCCTAGCGTATGCAGAATATTCCTGACCTTGCTCCTCAGAAGCATCAGAAGGACCCCACATCTGAACTCAGCACTGTACACCAGCTGCTTTGCAGACTGCTAGATTATTCCTGGAGGCGTGTGTGTGTGTATGTATGTATGTGTGTGTATGTGTGTATGTATGTATGTATGTGTGTGTATGTGTGTGTGTGTGTGTGTGTGTGTGTGTGTGTGTGTATGTATGTATGTATGTGTGTGTATGTGTGTGTGTGTGTGTGTGTGTGTGTGTGTGTGTGTGTGTGTGTGTGTATGTATGTGTGTGTATGTATGTGTGTGTGTGTATATGTGTGTATGTGTGTGTGTGTGTATGTGTGTGTGTATAATATATATATATGTATGTATGTATGTATGTATGTATAATTTCTTTCCCCTCCTCAATATTTTTACATATGTACATCATAATTAGCCCTAGACTTTCATAGACTGGTCTTCTTTAGTTTAGTAGATTTAATCGTTTCAGTACTATCTGAAGCAGGAATAGAACGAAGGACACTTACACATGTGCTTTTTGTGTCATTCTTAAGTATCATATGGAAGAATGCGTACGTACCAGGCATTGTCTGTGTAGCTTCTCCCTGCTGAAAGTTGGTGGTTGTCACATATTTGTTAGGAGCAGTCTCCTCTGAAACCAATTGCTTTAGGGACAGACCTGCATTATATGTGTCATTTGTGTCCCTGCAATACGAATCTGTGCAGAAAAAGTGGCAGCCGTCCATATTTTAATGAAAAAAAAACCATCGCTCCGAAAGACGGAGACAGATGGACATAATGACACGCCGTAAGGCTGATAATGAGTCTTTGCTGCTGGACATTGATTAGTGGTGCAACTAGAGGCTGAGGGGGCATGAGGCATAATGATGCCACCTCCGGATAATGGCCCCATAATCCTTTCTGCTTGCCTGGCAGTTTCAAGGACCAGGGCAGTCTTCATCCATGCCTGAATATGCTCCATCTTGTTTCAGAACGGCATGATGCAATCTGCTTGAACTGTCTGATGTAAATACCGAGACACATGGGTGTTCTCTGGCTCTGGCTTATCCTGAGGTAATAAAAACAGGAAACAAAATCAAGCTGCAGTCCCTCGTCAACCATCGTTCTTGGAACAGGCTGTCCGGTCATCAAAAAAAAGTTCTTAGTCGTTGGTATTCCATACTGTTTTCTCTGGTGTATGGAGCCTTTTGACTTTTAACGTGTCAAGTCTTTAGCACGCTGACATCCGCAGCGATGCCGAAGAATGCTGGCCTCCCGTTTAAGTGGTGTGACTCTCCCTTTCTGTTCCTGCGCAGGTTTCCCTGATTTTCCAGGGTGTCCTTAGCGATGGAGGTGCTGCAGTGCGACGGCTGCGATTTCCGCGCGGACTCCTACGACGAGCTGAAGGTGCACATCCAGGATGTCCACACGGCCTTCCTGCAGCCCGCGGAGGTGGGGGACGGGTCCCCGCAGCGGTCCACGTCCAACTCCGGCAACTCTCTCAGCCACACCGAGGACGATGAGGAGGACCTCAACAGTAACGAATATGAACTCCTGCACAAGGAAGCAGGTGCCTCTAGTTGTGTCTCGGCCAAGTATGAGATCAGCGTTGGGCTGTGAAATTATTTGAATACCCATGTCATCATTCGCGGTTTTTGTCTTTGTTCTCTTTGAGCAATATGTAAATTACAGATGTTTGTCTTAATGTGGACTTTAATAGCACCCACGTAAAATATTTAGTGTGAAGACTAAATAAATGTTTGGGGTGGGTTTTTCTTCTCTATTTTTATTTCAGTCCTCAACTCCTTTGATTCAGACTCTGGGAACTTCTCCACTTCAAACCAAATGATATACAGTCCACCAGCCAACCAGTCCAGCAAGACAGCAAGCCCATTTTTCCAGTGCAAGTTCTGTGTACGCTACTTCAGATCAAAACCCCTCCTTAGTGAGCACACTAGGAAGGTCCACGGTATTGCAGGAGATGACGGTGCACTCATTGCTTCCAAGCAGTTGGGCTTCGATGTTACAGTGCATGAAGGTGTAGAGAAAGTGTACTCCTGTCAGTATTGCGCGTACAAATCTCCCCTCAGAGTCCGGATCCTGAAACATCAGAGGATGCATCACAAGGATGGCACATCGGGGCACTCAGATTCTCCCGCCGAAGCAGATGCGGGAATTCTGGACGTGGACTCGGACGCTTCGTCTTCAGAGCAGCAGTGCCAGGGCTTGCCGGATGACCATACAGAGCGGAGCGTTCTGGAATCCATGATCAAGCCTCAGTGCGGAGGCGGCTTCGACTGCGAGTGGTGCGGCTTTCAGACGACGCAAAGACAGCGGTTGTGCGATCACATCATGAAGAAGCATCGTAACATGGTTAAGATCATGGTGTCGTTACAGCAGCCCAAAGCAGAAGGAAGTGCAGGATCCTCCAAGTCGGACTCTGCTTCGTCACCAAGAAGCACCCCAACGTCCAATCTGATGCTAAATGACCTAAGTGGAAATGAAGGCTCGTCGGTGAACCCCTCTTCTGTGACAGGGCACACGTCACTGAAGTCCGCACCAGGGCTGACAGATTTTCAGTATTCCCAGATCACAAAAAAGATACCCAACGCCACTGGGTCTTCCATACTGTCGGAGAGAGTGAGCTTCGGAATGTCAGACCTCTCCAACTCGGGAGCAGACCTGGACACCAGCGTGCTAAACGATTCGAGGAGCAGCTCAGAGGACGAACTCTGTGAAATGGACGATCCCAGTTACGCCGACCCCGTGTCTGCTGATGACTCAGCTAAGATGCTCCTGTCAGAGGAGGACACCACACTTCTGGAGACGAAAGGATTTCCAATCAGAAGACATCTGAATAAGTTCCAGTGTCCCTTCTGTCCCCTTCTGACCACGCATTGGCAGAGTATCTCTCGTCACATAGAGAATGTGCACTTATCCAGTAAAACCACCCTATACAAGTGTGACCAATGTCCATTTCTTTGCACCAATCCAGTTAAACTTGGCACACACAAGGAATGTCACGGCGGGTCCTCCACTGACTGGGACCTAGCCAACGAAAGTCCAGAGGGCCAGAATGAAGACTTGGAGCCGGTGAATGGAGGTGATGGCAGTTCTAAAGTCAATGGCAAGAAATCTGCTGCTGAAGAAGACCAAAACTCTCATCACTGTTCACTCTGTGACTTTTCTTCTGCAACACCGAAAGGGTTACGCGTCCACCAGCAAAATAAGCATTCATACTCTGAGGAGATGCAGGCCACAAGTCAAGAGGGTTCATCCAATGAGCAGCAGGACTCAGAGTCTGAATCGTACGGCTCTTCAAACTTTGTGCAAAAAACTCAAACGTCAATCCTCGGATTTTCATCCAGAAAGCACCTTATTGGGAAGACGGCCAGGAAGTCTATCAATGACTTGCCCTTGGATCTGTCTCCTGTCAAGAAAAGAACAAGAATCGACGAAATTGCAAACAACCTTCAAAGCAAGATCAGCCAAAGCCAGCAGCACGAGGACGTGATTAACATAGAGGACATGGACGACGAAGAAGAGGAGAACGAAAACCATGTTGATGAGAAAAAGGAAAGAGAGAATGCTGAAATTCAAAGTCGCCGTTTCACTTATAACACACAACACCTGTACATCAGGAAATCCGCCGGCGCCCAGGCTGAGCGCGGCGTTGGCAAACGAAAGCGCAGCTTGCAAACAAAGCTAAGCTCAAGAAATGTTCCCATCCAAGTCACTGTTTCCGACGATGAGGACAACGGTTTCGGCGCCTCGGTAGAGTCTAAGGCCATTCAAGAGCAGAGCGGTCACGACAGCAGAGAGGCGTATCAGGAGAATGCCGAATACACAGAGGAACCTGGGAACCTTTTCTACTGCAAACACTGTGAGTACCAGAACAAATCGGCACGCAGTGTGAGCACTCATTACCAGCGCATGCATCCCTATATAAAATTTAGCTTTAGATACATTCTTGATCCAGAGGATCAGAGTGCCGTCTTCCGTTGTCTCGAGTGTTTCATAGAATACAACAACTTCAGTGACCTGCACCAGCACTACATGGATCATCATCCGGAAGCTAGCAACGTTCTCAACTTTAATCAGCCAGATTTGGTGTACACGTGCCGCTTCTGTTCGTACACCAGCCCGAATGTGAGGAGCCTAATGCCCCATTACCAAAGAATGCACCCTTCTGTAAAAATCAACAATGCCATGATATTCTCCAGCTACGTCGTTGATCAGCCTCAGAAGGGTGCAGCAGAGTCGCAGACACTGAGAGAAATCCTGAACTCTGGGCCCAAGAACTTCACAACCTCCACGTCCCGTTCTTCATCCAGTCCTGCACTTAAAAACCTGTGCAAGGCCCCTGACTCCAGTATGGACACTGAAGCCTTTAAGGAAACTCTTGATGGAAATGTTGTAGTTTATGACTGTGATATTTGCTCCTTCGCAAGCCCTAACATGCACTCAGTGTTGGTGCACTATCAGAAGAAGCACCCAGAACAAAAGGCCTCATACTTTCGCATTCAAAAAACGATGCGGGTCATATCCGTAGACCGAA
Organism: Electrophorus electricus; assembly: GCF_041902795.1. Taxonomy (NCBI): domain Eukaryota; kingdom Metazoa; phylum Chordata; class Actinopteri; order Gymnotiformes; family Gymnotidae; genus Electrophorus; species Electrophorus electricus. The sequence continues at coordinate 14,990,037 of NC_137517.1, read as the reverse complement.
CACAACCGTCCACCAAGTCAACTTACAACCTCTCCAGTACGCCAAAGTCTTCGAATGTGGTTTTGCCCTTGGGTCTGGATGAGGAGGTTTTCTACTGCAAACACTGTGTTTACAACAATCGATCCGTGGTGGGTGTTCTTGTTCATTACCAAAAGCGACATCCAGAAATCAAGGTAACGGCAAAGTACATAAAGCACGCCCCTCCTACACCAGGGCTGATGAAGCTTATGGACGAGTTACAAATTTCTCCCCCTAAACAATTTTTGAAGCAGTTCAGCACTAACGCGGCGGAAGGGTCCGGCAATTCGCACCCGAAAGGAACAACAGACAAAGGAGAGGGTGAAATACTGTTTTTCTGTCAGCACTGCGACTACGGGAACCGCACTGTGAAAGGAGTGCTGATCCATTACCAGAAAAAGCACAGAGACGTAAAAGCAAATGCAGATCTGGTCCGGAGACATACTGCTGTAGTTCGCAGTCGGAGAGAACGGGCTCAGATGATCCCAACAGGAAGTTCCACATCCACCATGACCTCGGCGACAGACGCTGAGAAATCAAGAGCCCTTAGGTCTTTAAAATGCAGGCACTGCGTCTACACCTCTCCCTACGTGTACGCCTTGAAGAAGCATCTGAAGAAGGATCATCCCACTGTGAAGGCCACAGCCATGACCATCCTGCACTGGGCTTACCAGGACGGTGTCTTGGAGGCTGGTTATCACTGTGAGTGGTGCATCTACTCCCATGCTGAGCCTAACGGGCTGCTCATGCATTACCAAAGACGACACCCAGAGCACAACGTGGACTACGCATACATGGCCAGCAAGCTGTGGGCAGGTCCGGACACTTCCAGGCAAGGGGGCAACGGCGACATCAAGCATTACCAGTGCAGAGATTGCGCTTTTGAGGCTTGTTCCATTTGGGACATTACCAACCATTACCAGGCTGTTCACCCATGGGCTATCAAAGGCGATGAGTCTGTTCTCATCGATATCATCAAGGGAAACAACACGCCAGAGAAGCTGCTACCCCAAATGGGAAAGGGGACTGTTTCCATTTCCAGTCAATTTAGCAGTCACCAGTCTGAAGAGGCCACCATGGAGACCAGCAGGTCCGCACCTGAACGACACTCCCACTTTTCCTTCTCCACCACCTCCTCCATATCAACCAACCCCTACCAGTGCACCGTGTGCCTGTCTGAGTACAACAGCCTGCATGGGCTCTTGACCCACTATGGCAAAAAGCACCCAGGCATGAAGGTCAAGGCGGCGGACTTCGCACAGGAAGCAGACATCAACCCCAGCTCGGTTTACAAGTGCAGACACTGTCCGTATGTGAACTCGCGCATCCACGGCGTCCTCACACACTACCAGAAACGCCATCCGCTGGTCAAAGTCACTGCAGAAGACTTTGCAGATGACATCGAGCAGGTGCAAGAATTGATAACCGACGGAGACGAGCGATCCAAAAGCCAAAGGCAGGGTTACGGTGCCTACAGGTGCAAGATGTGCCCTTACACTCATGGCACGCTTGAAAAGCTGAAGGTACATTATGAGAAATATCACAATCAGTCGGCATCAGACATGTTCGCGCTGTCACACCGGCAGTCTCCCGCCAGCAGGGACGACTCTGTAGCTGAATGCAGCGTGACGGAAGTCTCCGAGGTCGACTTTGACCTCGCTCTCTCGGAATTTGCGAAGGGAGAGAAGCACGCCGTGTTCCGATGTCAGCTTTGCAAGTATTTCTGCTCCACCAGAAAGGGCATAGCCCGGCACTACCGTATCAAACACAACAATGTCCGGGCCCAGCCAGAAGGAAAAAACAACGTCTTTAAATGCGCCCTGTGCTCCTACACCAACCCCATCCGCAAAGGCCTCGCTGCTCACTATCAGAAACGGCACGATATCGATGCCTACTACACGCACTGTTTGGCCGCATCCAAGTCCGTGGGGGAGAAGCCCAATAAAGTGATGGTGCCCTTGTCGTCCGGGGAGGACGGTCCCGCACTGAGCGAGGAGCTGAGGCAGGCCGTGGAGCGCCGCAGGTGCTCTCTCTGTTCCTTCCAGGCGTTCAGCAGGAAAAGCATCGTCTCGCACTACATCAAGCGCCATCCGGGCGTGTTCCCTAAAAGGCAACACTCCAGCAAACTGGGGCGGTACTTCACCGTCATCTACCCCCGCGAACCGGAGAAACCGGCCACCGGCGAGGACGTCGAGCTGGTGGAGGTGAAATCAGAGGCCGATCAGGAGAGCGATGTGGAGTGGCTGCCGTTCAAGTGTCTCAAGTGCTTCAAGCTGTCGTTTGGCACCGCCGACCTGCTCGTTACACACTACAATGGCTACCATGGCAAAGAGCTGAAGCATGACTTTGTCACCATTCAGAGCCCGGTGGAGGATGGTGCTGAGCTCTACCAGTGTGTTCACTGTGAAATCAAGTTCCTCACGCTCCCGGAGCTCAGCGCACATCTCATGAACCATAACGAAGAATTCCAGAAGCGAGCCATGCGGCAGGAGAGGCGGAAGCAGCTCCAGAGCAGACAGAAGACTGCGGAGGCTCCAGAGAACAGGCCTGAACACAAGGTGAGCGACGTGTGCAATTAGAATGTTTTCATTTTAGTCACCGCTCGATGCACTGATTTCCAGCGGGAGGACGTTTGGTGTTAAAAAAGATTCTGTGTCTAATTTTGCTGCTTCTTAAAGGATTTTGTGGTGGAAAACATTTAGCAGTGACATTAGGGAAGCTCTCAAAAGTTGAAAGCAGGAAATGACAGTGGTAGAAGCAGTAGGAGGAAGGTGGAGGAAGCCGCTTGTCAGTTAAGGTTAAGAAAAGAACACATCACGTCTTTGAAGCTTCTACATTGGCCCAACCTTCAGCACACCTTTTTTTTGCCAGCCTACTACAAAAAACAACACAATCATGGTGGTCTCTATGTATTAACAGACAAATTCTAGAAAGAAAGAGGGGGCAATGGATGAGACTGATCAATGCCTTCCAATAAATGGCCTGCCATTTATGTCAATAAGAAATGTGGCTAAGCAGACTGTTAGATTGCAGCATACACTTATGAGTAGCTCTCTACATGACAGCATAGCTCAGATTCTCATATTCTCCCAAAAACAATTACAGCCAGTAGTCAGCAGTCGTAGTGAAAGAGTGGTAAAGACGTCCCCCCGTTGGCCCTGTTTGAGCCTGAGCACCATGTTAACATGCTAACTGGCTCGGTGCCTGCTACTTCCTTGTTTGCTCTGCAGGGGGACACCTCTGACAGAGCTCCTATTGGCTACAGATGCAACTTCTGCGTTGAGATGCACCCGACTCTTAGAGCGATCTGCAACCACCTGAGGAAGCACGTTCAGTACGGGGAAGTCAAAGAGGGCCATGTCAAGGTAATAACATCCCGTGGCTGTTAACGCGCTAAAGAAGTAAACATGCTAAAGCATGACGGGGCAGTTGCTCTGTCATTATCTTGTGGTTCAGAGTTCAACCGGAGTTTAAACCTGAGTGAACCATGTGAGTTTTTAAACTCCACTGCTGGGTCCTAGAGCACTCCGGCTTAAAGCTCACTTGTGGATTAAACTAAAATCCAACTGCTGAGTCATTTAAAAATCATACATCTGCCACCAGATGTCACTATATCTCAGGTTTAACTGAGGTTTATTTTAAAGCCACTAAAATCAGTTTTACTGAGGTTTAAGGCGAGATTTCTGTCACTAAAGTGCATTTTCAGCTCAGATCTTTATGCAGGCCTTTAGACCTCACACCATAATGTTGTGTGGACTTCATGGCATGTTTTAACTTAATGGTGTGCTGTTGAATTAAACACACCGAGGTACCATATGTACGAAGAAACTAAAATTGACCTGTGTTTAGGCAATCACTATTATTGACACTATTATTATCAAAGAGGGAAACTGTTGCTGACCCACAACTCATCACTTATTTAAAAAAAATATTTTAAGCATTTCATTCCCCGTCACCTTTTCCCCTAAGCGCGCGCGCACACACACACACACACACACACACACACACACACACACACACACACACACAAGGAAGAAAAATAAGACCCTGGCCAGGCTGTATAATTAAAAATGATTTGCGATCATTGTTAAATGGAACACATTGCCTGCGTGGTCTTCATTATGGGCTCTCGTGTGCTGTAACTCAGCCAGTTGTGCAGGTGCGCGTGACCGTGGTCCCGGTCGATAGCCACACCACACAGGACCATGCTAGCAATGCAGCTCACCCTCCGCGGGCTGGTCTGCAGTCCCAGAGCGAGGCAGAGCCGCCTTTTAAGACGCTGAAAGCCATTTCAATGCAGTGGCGCGCTTCCTCGTGACTGTTAAATCACAGCGGGGCCGTCGGCGACGTGTTGACAGGTACCAGTGCAGGGTAGCCTTGGTTACTGAGCAGCAGAGGGTTGTCTCGGTCACCGAGCAGCAGTCCACTGTAAACCCCTTCCTCGAGTCGTGCTTTAAGCTGGCTGCTGTCAAATATTTGTGCATTATGGGTCCACAATTAGCACCAGTGACATGCGCAGACTTTGTCGTTTGTATTGTTGTGTTAGTTTCGGCCTGAACCCAAATGGGCCGTTATTGTGTGCTGTGAAAATTGTGTCTTGGTATTTAAAATCAGATTTTTTTTTAAATTGGGGACATTTTAAAAAGACATATTAAGTTAATATTATGTTGACCGACAAATTAGAAAGCTTTTAAACAGTAAAATATATACTACTTATGTACTGCACTTCAGGGGAATTTTTCATGGGTATTGCTTGTTTTGACAGAGCAGTCAGGTTTAATTTAACGCACGGGTAGGTGTTAAACCTCTCGAGTTACCGGTTCAGCCACACCTATGCTAAAACGTAACTAAACTGCTGCTAATCTACTGACAGAGCAACCACCCCAAACATGTTAAAGACATAGAACACGATGAGGAAAGTCACCAAGGTGCAATCAGGGCTTCCATTTAGCCCTACTCATCGTCTAACAGGAGCCAGATTAGAATTATGATAGTTTCTAATCTAAACTGTAGTTTTGCATTGATAGTGTAGATTAGTTCAACGTTAATCTTAATCTGCCTTTATAATAGGTTAGCCATGAGCTAAATCTCAGTTAACTGACCACTTTTGGGCTCTAAATGAATTTGGGGGGGAAAAAAATTTACCCCCCAAATTCGAGATGATTTTTAAAAATAATTTCTTCATTAAATGTTACGTTTGCCACATTTAATTGGGCATGTGTAAGCCATCTTGGGCCCATTTTGGCTGGCCTGGGTCCACTTGGGTCATGTCTGGGCCGGTCTGTGCCTGTATAGGTTGGACCGGAGCAGTCCGAAGCTCCAAGCCTTCTCCCGGGGGCCGGTGTTCTGCGCGTCATGGACCCCCCTGGGCGGGCACTCCCACTCTGCTGCATTCAGGCCTCACTGGCTCTTATTTGGACGACTAAACAGCTGCAGTTCAGCTAAGCGAGATTCCTCCGGGCGGTTACAAAGGACTGAGGATATTGAGAGAGCGGGATATTGCATCAGCTCAGCTAGGTCGTGTGTGTGTGTGTGTGTGTGTGTGTGTGTGTGTGTGTGCGTGTGTGTGTGTGAGAATGTGGGTGCATGTGTGTGTCAGCACTGCAGCACCGTTACAAGAAAAATCCTTGAACTTTTAGTGAAGTTCATCGCACAATCAGGTTTAAATGTTCAAATCTCAGGAGCTTGTCCTGTAAGGTTCTGTTTACAAACTGCAAGTATAAATCGATACCTCGTTTTTGAAACATTTATTTATATTGCTATTTTATTACAAATTTAAAAGGATGCTAGTGTGGATGGAGTGAGACGTGGTTGGAGTTTGGTGTTGTATAGTTGGAGTGAGATGTGGTTGTGTGGCTGGAATGTGGTGTGGTTGGAGTGGGATGTTGTTTTTATGTTTCAGTGTGGTGTGGTTGGAGTGAGATGTGGTTGTGTGGTTGGAGTGAGATGTTCAACCTCTGCTCAAAGTCAGGCTGGCTTACCACAGATAGCAGCTTTATTTTGGGTTTTTAAATCATGGATGGCAGTCTGTGTTATGATGTTACAGAAGTTTAGATAACTTTGAATAATTCAGTCTTGTTAATTATTGCATTTTTCGTTGTATCTACTTTTCCTACATCTAGCCAGTACTTAGGCCTCTTGTCTTTGTGTAAACGTGTGTGTACAGCCCAGACTTTTCCCTGTAGAGAGCAGACCCCGCTTGTCCGCTGGCCTGCGGGAGTGCTTGGCGCCTTAGGAAGCAGGCATGGACGCCAGGCATATGGGCCGCGGGAGTTGGTGCTCAGGGAGGTTCAGACTGTCGAGTCTTTAGGAGCCAATGGAAGATACTAGTAGAACATAAAGGCTAGTGGGGACAAGTTAGTGTGATCTGATATACACCACCTCACCCTATCTGATGACGGTATTATTTACGGGCAGACATATTAATGCTTTTCTGTTTTGTATCCATGTGTTTTTTGTTTTTTTTTCGTGGGTGGGCAGGATTTGCCTCTAGGTGTGTGTTTGGGTGGGTGGGGTTTCCATGTACTGTATTCATAACAGATCATTCAAAACACTCTCCCTCTGTGTCGCACCCTTTCTCTGTCTCTCTTGGTCTCTCTCGGTCTCTCTCTCCCTCACTCCTCCTCTCTGACATTCACAATGAGTTTACAGTACAGTATCTGTGTGTGTGTGTGTGTGTGTGTGTGTGTGTGTGTGGTCGTATATAAGGCTGTGAGTGTGTGTTATTTATAGAAGGCTAAAAGGTGGGGTCAGGTCAGCTTGCCGTCTCCCTCTTATTCCTGCGTCTTGTTCAGGCATAAGGGACGTGATGGTGGAGGTGAAGGGATCTTTTATCTTTATAATCAAATGCAGCCACAATTAAACCACTGCCAGCATAAGAACCCTGAAGACACACACCAGACCATCACTCTCAGTGGCCACACTGGTCTTACATATGTACTTCGCATGTGTATGTAATGAAACGTACTGAGTCAGGACCAGTCTAGCTAAAACCGCCCCTCTGTGATTCAGGTTAATTCCATGTATAACCGTAACGGTTTCCCTTTCAAAGCAGGAAGTGGAGGAGGTGCCAGTGGCCGACGCCATAGGCAACGGCAGCGTGGAGGACGCGGTTGCCGTCGACGCCGCCCACTCGGATGAGGGAGACTCCTTGCTGGTCACTGCGGAGACAGAAGATGGCGGGCCAGTGGTGTGTGGCGCGGGGCAGGAGAAAGCGGGGCATCCGTGCGGCGTGTGCGACCGCGTGTTCATGTCTATGCAGGGCTTGCGCTCCCACGAGAGGAGTCACTCGGCAACGGCGCTGATCAGCCGAGGAGACAAATACAGCTGCCAGTACTGCCAGTTCCAGTCTCCATTCAGACACAAGTAAGTGGGGAAGGGGCGGGGCTAGGGGAGGGGCGGGGCCAGGGGGAAGGGTTGGGTCACAGGTACAGTGCACTGGGTGGGCGGCTTGGAGGCCTCAGGCTGTTTGGGTTTGGAACGCGCAGGGTTTCCGGTTCAGTCATGTCGCCGTCACTCTGCTTCACAAAGAGAGTCACTCCGTCTGCGTGTTTGGCGTGTTTGATGCGTTAGGTGTGTTTGGGGTGAGGTAGCTGGCCTCGGGAAACGCTTGGCCCTTGAGAAGCATGTAGGGGCACAGCCCTTTCCAGGAGCTGCACTCTGTAAAACTTGCGAAAAAACTGAGACTGACTGACGTTATGTGCTGCTCTGCTGACTCAGTGCGGTGTGGTGTGGCGTTAACAGATGCAGGGTAGGAAGCAGGAGTATTTGTGGTTAGAAGGTGCATGTGAGTGTATCTCCATAACACCATACTGCATGTACGTGTTGAGCTCCACCTGTCTCCAAGGTTCTGGTGGTCTGACTGTCTCCAGGGATCAGTGTGGTGCAGTGGGTTACGGTGTGGATCAGGGTTCACACGCTTCTAATTTCTAGTATATCTCCAAAATGTCAACCTATATGAAAAAACTGTTCTGCTCTCTAGAAAAACAAACAAAAACAAACGATAAACAAATGTGAAAATGGATGTTGTCAGGATTAGGGTTCATCGCGGTTAGGGTTAAGGTTCATCAGGGTTAGGGTTTATTAGGGTTAGGGTTGGGGTTCATCAGGATCTGGTTAGAATTAATTAGGATTAGGGTTAGGATTCATCAATGTTAGGTTTAGCATTTCTCAGGGTTAGGGATTCTCATGGTTGGGGTTCTTAAGGACTCGCCTGTATTTACACAGGAACAGGTAGAGCACAGCTTTGGAGTGTGTGTTTGTAGTGTCACACTGCTCATTGATTCTGGAGTGTGTGTTTTGTAGTGTAATTTTTTAAGTCGATGCTGACACATTTCTTTACTTAGGGAGAGTCACATTCCAGAATCAGTGTAGCGATTGTTGACTGCGTGTCCTTTTGTGTTTTAAGAGTTAGGTTTTACTCCTATGGTTGTATCTTTCTTACTTCATGGTCATTGATTATATAAATGGTCATTGATTATATATGTACAGCACTTTAGTCGACCATGGTTGTGTTAAATGTACTATATAAATCCATTTTGCCGTTCCTTGCCTTACACTGGCCCGCACTGAGGCCTGAGGAGTTCAGGCATCCAGAGGCCTGATGGGATACCTCCTCCACCAATTTATGACGTCTCCACCTGTAGCTCATGCGGCCATGATTCATACGCTGGCACTGCTGAGCGACAGTTGAGTGCCTTCTGTTTTTCCACAAAGCTTTAACGTGCTCTCTCTCTCTCTCTCTCTCTCTCTCTCTCTCTCTCTCTCTCTCTCTCTCTCTCTCTCTTTCCGTTCTGTTTTCTCTCTGTCTCTTCCCCTCCCTTTCTGCTTTCTATCTCTGTCTGTCTCTCTCTCTCTCTCTCTCTCTCTCTCTCTCCCCGTCCCTGCAGTTTGGACAGACACGTGCAGTCTCACCACGGTCACCACAAGCCGTTCCGCTGTAAGCTCTGCCCGTTTAAGTCTGCATACCTGAGCCGTCTGAAGAGTCACCTTCACAAATCGCATGCAGGTAACGCCTACATTTTTTCGGATAGTTCAACAGTTTTTTTTTGTTGTTGTTGTTGTGTTTTTTTTTGTTTGTTTTTTTAGGTTAGGTGTGTCAGGCTTGCCTGCTTAAAACAGGTATAATGTGAATAGATCAGATAGACCATCATGGCATCATGGGCTCTCAGTGGAGAATTGACAACACACTTATTTATAATGTAACGTGCAACAAAGTGGCGAAGGTTATGGATAAATATGTATCTGAGTAATGCAGCTGTGCGTCTTTGTGCACAGCCAATGTGTGAGTGCTTTAACTGCGTTTAGTCTGGATGAAACGTTAGCTGAACCGATGTGCAAGTGTGATGAGGAGTGAATGAAAGTCGTTCTCTCACATCTGAAACAATGGAGGTGAAAAAAGTGTGTGTGTGAGTTGGGAGGAATGTCCACCACATTGCATCACTCTCCTTACATCATCAGAGGCGTGTGTGAGAGGGCACTTGCATGTGTAAGTATGTGTTTGTGTGTGTGTGTGTGTGTGTGTGTGTGTAAAGAAGTTCATTGCATACTAATGCTGGTTCATTCTGTGAAGTGGGAAGGTCATTGAAGGACACAGGAAGAAACCGCATGTTTGAGCACAGCCACCAGCAGTCCTCCATTCACCCTCCACCCTGAATCTCCATCCTCCACCCTCTGGCCAGGCACTGGGCTAGCACTGGTTTAGCGCTCTCAATGCAACCAGTGCTGAGGCACAAGAATGCAAACCCAGTATTAACATCCGAGTACTAGCAACCCAGTGCTATTTTAGTGCTAACCCAGGCCTATGCCACAAAAATGCTAACCTAGCACTTTCTTGACATAGTACTAGCACTGGACTAGTACTGGGTTATCAATGACTCTGCTGGGCTAGTATTGGGTTAGCACTGGATTAAGGCTGGGTTAACCTGGTTTAACCCTGGTTTAACCCTGGTTTAGTGCTGGGTTACCATAACCCATAGAGTTTGGTTAGCATTGGGTTAGCACTGAGGTATTGCTGGTTT